>NC_135908.1:16975106-17137573 GCF_964194155.1 Cetorhinus maximus | reverse complement strand
TAAATGAAGATGGGGATAAGTGTGAGGCAATCCTGAGGCAGTGCGCAGCACAGTGTTGGGGCCAGATTTTAAAGGAAGTCTTGGGGCAGTGTGGTCTATGCTACAGGGCTATACCTGGCACACATGGTCTTCGTCCCATCCCAGGGAAGAAGGGGGGTCCTGTCGGCTGGGTCGGACATGTACAGCGTGATGTGCAGGGCGTGGGGGTTGGTGACATGGTACTGGGCAGCACATGGCGCAGTCATGATCAAGGGAGGCACCTGTTAAATAAGAGGGGAGTAGTCGATGGTCTCATGGGGTGGGGGTGGGGTGGGGAGGGTCCCAGTAGGTGCATAGGGCCTCAAGATGGGGAGGATTGAAGTCGACATGGGGCAGGGGATATTGACAGAAAATGGTTCAGGCGTAGCAACTACAATGGCGATGGGATCCAGGGTTACGGGGGGGGGGAGGCAGAGGAGTGGTCGGAGGGAGGGAAAGTTGCACATGATGAGCATCGAGGGACTTGGGACGGTAACAGGAGGGGGTTGGAAGCTGGTCTCAAAACAGAATTGGAGCTGCACCATCTCGACAGGAATGGCAGAGCTGAACAATAACCTTGGAAAAATATCACCAGGGAAGGGGTCTGAGGGCTTGTGGGAAGAGTTGACTCCTCCACATTTTCATTCTCGCAGACATTTCAAGAGCCGCCAAGTGCAAACTAGGTCCATCGCTCTGCATCCTGCAATGTTGTTCCTGCCTCTTGAAGACAAACATAGGCAGGGAAATGTCGGTGTGATGCTTGAAAGGACTGCACCATGTCTACTTGCTTCAGATTGGGCACTGGTGGAGCTCTTATCCTCTTATGGCCTGCACTGCAGGGCGGTCCTTTACTGAGATCCACAGGCGCTGACTTTCCTGGTTACCTCCTCCCAAGCCGGCGTGGTGAATTTGGTGGACCTCCCGCTGGTCCTGGACGTTCAGGAGGAGTCTCTCCAGGGAGCTGCCACTGAAATTGGGGGCTGATGCTCTGGATCTTCTCGGGGCCATTCTTGTCTTTGCTGCAGCAAGTCCTGCGCTGCAGAGAGTGAACGTGTGTGTGTGTGTGTGTGTGTGTGTGCCATTTAACATGGCGCACGGTCCTTCAACCCCATGAGGTTTTGGCAGGGCGGACGAATCCCAGCCCACTCTGCCACGAGATTCAACGAGCTCCTCTCTGGTGCATAAATAAGGATCTGAGAAGCGGACGACCTGGCACGAGAACCTGCCCCAACCACGCAGCCGGAATCACGCCGGCTTTCCCGCCCGCAGCCACACTTAGGGCAGGGCTTTTCGCTGAGTGGGCAGGCGCATTCCCCCGATCCGCTCGAGCGTAACATGATGCACAATGACGTCGGGCGAGTGTCCCAATGTCACCGCGCACTCGCCTGATATTCCAGTCGGCGGGCACACACACAGGAGTCAGCAGCACACCCGCCGACAATTAAAAGGCCCACTAAGGCCATTAAAGATTGAACTAAATGTTATTTTTCGCTGCCCATCCAACCTTATGGTTGGCGGGGCAGGTGAAAAGGCCAAGCGGCCTTTCCACCTTTTAGGAAACCTCATCCAAGGGCGGGACGAGGTTTCCAACAGCGATTAAAAATGAAATATAAATTTCAACATTTCATTAAGAACATGTCCCCGCTCATGTGACTAGAGTCACATGGGGAGAATTGTCTTTTTAACACCTTAAAATTCTTTGTTTTTTTATTTTCAAACCTGTTCATCTCCCTGAGGCAGCTCCGTGCCTCAGGGAGGGTTTTCCCGCGAGGAGTTTCGTACTCCTCCTCCCCCACTGAGCGTTGACGTGCGCGTTTCACGCTGGGTGGGCCTTACTTGGCCAGCCAGCGCGAAATCGTGGTCCGGCCCTGATCGCAGGCAGTGGTTGGCTTCCCGCCTGCTCCCGCCCGCCCCTATCGAGCCCTCCCGACGAGGGAAAAAAATCCTGGCCTTTTTCCAGAATGGGAAGTTCCGCCCCAAGTGTTGCAGACTGGCACATTCCGGTGTCCGTGCGGAGGGACGTGTTAAAGCTTGGGGCAGCTGCTGCAAAGGCTCAGTGGGGAAAGGGCACGTTCTAAAGCCCTCTCACCATATAGTGCACCAAGGGTCCGGAAACCATGTAAAACCCTTCAGGTTGTGTGAACCAGAGAACGTTTGGCGTGAAATGTAAATGTATGTTGTGAATATAACCTGTCGTGGTGAGTGTAGTGAGATACCTCATGTACTGTGCCTGACTTTATGTAATGTCGAATTTGAACTGTTAGGTAATGTACCTTTACAAATTTCATGAATAAAATATATTTTTGGATAAAAATCTTATGTACCTGAATTAGATATTAATTTCTTATACTCAGCCTGACCTATGGCAATCTCACCTCATAATTGAACCCTTATAACCTCAGCATCTGCTGTTATATATCAATTTGACATTGAAATGTTAAGATTCAAGGGTGTGGGTAGCTGGGATAAGTAAATGCCCTGAAGTTGCCAAAGCCCGGTTTCTTTGCTCCAAATAAAAAGGCCATGGGAGTGATTCTTCCTTTCAACATCCCTGTATGAAAGGCCTTGCATCATGTTTTAATACAAGGCTTGTCAGAGACAGGAGGGGCAGAGAGGTCAAAGAAACAGGGAAAATAAAACAATATAAATCAGGACCAACAACAGCTTCTGAAGAGAACGTCCGACCCAAGTGATTTACTGCAATCCTTTCAGGGTCTAGCCAAGCTGGCTGATGGAAGCAATGCTTTTGATCTTGGCTGTCAGAAACCATTTAACAAGGTCCTTCGTGAAAGACTTACAGCCGAGGTGAAAGTTCATGGGATTGAGAAGGAAATTGTAAATTACGTGGGGCTATTGTGAGTTGGGACAGCTCTGATGCGGCAGAGGTTACCAGCAAGTCCCCGTTCTGGGAGCTCTGTGGTTGCCAGTGGTCTCAAGGAGAACAACATGAGCAGCCTCCAGATGAAGGCAATCAAAATTGTCAATTGACTTGCACAATGGGAGGCGTGTCCACACCCAGTATCAGCTCCGGAGTGTCTCCATTGGGTGTCCATCTCTGGTCACTGTGCTCCACTGCAGAGTCCCCTTGTGATGATGGATGAGGAGCAAGTGATTGCACAGAAATGAACCACCCTCCCCACCCCCCAAGTCGCTCAACTCATCCAACAAAGCCAATAAATCCAAAAGGAATTCAAAAGAATCTTCTTTACCTCTCTGACTAGCTTTTGATCAACTGTCCTAATATCTCCTTTCACGGCTTGCCTGAAAATGCCCCAGTAAAGCACTTCAAGACATTTTTCTATGCTAAGGCTGCTATATAAATGCGAGTTGTTGTTGGGGCGAGAAACAGTCAGCCACAAGGATCTGAAATTCAGAGATTTTTGTAGCACAAGGTTGGAGTTGAGGGCACAGGGCTGGGGGAATTCAGGTGTAAGCCAGCGATGGCTGTGACTCTGTATTAGTGACGCTGGTTGAGAAATAAATATTGTGCAGGATGCAAGGGGGAGGTCTAGTTCAAAAGAGTGCCGTGGGATCTTTTACATCTTCCTGGGAGGGCACACAGGCCCTCAGTTTAATGACTTATCTGAGAGACAGCACCTCTAACAGTGTAGCATTCCCTCAGTGCTGCACTGAATGTCAACCTGGATCCTGGGCTCAAGTCTAATGAACCCACAACCCACCCTCGAACCCTTCAAACTCAAAGACTGTACGACTGCATTGTTACCTCACTAAATCACAGCTCACACCGAGAGAGTTTTGTGGTACAACGGTGCAGCCAAGCAATACCCTGGCCCTCAGGTGTCGCCTTAGAAGAGTGCGAGGATGGGTTTAAGATTAGTACAGAGACTCTAGGTAGGAATACTTGTGATGTGACTGCGTTCTAACATACAGGTTCAATTCCAGTAGAAGAGGCTGGTGAGAGAAGATGGCCCTCCCCCTAAATGGTATTGGTATGAGAATGAGAGGACAACGAGGGTAAATCTATTGCTCCAGAAATTCCACCTTTTACACCAGAACTGCACCCGATTCTACTTAGACCTGGAAAAGAGGGGCCTGTTATCTGCTGGAGTTGTCAAAGCATGAAGTAGTTGAGTTTGGAGGAACTGTTTGAATGCCCCCAAGCATCGGCTGAAACTTTGGCTAAAGAGATCAGGGAAGTCGCTGTAGTGTGATGGAAGGATTCCGCAGGCGGCCTTTCATTGGCATCAATCTGGAAAATCTTTTCCCTCCCGCCCACCTAACCCACAGGCCTGAACAGGGGGACATTCCCATATTGCCTCTCATCCTAGGACTTAGGAGCAGGAGTAGGCCATTCAGCCCCTTCGAGCCTGCTCTGCCATTCAATAAGATCGTGGCTGATCTGGTTGTGGTCTCAACTCTCTGCCCCCCCATAGTCATCAACTCCCTTGTTGATCAAAAATCTATCTAATTCTGCCTTGAATAAATTCAATGACCCAGCCTCCACCGCTTTCTGGGGAAGAGACTAATGACCCTCTGAGAGAAAAACGTTTTCCTCATCTTCATCTTCGAAGGGAGACCTCTTATTCTTAAACTGTGTCCCCTAGTTCTAGTCTCTCCCACAAGTGGAAACATCCTCCCAGTATCCACCCTATCAAGTCACCCCAGGATCTTATATGTTTCAATAAGATCACCTCTCATTCTTCTAAACTCCAGTGTGCATAGGCCCAACCTGTTCAACTTTTCCTCATAAGATAAGACCCTCATCCCAGGAATGAGTCAAGTGGACCTTCTCTGAACTGCTTCTAATGTAATTATATCCTTTAGTGTATTATATTTATTATATTATATATAATAATCTATTATATAATATTTATTTTTTCATTATATAATACAAATTATGTCTTATTATGAGGCAGAACAGGAGGAAATGGCAGCGAATGAGAGGAACACAGGATAAGGGATAAGGTGGCCTGCAAGATGAGACCAACTAGGCCGCATTTTCCCATTGCAGCCTACACTGCTCCCTCAATGAATTCTCAGAAGAGATGCCTATAAGGAGGCAAGAATTCACTTAGAAGAAAAATAGGAACTTTGTCTCCTATTGAAAACTGACCTCCTAACATTGTCTCAGCACAAAAGCTAACTTCACAACATTGGATTTTATATCACAGTGTGGTTTCACTGCGCACATAGATCGCTACCGCAAGTATTCCTGCCTGGTGTCTCTGTGCTAACCTTAAACCTATCCTCACGCTCTTCTGAGGCGATGCCTGAGGGTCGGGGTAATGCTTGGCTGCACTGTTGTACCAGAAGACTCTCTCGGTGTGAACTGTGACTCAGTGAGGTAATAATGTAGTCATACAGCAGCCCCTGAGTTTGAAGGGTGTGGGTTCAAGTGTGAGCTGTGGGTTCATGACCCCAGAGACTTGAGCCCAAAATCCAGGCTGACACTCAAGTGCAGTGCTGAGGGAGTGCTACACTGTCAGAGATGCTGTGTCTCAGATAAGTCATTAAACTGTGTACCCTCTCAGGAAGATGTAAAAGATCCCATGGCACCCTTTTGAACTACACCTCCTCCTTATGTCCTGCACAATATTTATTTCTCAACCAACATCACTAATACAGAGTCATTATCTCATTCCTGTTTGTGGGAGCTTGCTGTACACAAATTGGATACTATGATTCACAAGAACATATAAAAACACACAAAAAATAGGAGCAGGTGCAGACCACATGGTCTTTCGATCCTGGTCTGCCATTCAATATGATCCTAGCCGATCTTCAGTTTCAACTCCACTTTCCTGCCTGCTTCCCATATCCCTTGATTCCCAGAGAGACAAAAAATCCGTCTATCCCAGCCTTAAGTGCATTCAGTGATGGAGCATCCAAAACCCTCTGGGGTAGGGAATTCCAGAGATTTCTCCTCATCTCAGTCCTGGATGATATGCCCCTTATCCCGAGATTGTGCCTCCATGTTTTAGATTCCCCGACCAATGGAAACAATCTCTCAGTGTCCACCCGATCAAGCCTCTGCAGAATCTTGAATGTTTCAATGAGATCGCCTCTCATTCTTCTAAACTCCAGGGAATGCAGGCCCAATTTACTCAGCCTCTCATCATAGGACAACCCCCTCACCCCAGGGACCAATTTAGTGAACCTTCACTGTATCTCCTCCAATGCAAGTATATCTTTTCTTAAATGTGGAGACCAGAACTGCACACAGTACTCCAGATGTGGCCTCGCCTAAACCCTATACAATTGTAGCAGGACTTCTTTATTTCTGTACTCTAATCCCCTTGCAATTCTACACTTCAGAAGCAGTTCATTGGCTGTAAACCACTTTGGGACATCCTGAGGTCATATAGAAATCCAGGTATTCTTTTTTGGCCGTTGTATCAGAGTTTCATGGTCTTGGGAAAGCTCTTCAGAAGGTGGTGTTTCTACTACAGATGTGCAGACAGCTTGGCCCCACATCCTGCCACACCATCTTTCACCAGCAGTGGTCACTGCCTGGTAACCGGGAGCACGAACTGGGCTGATAATTTCCCCCCTTTTGTCTGGGAACACCAAGGCCACTTGTAGCAAACTGCAGCTGTCCCTTTGTCAACTCAGGCGGAATTATTCTTTATTGGGTTTGTTTTATAAAAGAGAAAAGAATTCTGCAAATACGCGGAATTCACAGAGTTTTCATAAAAATGAAGGCCAATAGTTACCATAGATACACACAAATAACAACTAGGAACAGGCTTCCTGATTGTTCATTCCTAATGCCTTAAAGGGAGAATACGCTGCATCGATGGTTTTATGGTTTCACCCCATCCTGATCTTTAAGCTTATGTTTTGAGCTGTGTGTTCCTCCAATTCTGGTCTCTAGTGTAACCCTGATTTACATCGCTCCCCCATTGGCCGTGCCTTCAGTTGCCTAGGCCCCAGGCTCTGAATTTCCCTCCCTAAACTCTCAAACTTTTTTTTTTGTTTTTCTCTCCTTCAATATCTGCATCTTTGACGCAACAACAAAAACGATTTTCATTTATATAACACCTTCAATGTAAGAAAACATCCCCAGGGACTTCACAGAAGTGTTATCAAAGTGACACGGAGCCACTTTTTTATTGTTTCATGGAATGTGGGTGCCAATGGCTAGGCCAGAATTTATTGCCCATCCTTAATTGCCCTTGAGAATGTGGTGATGAGCACTGTTTTAAAATTAGGGGGTGCCTTTTAGGACACAGATGAGGAGAATTTTTTTCTCTTGGAGGGTTGCGTGGCTTTGGAATTCTCTGCCTCAGAAGGCGGTGGAGGTGGGGTCATTGAATATTTTTAAGGCAGAGGTAGATAGCTTCTTGTTAGACAAGGAAATCAAAGATTATCGAGGGTAGATGGGAATGTGGAATTAGTAACGCAAACAGATCAGCCATGATTTTATTGAATAGCGGAGAAGACTTGATGGGCCGAATGGTCTACTTATGGTCCTATTGCATATGTTCATAGATGTGGTCTCACCAATGCCCTGTATAACTGAAGCATAATTTCCCTACTCTTGTATTCAATTACCCTTGCAATAAATGATAACACTATCAGCTTTGCTAATTACTTGCTGCACCTGCATACTAACCTTTTGCGATTCATGCACCAGGACACCCAGATCCCTCTGCATCTCAACACTCTGCAATCTCTCATCATTGGACAATATGCCTCTTTTTTATTCGTCCTGCCAAAATGGACAACCTCACATTTTGCTACATCATACTCCTTTTGCCAGATCTTTGCCCACTCACTTAAACTATCTGCATCCTTTTGTAGCCTCCTTATGTCCTCGTCACAACTTATTTTCCTACCTATCTTTGTGTCATCAGCAAATTTAGCAACCATACCATTGGTCCTTTCATCCATATCATTTATATAAATTGTAAAGAGTTGAGGCCCAGCACTGATCCCTGTGGCACACCACTTGTCACATTCTGCCAACCAGAAAATGAGCCATTTATGCCTACCCTCTGTTTCTTGCTAGCTAACTAACCTTCTATCCATGCCAATATATTACCCCCTACATCACGAGCTTTTATTTTCTGCAATAACCTTTGATGTGGCACTTTATCAAATGCCTTCTGAAAATCTAAGTACAGAACATCCACCGGTTCCCCTTTATCCACAACACCTGTAACTTCTTCAAAGAACTCCAATAAATTAGTTAAACATGATTTCCCTTTCACACAACCATGTTGACTCTGCCTGATTATCTTTAATTTATCTAAGTGCCCTGTTATAATTTCTTTAATAATAGCTTCTAATACTTTACCTATGACAGATGTTAAGCTAACTGGCCTGCAGTTTCCTGCTTTCTGTCTCCCTCTCTTTTTGAGTAAAGGAGTTACATTAGTATTTGCCAATCTAACGGAACCTTCCCTGAACCTAGTGAATTTTGGAAAATTAAAACCAATGCATCAATGATCTCACTAGCCACTTCTTTTAAGACCCTAGGATGAAATCCATCAGGACCCTGTGACTTATCAACCTGCAGTTCCAACAATTTGCTAAGTACCACTTCCCTGGTGATTGTAATTTTGTTAAGTTCCTCTCTCCTTCCAATTCCTGATTTACAGCTATTTCTGGGATGTTACTTGTATCCTCTATAGTGAAGACTGATGCAAAATACCTGTTCAATTAATCTGCCATCTCCTTATTTTCCATCATTAATTCCCCAAACTTACTTTCTATTGGACCAACACTCACTTTGTTAACTATTTTATTTTTAAAATATCCATAGAAACTCTTACTATATGTCTTTATATTTCTAGCTAGCTTTCTCTCATCCTCTAATTTTTCCCTCATCTATCTTTTGGTCATTCTTTGCTGTTCTTTATATTCTGTTCAATTGTCTGACCTGCCACCCATCTTTGCACAATTATATGCTTTTTCTTTAAGTTTGATACTACCTTTAACTTTTCAGTTAACCATAGACAGTGGACCCCCCCCACCCCCTTGGAATTTTTCTTTCTTGTTGGACTGTATTCTGAAATATCCCTTTATCTGCCACTGCATCTCTATTGACCTATCCCTAACCTCATTTGCCAGTTCACTTTCATTAGCTCTGCTTTCATGCCCTCATAATTGCCCTTATTTAAGTTTAAAATACTAGCCTTAGACCCAGCCTTCTCTACTTCAAATTGAATGTAAAATTCGATCACATTATGATCGCTGCTACCTAGGGGCATCTTCACTACGAGGTTATTAATTAATCTTATTTCACTGCACAATACCAGGTCTCATGTAGCCTGGTCCCTGGTTGGTTCCAGAATGTGCTGATCTAAGAGATTATCCTGAAAACATTATATGAATTCATCATCTATGCTACCTTTGCCCATCTGGTTATTCCAGTGTATATGTAGGTTAAAATCCCCCATGATATTCGGCATACCTTTCTGACAAGCTCCCACTATTTCTTCTTTGATACCCCATCCTACTGTGCTTATTCATAGGGGGCCTGCAAACCACTCTCACCAGCGATTTCTTGCCTTTATCTTTCCTTATCTCCACCCAAGCTCCTTATATATCCTTGTTTCCTGAACTTAGGTCATCCCTCTCTATTGTGTTAATGTCACCTTTAATTACCAGAGCCACACCTCCACCTTTTCCTAACATCCTATCCTTCCTAAATGTCACATGCCCTTCAATGTTCAGGTCCCAATCTATCCAGTCCTGTAGCCATGTCTCTGTAATGGCTATCAGATCATACTTATTTATTTCTATTTGCACTATCAGTTCATCTGTTTTGTTTCAAATGCCATGTGCATTCAGATACAGAGCCTTAAGTTTTGTCCTTTTATTTTTTTGTAACCTCCAGCCTTATCTGTTGGTTTACTCCAAGACTTATACTCTCTGTCCCTTCCTGTCATGGTCTGTTTATCATTTCCCATATTAACACCTTCCTCTCTTACCTTGTCTCTGCTCTTCGATATGCCACATCTTCCTGCACTGGATTCCTTGCCCCCACGATATAGTTTAAAACCCTTTTTAACCTCCCTAGTTATGGGTCACAGGTTTGGAAGGTGCTGTCGAAGGAGCCTTGGTGAATTGCTGCAGTGCTTCTTGTAGATAGTAGACACTGCTGCCACTGTGTGTCAGTGAATTTTGAAGGTGGCGGATGGTGTGTGAACCAAGTGGACTGCTTTGTCCTGGATGGTGTCAAGCTTCTTGAGTGTTGTCACTCATCCAGACAAGTGAAGAGTATTTTTATCACACTCCTGACTTGTGCCTTGTAGATGGTGGACAGGCTTTGGGGAGTCAGGGGGTGAGTTACTCTCTGCAGAATTCCCGGCCTCTGACTTGCTCTTGTAGCCACATAATTTATATGGCTGGTCCACTCAATTTCAAGTCAATGGTAACCCCTAGGATGTTAATAGTGGGGCATACAGTAATGGTAATGTCATGGAATGTCAATGTGAAAATGATTGGATTCTCTCTAGTTGGGAGATGGTCATTGCCTGTCACTTGGGTGGTACAAATAAGGAGCTACTAGGTGAGATGGCCAAAAGCTTGATCAAGGAGGTAGGTTTTAATGAGTGTCTTTAAGGAGGAAAGCATGGTAGAGAGGCAGAGAGATGTAGAGAGGGAATTCCAGAGTTTGGGACCCAGGCAACTGAAGGCACTAATGGCAGAGTGATTAAAATGTGATGAACAAGAAGCCAAAATTAGACAAGAGCAGAGATCTCAGAGGGGTTGGGGCTGCAGGGAAATACAGAGATAGTGAAGGGCTGGACAGCAGGTTGTGAATTCAAGGATGAGAATTGTAAAATTGAGGCATTGCTGGATCAGGAGACCTGGGCAGCTGAGTTTTGGATGACCTCCAGTTTACGGAGGGTAGAAGATAAGAGTCTAATGAGGAGTGTGTTGGAATAGTCAAGTCTGGAGGTAATATGAGGGTTTCAGCAGCAGATGAGCTGAGACGGGGCTAAGTCGGGCAAAGTTACGGAGGTGGAAATAGGCAGTCTTAGTGATGGTGTGATCGGGAGCTCATCTCAGGATCAAATATGATGCTAAGGTTGTGAACAGACTTTTTAATCTCAAATAGTTGCCAGAAGGAAGGAATCAATCTTTAATCACCTGCCTTAATATCTCTTTATGTGGATCAGTGTCAGACTTTGCAGATTTTTGGAATGCTTTACTGTTTAAGGTGCTATATAAATGCACATTGTTGCTAAGTTTCATTTGAGGAATGTTACAAAATGTTGATGTTGATCTAAGGTTCTCCACATACAGCTGTTTCATATTAGTAAATGATAAGTAGATTTTACCTGTGTTCCTATCTCACTGTGTTGTTTTTTAAAACGTGTTTAGTTTTACAATTGAATATCGAAACTCTCAGTGAACACAATAAAGGAGGACTACAAATAAAAATAGAGATATGCATTTATATGGCATATATCAAGTCCTCAGGATGTTCCAAAGCGATTCACAGCTAATGAAACGCTTTAATGAAGTGTAGACACTGTTGTAATGCAGGCAATAACCCACAGCCAATTTGTACACAGCAAGATCCCAAAAACAGCAATGTGACAATGACCAGATCATCTGTTTTAGTGATGTTGGTTGAGGGGCAAATATTGTCTAGGACTTTTTAATATATATTCTTCTATGGGATGTAAGCATAGCTGGTTAGGCCAGCATTTATTGTCCATCCCTAATTGCCCTTGAGAAGGTGGTGATGAGCTTTCTCCTTGAACCGCTGCAGTCCATGTGGTGTAGGTACACTCACAGTGCTGTTAGGGAGGAAGTTCCAGGATTTTGACCCAGCGACAGTGAAGGAACAGCGATATATTTCCAAGTCAGGATGGTGTGTGGCTTGGAGGGGAACTTCAAGGTGGTGGTGTTCCCATCTATCTGCTGCCCTTGTCCTTCTAGGTGGTAGTGATCGTGGGTTTGGAAAGTGCTGTCTAAGGACCTTGGTGAGTTCCTGCAGTGCATCTTGTAGATGGTACACACTAGGACTCCAAAGAGAGAAATGCTGTGCTCTTCTTTAAATGACGCTCATACAGCTTAATGCCTCACTCAAAAGACTCCAACTGTGCAGCACTCCCTCAGCAGTGCCTTCAGTCCCTTACACGAAAAATTGTGTGGGGGGGGGGCGGTGGAGGGGGGGGGTGGGTGTCGAGAGACAATAGGGATAGCAATGGGAGCACAGCTTTTAATGCTGCAGTCTACACTGTCTGTAAATTATAACAGGCAGTGTCTTGGAAGTTTAAACCACTTTCCGACACATCTCAGAAAGCGCCCCCTATGGCCCCCTCCAGGGAACCCTGAGCCAATTGGAAGCGGAGCTCCGAGCGGATCCCAGGGAGCTGTCCCTGCCGGAGCGGTGCTGAAACAGGGGTGTGTGTGTGTGTGTGTGTGTGTGTGGGGGGGGAAATTAAGAAAAATGCAAGGGAGCTCGGACCAAAAGCGGGGGAAAATGTAACCCTTCCCCCTCCTTGCAGGTCGCAGCGGCAGAACCTTTACTGAGAAAGAGAGAGAGAGAGAGAGAGAAAATTTAAAAAAAAATACCCATACGACTGATGTCAGTTGCTGCTTTTGAAATTCAATGCGAGCTGGGGAATCTCATGTGTGGGATCACGCCGTGTAACTGCCCTAAATGCATACGGTAGAAGGGGCGCCCGGGACTGCCAATGTGATGCATCTACACAAGAGGAATATCAGTGGTTTAAGATGGGTAATAAGCAGACGATATTTACTGATGAACAACTAGATGCCTATCAGGTAAGAGGGGATAAAGCTGGGCGGTAGCGTTGGGGTCCCTGTCTATATCACTCTGGCTCTTACAGAGACTGCCCCAGAGCAAGCTATCTAGAGCTTTACTTAAAACCCAGGAAACAACCCTTGGTTATCTCAAGTCACAATACTTCTGGGGGGGAGGGGGTGGGGGGGAAATAAAGTGGTTCTGCTTGGTTTTTCCTGTTGTAGATTTTCCACTGACCAGGACGTATTTACTATCCTCCTGTCCAAAAATAAACCTCTCCCAAAGCCTGGAGCACTTGAAATTCGCCAGATCCATTCAAAGTTTAAAACGAGGAGGGAGGGAGGGGATGAAAATGGTCTGAATTGAACAGAAACTTTCCTCCCCGCCCCCCCCGGGCAATTTTTAAAAAAAAAAATGTGTTGATGGTCTTTTTATATTGACCCATTTCAACGCCTTAAAGCAGAAGCGTTTCGCTCTCTTTCGGTCTCACACCAAAAGGGCGTCGGTTCAGGTAAACCTTGATAAATCTCTCCGGACCCTGACAGCCTGAATCAATCCTAAGGATGGTGGAATCTTCTAGTTAAACACGATTTTGTTTTTCTCTCTCTCTATGGGAAGTGGCTGTGGGTCTGTTTTGGGTGAATGTGCTGGGGTAAGGGTGGGGGGGAGTTGGTGTAGGGAACCAGGCACATTCAAACTTCGCGTTAACATTGGCACAAGATGAACCCGAGCCCTGTGTACGGCGGCTAAGGTCGTGTCCATGATGATTTAAGTGCCCAAGAGCCACGTTAACGATCTGCATTAAGCCGCAGTGCTCTGTTGCCAACGGGGCCGGTTGTTCATTTTCGCGCGTCAATAATTCATTGCAGGCTCTGAGGTTGACCAAGCCGGGTTGCCTTGGCCTGGGAGGCAGGTGTCTGTCTGCAATGGGGAATGGGAACAGACTCATTCATCACAGACGGAGCGAGAAGCCGCGAATGGACCCAATTAACTTTTCAAGAAGCAAACCACCACCACCACCACACACAACCATCGATATTCCAAAGGACAGCCTCGGAGCTGCCCCTGTGTGTAGTGTGTGCTGTGATGATGGTGTGTGTGTGTAGTGTGTGGGCACTGTATCGGCCCGGATAAGACAGAGGGAGCTCAGCTTTGTAAAATCTATCATATAACGCGATTAGCAATGCTGCAACATGTAAGACTGGGGCACGCAGTGAAGTTGGATGTCGGCAGATTCCCAACCAGTTGGTTTCACACGAGCCATTAACTACAAGTCAATCCTGAAGCCCCCCCCTCTCTCTCTCTCTCACTGCCATAGGAACACATGCCCCTTGTGAACTCTCCAGCATGTTGTTCTCAGCTTTAGCTGATCGCTGCCCCTTCACTTGGTCGCCCTCCCTCCTCTGAGCTGGAGAATGGGGACTCCAGTGCAGTACCGAGGGAGATGCCATCTTTTGCCTGGGAGGTGAAATCAAGTCCTCCCTCTGGGCTGCATGCAAGAGATCCCAGTCACTATCTGGAAGAGGAGCAGGGGAGTGTCCTGGCTAATATCTATCCCTCAGCCAACATCACTATAAACAGATTATCTGGCCATTATCACATTGCTGTTTGTGGGAGCTTGCTGTGCACAAATTGGCTGCGATGTTTCTTACATTACAGCAGGGACTGCACTTTGTTGGCTGTAAGACACTTTGAGACATCCCGAGGTCAAGAAAGGTGATATATAAATGCAAGTCTTTTTTTTAAAAAATTACACACCTAAGCATCAGATGACCTCAATTTTGGCAAGGGAACATTAGAACGATATAAAATGGCTCTTTAAATCAAATACTAAATTTTAACAGTGGTATGATTTTGTTGTAAAAGTTAGATTGTGTTTACTGATTATAGTTCTATAACATTTACAGTAAAAGATTTATGAGGTCTGGTGAGTAATCATACAGCAAACACTATAGAAGTTATACAACCAGAACGATGCACTGCTTCAGAACAGAGAGCCCTGAATTTAGAAGATTACCTCTCAATGCCACTGTTCATCTGTAATCAATGAATAGTTACAGCACATAATGAGGCCCTTCAGCCCATTGAGTCCATACCAGCTCTCTGCAAACACAACTCAGCTGCTCCCACTGCTCTTTATCCATGACCCTGCACATTTCTTATCTTCTGATGCTCATCCATGTTGACCCCACCCCCACCACACTCTCCGACAATGCATTCAGGTCCTAGCCACTCACTGTGTAAATCATGCTTTCTCATGTCGCCTTTGGTGCTTTTGCCAATCACCTGAAATCTGTGTCCACTAGTTCTCAATCCTTCCACCAATGGGAATGGTTTCTCCCTATCTAGCCTATCCAGACCCCTGATGATTTTGAATATGTCTGTCAAATCTCCTTTCAACCTCCTCTTTAGGAAGAACAGCCCCAGCTTCTCAGGAACAAAGACAAAAAATACTGGAAAAACTCAGCAGGTCTGACAGCATCTGTGGAGAGGAACACAGAGTTAACGTTGTGAGTGCGTATGACTCTTCATCAGAACTAAAGAGGAATAGAAATGTGGTGAGATATAAGCTGTTTAGGGTTGCGGGGGGTGGGGGGGGGGGGGGGGGTGGGACAGGTGGAGTAGGAGTAGGAAGAGGGCCAGTGATAGGTGGAGGAGAGATTGCCAAAGATGTCATAAACAAAAGGTCAAAGGGATGTTGACAGTGGTGATATTAGCTAAAGGATGTGTTAATGGTGACATTAAGGGTGGAAAGCAGGATGAGCAAGTGTCAGATGGCCCTAGTGGGGGTCGGGTGGGGGGAAGGGATCAAAATAGGCTAAAAGGTGGAGATAAAACAATGGTTGGAAAATAATTTTTAAAATAATAATAGAAATAGGTGAGAAAAGAATATATATAAATGTAAAAAATATAATAATTATTAGAAAAAAAGGAAAAAAAATTAGAAAAACGTTAGCTCTGTCTTCCTCTCCACAGATGCTGTCAGACCTGCTGAGTTTTTCCAGCAATTTTTGTCTTTGTTCCTCATCCTTGGAATCATTCAAGTAAATCTTTTCTGAACTCTCTCCTCTTCTTTTGAGAATGTGGTGTCTAGAACTCAATGCAATACTCCAGCAGAGGCTGAAACAGTGTTTTATATGGGTTTAACACAGCTTCTTTGCTTTTGTGCTCTATGCCCCTATTTATAAAGCCCTGGATCCCATACGCTTTATTAAACACTTTCATGTCCTGCCCTGCCACCTTCAATAATTTGTGCACATATACACTCTCTGTTAGGTCTCTCTGCTCCTGCAACCCCTTTAGAATTGCACCCTTTATTTCATATTGCCTCTCTGCATTCTTCCTGCCAAATTGAATCACTTCACATTCCCTGCATTAAATTCATCTGCCACATGTCCGCCCATTCTGCCAGCTTGGCTATGTCCTCTTGAAGTTTATTACTTTTCCCCCCCTCACAATTCACAATATTTCCAAATTTTGTGTCACCTGGATATTTTGAAATTGTGGACCACACACTCAAGTCTAAGCCATGTATCAAGAAGAGCAGGGGTCCTAATCCTGACCTCTGGGGAGTACCACTGTATACCTTCCTTCAGTCCAAAAAACAACTGTTTACACTACCTTCTGTTTCCTGTCACTCAGTCAACTTCATATTCATGCTGCCATCGTCCCTCTTATTCCATAGGCCTCAACTTTGCACCTTTTGGAAGTTCATGTACACAGCATCAATTGTATTACCTTCGTCAACTCTTTCTGTTACTCCATCAAAAAAACTCAATCAAGTTACTTAAATACAATTTTCCTTGAACAAATCCTTGCTGGCTTTCTTTAATTAATCTGACCTTGTCTAAGGGACTATTATTTTTGTCCTGAATTATCATTTCTAAAACCTTCCCCACCAAAGAGGTTAAACTGACTGGCCTGTGGTTGTTAGTGTTACCCTTACACCCTTTTTTTGAACAAGGTCCTCTGGCACCACCTCTTTATCTAAGGAGGGTTGGTAGATTATGGTCAGTGCCCCTGCAATTCCCCTCAGAATCATCGGATGCACCCTATCTGGTCCTGGTGACTTATCAACTTTAAGTACAGGCAGCCTTTCTAGTACCTCCTCCAATATCAAATTTTAGCCCATTCACAGTCTTACTTACCTCCTTCTTCACTATGACTATGGTAGCACCTTCTTCCTTGGTAAAGACAGATGTGAAGACAGATACTCATTTAATACCTCAGTCAAAGCCCCCTGTCTACATGCATACATTGCCTTTTCAGTCTCTAATTGGCCCCACTCTTCCTCTTACATCCCTTTTACTACTTATATGCCTGTAGAACTGGTTGGGTTGAATGGCCTGTTTCTGTGCCTCATATCCTACATAATCCTATGTTAGCTGCCAGCCTCTTCTCATACTCTCTCTTTGCTTTGCTCATTTTATGAAGTTCAACAGAGATAAATGTGAGCTAGTACATTTTGATAGGAAGAATAGGGAGGTCACTTATTACTCAGAAGGTGCAAGTCTGTGGGGGTTGAGGAACAAAGGGATCTCGGAGTACAAGTACAACAATCATTAAAAGTAGCACTTTTCTAGAGGGATAGAATTGAAAAGCAGGGAGGTTATGTTAAACCTATATCGAACCTTAGTTAGACCACATTTAGAATTCTGGTCACCATATTATAAAAAGGATATAGAGGCACTGGAGAAAGTGCAAAGAGGATTTACAAGGATGATACCAGAAATGTGAACATATACACATCAGGAAAGGATTGATAGTCTGGGTCTATTTTCTCTTCAAAAAAGTATGCCAACTAGTGAAATAATAGAGGCCTTTAAAATTCTGAAAGGTTTTGTTAGCGTGGATATAGAAAAAGAATGTTTCCCCTTGTGGGGAACAGAATAATTAGAGGCCAACAATATCAGAAATCCAATAAGGAATTCAGAAGAAACCACTTTACCCAAAGGGTAGCAAAAATGTGGAACTCGCTACCACTGGGTATGCTCAAAGTGAATAGTATCGATGCACTGAAAGGGAAGCTAGACAAGCATATGAAGGAGAAGAGAATAGGTTTCGATGAGGAAGGGTGGGAGGAAGTTTGAGTGGAGCATTATCACTGGCTTGGACTGGTGGGGTTGAATGGCCTGTTTTTGTGCTGTATATCCTACGTAATCCTGTTAGCTGCCAGTCTCTTCTCATACTCTCTCTTTGCTTTGCTCATTTTCCTTCTTCACTTCCCCTCTGAACTTTCTATATTCAGTGTGGTTCTCAGTGTGGGCCCTGGGATGGCATTTTACCGGTGCCAGCCAATTAAGAGGCCACCACAGTGACGGCTGTCCAATTGAGGAAAGTGGTCCACCTCCAAGAGCTGTTGGCCCAATCAGTGGGCCTGCAGCTCAGCAGCTCTTGCTCTGCCACTGTTAGAGGAGGCCAGTGCTAAAACTGCAGGACGAAGGAAATGGTGCCTCAATGCCCGTGAAGAGAAGTCAAGTTTGTTTATGTTTTGTGCCTGGGCCGGGCAGGCAGCCCCAGCGATCAGAGGGGCTGGTGGGTTGGTGAGGGCACCTTCCAGTGCTGACACCATAGCCACAGCAGGGCCATTGTCCTAGTCACTCCTCCAGGCCAACGAGTGACCGTAAATGAAGGCCTCCCCAGCCCATGGCAACTCACTGGGGAGTTGCCAGGGTTACTTGAAAAGTTTTCTCACATGGTGGCAGTCCCTCTTGATTGGCAAGTTGGCCCTTAATTGGGTACTTTGTTGCCCCAATTGGTCGTCCGGTGAACAGTCATATTGCCGAGGTTTCCACTGCTGTTAAGATGCCGTGGCGACAGGAAGATTTTGGGTTTCCCTCCCTCTACCCCTCCCATTGTCTTCTGCCACCATTTTCCCTGCCTCCCAGCCGTCTCTAGCGAGCTGGGAAAATCCAGCCCCTGCTCTGTATTTTCTGTTTCTTTGAATGGATTTTTATGGCATCATTATAAGTGAGGTTAAAGCGGGGAAGGCTTCCCCCATCGCAGATCCCTAAACCTTTTGTGCCTAATGTGCACAATGATGGTTCAATGAGTTGGAAACTTACCTTAACTATCTGGTATGAGTTTTCTGCTTTTCTTGACCTTCCATGGCCCTGTCCTTCCCTACCTCAGTAACCTGCTCCAGCCCCACAACTCTCAATGATCTGTGCTTCCTCCAACTTTGGCCTCCTCTGCAGCCCTGATTTTAATCACTCCATCATTAATAGCCATTCATTCAGCTGCCTGGGCCTCCACCTTTATGATCCACAAAAAGTTAGTATGCAGCTGCAGCAAGTGCTTAGGAAACCAAATGGAATATTGTTTATTGCAAGAGGAGTAGAATATAAAATTAGGGACGTTTTACTGCAGCTATACAGTGCCTTAGTGAGACCACATCTGGAGCACTGTGTACAATTTTGGTTATTTGAAAATATTGCATTAAAAGCAGTTCAGAGAAAGTTCACTGGACTCATTCCAGGTATGAGGAGATTATCCTATGAAGAAAGGTTGAACATACCCATTAAATTGGATTGTGAGTGTAGACCTGTGGGATGCAGGAATGACATTAATAATGTTTGACTAGAGATTGGAGAACTTATAGAAAGGTTTTTATTGAATGCGTAGCACTAGAGATTCCCAGCCAAGTATTGAAGCAGGAAAGACAGTGGGTGGAATTTAGGACCAGGTGGTGAGTTTGGAGGTGAGGGGGTATTTAATCGGATGGGAGAATGTGATGTGGGGGCCCCACCACCTTAGGACCCCTGCCAGATTAAGTCCAAGGCAGGAAGGCGCATGGACGGCCTTCCCACCCACCGCCAATTTAGGCCTTCAAGCGGACACTGGAAGCTACCCCCTGCCCTTAACTCCCAACCGCCTCCATCCCGCCCTCCCGCAACGACCATCTTGTGACCCCCATCTTGCTCTCACTTACCTGTGGCCTCGGTCCCTCCTTGATCCTGGGTCTCAGGCGGGTGCATTACTGGCAGCTACCATCGCTCCTGGTGGCGCTGCCTGCAATGGAGATCTGCCAGCCTCTGATTGGCTGGCAGCTCTCGGGCGGTGGGAGGTGGGTGGGATTTCTGGCTCACTGGCTCTCCAAGACCCCTGTCAGCTGGATTAAATTCCGCCCAGTATGATTGACTTAGAAGTTTAATTCAGGAATAGAAAATTGATACATTTTCTAAGATAATGAGACACAGTTACTTCACCACCACCTTCTCAAAGGCAACAAGCGATGCGCAATAAGTGCTGGTCTAGCCATCGACGTCCACGTCCCGTGAACAAATAAATAAAAATTTGATTGAATGTCATTGTAAAAAGTCAAAATAACAAAGAAAAAAGCCACACTGTAAGTGAGCCATGACAACATGAAAATAGAACAGAGTAGTTATTTACTAAGACAGCCCAATAACAGACAGAATAACAATGAATAGAGGATATTAAAGAGATGCCTAACAACATAGTAGAGTCATTGAAAATAGAGCCATTGATAAATAGAATACGCAAATGTGGTCAGATCTTTGTACGGCTGTTAAATTAGACTAAAGGAAGCAGAATGAGTTATAGTGCTGTATGCAAATGGTGAAAATTAGTCAGATAAGGTGAATAGTTAATAGCCAGGACTTTGAACGAGTGCAGAAAACAGAGAGAAGTGATGAGGCACATAATATAGAGTCACAACTGAGGCTGATGGTAATAGTTGGCAGGCACAGCAGAATGGGCACAACAGCATAATGCTAGTCCAGAACCATAATTAGTAAGTTATTGTACTCATTCTGAGTTCAATTTTCCATCACAGAAAATGGTGAATATGTAATTTAATCTGATCGTTTGGAGGTAGTTTTTTAAAAATTATACGTTCATGGGATGTGGGTGTCACTGGCTAGGCCAGCATTGATTGCCCATCCCTAATTGCCCTTGAGAAGGTGGTGGTGAGCCGCCTTCTTGAACCGCTGCAGTCCATGTGGTGTAGGTACACCCACCGTGCTGTTAGGAAAGGAGTTCCAGGATTTTAACCCAGCGACAGTGAAGGAACGGTGATATATTTCCAAGGCAGGATGGCGTGTTGCTTTGTGGGGAACTTGGAGGTGGTGGCGTTCCTATGAGTCTGCTGCCCAGGTCCTTCTCGGTGTTGGAGGTTGCAGGCTTGGAAGGTGCTGTTGGAGGAGCCTTGGTTAGTTGCTGCAGTGCATTTTGTAGAGGGTACACACTGCTCTCTCTGTGCATTGGTGGTGGAGGGAGTTGTTTAGGGTGATGAATAAGGTGCCAATTAAGTGGGCTTCTTTGTCCAGGATGGTGTTGAGCTTCTTGAGCGTTGCTGGAGCTGCACTCATCCAGGCAAGTGAAGAATATTCTATCACAATCCTGCCTTGTGGGTGGTGGATAGGCTTTGCGGAGTCAGGAGATGAGTTACTGGCCACAGAATTCCCAGCCTCTGAGCTGCTCTTGTAGCCACAGTATTTATTTGGCTAGTCCAGTTCAGTTTCCAGATAATGAACAGATTGTTCTAATATCCTTCAGGGAAAGGAACCAGGTGGGTTTTCACAACGACCGATGATAGCTTCATAGTAACCATCACTGAGGCTAGCTTTATATTCCAGATTTATTAATTGAATTTAAATTCCGTGTACCTCTAGATTACTAGTCCAGTGACATAACCAGTACATCACCACAGAATCATAATTGTTATAGTGCAGAAGGAGGCCATTCAGCCAATCGAGTCTGCACTGGCTCTCTGCACATTCTTTCTTTTCAGGTAGAAATCCAAATCCTTTTTGAATACCTTGATCAAACCTGCCTCCACCAACCTCTCAGGAAGTTCGTTCCAGACTCCAACCACCCTCTGGGTGAAAAAAATTTTCCTCACATCACGTTTACTCCTTTTGCCAATTATTTTGAATCTGTGTCCTCCAGTTCTTGATGCTCCCTTGAGTGGGAACAGTTTCTCACTATTTACCTTGCCCATATCCCTCAGGATCTTGAATACCTCTATCAATCTCCTCTCAGCCTTCCTCTCTCCAAGGGAAACAGACCCCAACCTATCCAATCTATCCTCATAGTTACAGTTCTTCATCCCTGGAATCATTCTTGTGAACCTCCTCTGTACTCTCTCCAATGCTTTCACACCCTTCTTCAAGTTTGGCTCCCAGAACTGGACGTAGTACTCCAGATGAGGCCTAACTAGTGTCTTATACAAGTTCAACATGACCTCCTTACTCTTGTACTCATTACCCCTATTAATAATACTTAAGATACTTTATACTTTATTAACTGCTCTCTCAACATACCCTGCCATCTTCAATGACCTGTGTACGTATACACCGAGGTCCCTCTGTTCCTGCACCTCCTTTAGAGGCTCTCCCTTTATTTTATACTGTCTCTCCATATTCTTCATGCCAAAATGAATCACCTCACACTTCTGTGCATTAAACTTCATCTGCCACTTGTCTGCCCAATCCACCAATATGTCTAAGTCCTTTGAAGTTCAAGACTATCCTCATCACAGTTGACAATGTTTCCAATCTTTGTATCGTCTGCAAATTTTGAAATCATGCCCTGAACACCACAGTCTAGGTCATAAATATTTATCAGTAAGAGCAAAGGTCTCAACTCTGACCCCTGGGGAACTCCACTACAAACCTTCCTCCAATCTGAAAACCATCCATTAATCAATACTCTTTGTTTCCTGTCACTCAGCCACTTTCTTATCCAATTGCCTACTCTCCCTTTTATTCCAAGAACTAGAATTTTGCCCACAAGTCTGTTGTGTGGCATTGCATCAAATGCCTTTTGAAAATCCATATTTGGCACATCAACAGCATTGCCCTTCTCTGTTACCTCTTCAAATAACTCCAGCAACTTAATTAAACATGAATTTCCCTTAATGAATCCATGCTGGCTTTCCTTAATTATCCTGCATTTGTCTAAGTGACCATTGATTTTGTCCCAAAATATAGTTTCCGGAAGTTTCCCTGCCACTGAAGTCAAACTGATTGGTCTGTAGTTGCCGGCTTTATCCTTGCACCCCTTTTTGAACAATGGTGTAACATTTGCAATTCTCCTGTCCTCTGGCATCTCCCCTGTGTCTAAGGAAGACTAGAAGATTATCACTAGTGCCTCTGCAATTTCCATTCTCACTTCCCTCAGTATCCTTGGATGGATCTCATCCGGTCCTGGTATCTTATCTATTTTAAGTAAAGATAGCCTTTCTAACAACTCTTCCTTCTCAATTGTAAATTCTCCTAGTGTACCAGTAACCTCCTCTCTCACCTTGTCTTGGGGAGCATCTTCTTCCTTTATAAACAAAGATGCAAATTACTAATTTAATACCTTCGCTATTTCTCCTGCCTCCATGCGCAAATCCCCTTTTTTATCCCTAACTGACCCTATTTTTTCTTTTACCACCCTTTTATTATTTATCTGCTTATAGAAGACCTTGGGATTTCCTCTTATATTAGTTGCCAGTCTCTTTTCATGCTCTCTCTTTGCTTATCTATTAGTTTTTTCACTTCCCCACCAGTACTTCGGTAGTCAGCATGATTCTCCATTGTATTTTCTACCTGATATCTATTGTACGTGTACTTCTTCCTTTTCATCTTCACTCTATCTCTCTCATCATCTAGGGTGCTCTGGATTTATTTGTCCTATCTTTCCCCTTCAAGGGAAATACCTTGACATTGATTGCAATACTTTTTCTTTGACGGTGGCCCATTGTTCAGCCGCTGTCTTTTCTGCCAACATTTGATTCCAACTCACTCGACTCAGGTGCATTTTCATCCCATCGAAGTTGGCTTTCCCCCAATTAATTAGCCCTGCTCTGGGTTGTTCCTTGTCCTTTGCCATGGCCAACCTAAACCTTATGATACAGTGGTCACTGTCCCTTAAAGGCTCTCCCACTGATATTTGATCCACTTGGGCCAACTCATTCCCCAGAACCAGGTCCAACAGTGCCTTCCCTCTCGTTGACCCGGAAACATTCTGCTGCAGAAAATTACCTTGAGCACATTCCAGGAACTCTCGCCCTTCCTGTCCCTTTGTGCTATTCCTATCCCAGTCTATATTTGGATAATTGAAGTCCCCCATTATGATTACTCTATAATTCTTGCACCTCTCTGTAATTTGTTTCTCTACATTCCTTCCACTACAAACATATGAGCAAGGAGCAGGAGCAGGTTATTTGGCCCATCGAGCCTCCTCTGCCATTTAATAAGGTCATGGCTGATCTGATAGTAACCTCAAATCTGCATCCCGCCTACCCCTGATAACCTCTTGCTTACCAAGAATCTATCCACCTCTGCCTTAAAAATATTCAAAGACTCTGCTTCCACTACCTTTTCAGGAAGAGAGTTTCAAAGACTCACCACCCTCTGGGAGAAAAAAATTCGCCTCGTCTTTGTTTTAAATGAGTGACCCTTTATTTTTAAACAATGGCCGCTAATTCTAGATTCCCCCACAAGAGGAAACATCCTCTCCACATCCACCATGTCAAAACCCCTCCGGATCTTATATGTTTCAATCAAGTCACCTCTTACCCTTCTAAACTCCAGTGGATACAAACCTACTCTGTCCAACCTTTCCTCATAAGACAACCCACTCATTCCAGGTATTAGTCTGGTTAACCTTCTCTGAACTGCTTCCAACACATTTACATCCTTCCTTAAATAAGGTGACCAGTACTGCGCACATTACTCCAGATGTGGTCTCACTTGTGCTCAGTAGTTGGTAGTCTATGTACTACACTGATTAATGTTCTTGCATCTTTTTCATTCCTTACCTCTAGCCAGAGAGATTCTGTCCTTGACCCCTCTGGAACATCCTTTCTCTCCAGTACTGTAATGCAATTTTTAATCAATACTGCAATTTCCCCCCACCACTAGCATCCCCTACCAAACCTTTTCTTCCTTTCCTGTCTCTCCCAACCACCTTGTACTCAGGAATATTTAGCACCCAGTCCCTTTTTGAGCCAGGTCTCTGTTATAGCAATAATGTCATAATTCCATTTGTCAACCTGTGCCTGTAGTTTACCAGTCTTATTAACCATACTCTGTGCATTCATATACATGCACATTAAGCCTGATTTAGGTTTTTTAACTTTCCCCCTTACTCTGACTCCATCTAATGCCTTTTCTAACTCTGTCAAACTCTCCAAGTATTCTTTCTATCTTGATACTATTTCTCTCATATATCTTCCTTATCAGTTAATACTGCTCTACTTCCCACTGCTAGTTTTTCTCCTCCACACTCTGAATTTCCCCTCAGGTTCCCACCCCTCTGCCAATCTAGTTTAAACCCTCCCCAACAGCACCAGCAAACTTCCCCATGAGGACATTAGCCCCAGTCCTGTTAAGGTGTAACCTGTCCTTCTTGTACAGGTCCCACTCACCCCAGAACCGTTTCCAATGCTTCAGAAACCTAAAGCCCTCCCTCCTACTCCAGTTCTCCAGCCGCATGTTGAACTGCTCAATCTTCCTATTCTTATGCTCACCAGCATGTAGCACTGGGAGTAATCCTGACATTACTGTTCTTGAGGTTCTGCTTTTTAATTCCCTACCTAACTCCCTAAAATCTGCTTTCAGGACCTCATCCCTTCTTCTACCTATGTCATTGGTCCCAATGTGGACCACGACCGCTGGCAGTGCACCCTCCCCCAAAAGAATGTCCTGCAGCTATTCTGTGACAGCCTTGACCCTGGCCCCAGGGAGGCAACATACTATTTTGGAGTCAGGTCTACTGCTGCAGAAACACCTGTCTGCTCCCATAACTATGGAATCCCCTACCACCATAGCAGTTCCACTCTTCCCCCTCCCTTCTTGTGTAGCTGAGCCGCCTAGGGTGCCAGGGACTTGGCTCTTGCCACTGTCTTCTGAGGGACCATCTCGCTCAACAGTATCCAAAATGGAAAAGCAGTTAGAGAGCGAGATAGCCTTAGGGGATTCCTGCACTACCTGCCTGTTTCTCTTAGATACTCTGGCAGTCACCCATTCCCTCTCTGCCTGTGTGCTTCTTATCTGTAGTGCGATCACCTCTCTAAACGTGCTATCCACGTAATCCTCAGTCTTGTGGAGGCACCACAATGACTCCAGCCACTGCCCGAGTTCTGCAACCTGGTGCTCAAGTTTCTGCAGCTGGCGATACTTGCTGCAGATGTAGTCATCGAGAGCACTTTGTGCCTGCAAGACTTCCCACATCCTGCAGAATGCACATTCCACATGCCCGAGCTGCACTGACATACCTTAAACTTTATATAAAGTGTTTACTAGTATGGAATCGGCGCCTCTGTGCTGAGCCTGGAAGGGCCTATACTTACCAACCAATGAACTAACAGGACTCTTGTGATGTCACTTATAGATTTTATCTGTAAACTCCCGGCTCTCTCTTGACTGTTTTATGGGCTCTCTCTCTCTCTCTTTGAACTCATGCTTCTTTATGAGCTCTCTTATGTTGCTTAGTTAGCTTAATTTATCTATTTTCTTAATTAACTTAGAATAATTCCTATGTGTACCACACCTCTTCCACCCCCCCCCCCCCCCCACCACCCTCCCACCCCCATACACCGAATTCCCATGTGAACCTAACTCACTCGGTCTCCGCCTCACTCTGGCATAGTCGCCTGTCTCCCTGCACTCCCCTTACTGATCATGCGGTTTTAAAAGCCTGTCTCTTTTATAGACCCTCTGATGAGTCACTGGCTAGTTTAGCTTCCTGCTCCAGTAGTTAACACCACTTGAACCACTGCATTCAGGTGCTTGACAGATAACTGCCACTACCAGGCAGCTCCCTGTTGAACAAGCTAGCCTAACTTACTTTCAGGTTGTTAGTTCTATGTCAGTGCTTGGTTCTTAATCCAACTTTAAACCTGAAAAAGACTTACCATAACTTACCACATGAATCTAATTCGCAACTCAATCTCTGTCTCATGCAGATGTAGCCGCATGTCTCCTTGCGCGCCCTTTAGTGAACAGAACCATCTCCCCATATGAACCCACCGCCATCTGATTCCACTGAGACAAGGCAAGATAGTTGTTACCTATCGAGGAGGGGCAACACGCTCATTGCAATCCCATCTGTGACACAGCATAGTCCAGGAATTGGACCCAGGAGCATTCTGCTGTTAGACAATGAGAACTGTCCTAAAGTTACTGTTCACTTCCAAATTGCTCGGTGCACAATGAAATGGTACATAGCCCACGACGGTACCCAACAACAACAACAACAACACACTTGATAAAACATCTGTAATGTGGTAAGATGTCCCAAGATGATTAAACAAAAGGTGTTATCAAGCAAAATTTGACATTGAGCCATATAAGGAGATATTAGGACAGATGACCAAAAGCTAGTATAATGAGGTAGGTTTTTGGGAGTGTCTTAAAGGAGAAAAGGGAGGTAGCGAGGCAGAGAGGTTTAGGGAGGGTATTTAAGAACTTAGGGCCCAGGCACTAAAGAGATGACCACCAATGGTGGAGCAACAAAAATGCGAAATTCTCAAGAGGCTGGAATTGGAGGGACGCAAAGATCTCTGGTTTGTGTAGCTCAATGCAATGCTTGCAATCTATTGGAAAATACTAACGAAGAATTCTTTGCATTTCTTACGAGTTCCATTGAATAGTGAGATAGGAGCTGCTTTGTAAGCCTCATCTTTGTTTTTTTCTACTGAATTCTGAGTAAAGTTGGTGAACAAGATGGCTGAAACTTTATAGGAATTTTGGGTGAAATCACATCAAACCCAAGTCCCCGCTGGGGAGTGGAGAACAGGCATTTTCCCTATTTGTAGGAAGGAGAAGTCAGAGGAGGGTAGGAACAGGCTCTCAAGCCTGCTGCACCATTTAATTAGATCATGGTTGATTTG
The DNA here is from genome assembly GCF_964194155.1 of Cetorhinus maximus. Classification (NCBI taxonomy): domain Eukaryota; kingdom Metazoa; phylum Chordata; class Chondrichthyes; order Lamniformes; family Cetorhinidae; genus Cetorhinus; species Cetorhinus maximus. The sequence continues at coordinate 17,110,013 of NC_135908.1, read as the reverse complement.
CACCTCAACTCATTTGCCCACCTTTGTTCAGTATCCATTGATACACTTAGAAAACTGAACTCTACCAATCTCAGTCTTGAAAGCTCCATTTCCCTCCAGCATCCACAGCCTTTAGGACAAAGATTTCATTGACCCTTTCAAAAGTACGTCCCGATTTCCCTCCTAAATGGCCCAGCTCTATGTTTATAATTACGTTCCCTCATTCTCCAGTAGAGGAAATCGTTTCTCCAACGAACCCTTTCAACATTTTCAACAACTCAATCAGATCATCCCTCAGTCTCTCCACTCCTGAAGTCAACACGAACCAAACTGATGCAGAACGAGGTGGACTGTACATATCCATCCAACGTCCCGCCGTGTGACCAAAGTGGATGCCCGGGAGGAGGTCATTCATTTCTTGACTGGGAATTCTATGTAACCGAGGGAGCTCCTAAACAGGGAGGATAAAAAAACATCTTTCGAAAATCCTGTGATCCAACCTTTCCATTTTGCTAATCGCTCTTTTCCTGTATCTCGCAACCAGGAATTCCAAATCCTGTGGCTCAATTTCCGATGCTATTGTGTCTTGTTCCTTGCAAACCAATAATTGTTTTTTCTTTCACAAAGCGTAGGAGTGTATTTTTGGGGAAAGTGTTTTATATTCTTTCTCATAATTTATTCCTTAAATTAATAGGGATCATATACACTGAATGTCAGATGTCACAGGTTTATTACTCAGGCAGTAGTTAAACATATACTTAAAAGCAATACTTATTGGTTTAGTCAGGGGACACAGGCATGTTACAGTTCTGGCCTTAATATCTTAGGCCATTAGGAGTCCTAAGTATCTGTTCTAACGCCCACTTTTTATATCCTTTTCTTGCCCCTGTTACGTGTCAATCCACACATATCGCCATTAGGTACATCTCCATGAGCCAGATTTAACGCAGCCCTCGGCAGCAGGAAACATGGCGACCATGCTCACGCAATCGCGGGAGAGGCCGCACGTCATTCTCTCAGTGGCTGGAAAACCTCTTGTGATTAAGTTGGAGGCAGGAACAGGTCCATGGGGGGAACCTTGCCCACCCGTGGCAGGATGTCAATTAGGTTTCTTACTGACCCCATTGAGGCCAATTATCCCCGAGCTCGCTGGAATTTTAGTGGTGGTACCTGTGAGTGGCTTTCCTGTGCCTCCTGTGGCCTTCTGGGGTGGGTGGGGTGGGGGAGTGCGGTCCACCATTCAAAGGCACTTAGTGCCCAATCAAGGAACCCAGCTTTGGGCAGAGAGTTGAGTGCAGAAAGCCATTGCCCTGCCTTAGCCTCTGACCTCGATGACAGCCCTGCCCATGACCCCACCCTGTGGCCCCTTCCAACCCCCCCATTAGTCACCTTTGACCTGGCGTCCCTCGTTGATTCTGGGCCTCAAGTGGGTGCATTGTTGACAACTGCCACCGCTCCTGATGGTGCTGATGGCAATGAGGAGCTGCCGACCTCTAATTGGTCAGCAGTTCGCAGTGGGCGAAGTTTCCGCCCTTGGGGGTCCTCAATCCCGGGGAAAGCCCAATGCTGACCAATTAAGCGCCTGAAGGATGCTCAATACCGTCAGGGCTCCCCTACGGAACTGATGGCGGTTCCTCACCGGTTCTCCGGCCGATGGGCAAGACCCCAATCAGCCCATTAAACCCTGCCCCATATATGGAGAATTTTAACGAGCTTGTCCGTTCTCCAATAACTTTAGTTTGAAATTGTTAGTTTTGTTGTAGACCAGTACAGCGCCCCCAATTTGTTAACTTATTGAAATCTATTCTGCCAAGTGGAGCTTTTAATTATAAATCTGTACCATTTCACACCAATCTCCTGGACCTAAAAATTATGCTGTATTCACAGCTGGTTCCTCCTGCAAAACTTCTTGTCAACTAGTTAAAATTCCCTGAAGCCTGCAGCTCCCTGAGGCAGCTCTGTGCCTCCAGGGAGTTTTCACCGAGCGCACCACCTGGCGCACGCGCTGACTTCAACGTTCGCCCACCTCCCTCCCCCTCGCACCCCCCGGCAGCACTGAAGCCTCTGAGCGCGAGATTCACTCTGGCTGGCTGTTAATTGGTCCGCCAGTGTGAAATCGTGGTTGGGGCCCGATCGCGGGCGGCAGTCGGTTTGGCAGCTGCTCCCGGGCCTGCCCGCTGTGCCCGCCCGAAGAGGTAAAAATCTTGCCCCATAAGGAGAACAAAGGGAACAAAAACTACTGGACAGAATCTGATAATTTTATATCTTTTTTTCCATGTTCATTCCTGATCATGAATTGATACAGTTAGGTAGAGGTTATGTTACTGGACAAGTATCCCAGAGGCCTGGACTTCCATAATTTTCCAAATATAATACACATTTTTTCCCTAAAAAATTATCTAGAACTTATGGTGTGTATCGAACATGGTAAGAAATCACAGACTTTTTTTGCAGCAGCAATTGGGCCTCAGGGAGTAGTCCACTAGGCCACGCCCACAAATGGAAAAAAAACCCAAGCATTTCAAGGGGCCTTGCAGCTGTCAGAAATTAGTCCGAGCTCCATGGCATCCATTGCTGCCTCAGAGCACGAGACCCCAAAACCTCATCTCGTGGCCCCACTGGGGGTCTTGGCCCACAGTTTGGGAAACCCTGGCATAGAGTATCAAAGTGAGGAAGTGATGTTAAACTTGTATAGAACACTGCTTCAGCCTCAACTAGAGTATTGCGTCCAGTTCTGGGCACCGCACGTTAGGAAAGTGAAAGCATTAGAGAAAGTGCAGAAATGATACAGGAGAATGATTCAAGGGATGAGGAGCTTCAGTTACATAGGCAGATTGGAGAAATTAGGACCATTTTCCCTGGAGAAAAGGAGGCTGAGTGGAGACTTGATAGAGGTATTCAAAATCATGAGGGGATCTGGACAGAGCCGATAGGGGGAGACTGTTGTCATTTAGTGGCATGATTGAGATCAAGAGGGCACAGATTTAAGTTACTTAGCAAACGACGCAGTGAGGACATGAGGAGAAATGTTTCCACACAGCAAGTGGTTAGGATCTGGAATGCACTGCCTGGCAGTGTGGTGGAGGCAGGTTCAACTGAAGCATTTAAGAGAGAATTGGATTATTATCTGAAAAGGAAGAATTTGCAGGGTGACAGGGAGAGGGTGGAGGAATGGCATTAGGTAAATTGCTCCTATGGAGAGCCAGCACGTTAACCATCCTGTGATTCTGTAATGAGTGCAGCTCCAACACTCAAGAAACTCGACCCCATCCAGGACAAAGTAGCCTGCTCATTTGCACCCCATCCACAAACATTCACTCCCTCCACCACCGATGTACAGTAGCAGCAGTGTGTCTTACAAGATGCACTGCAAGAACTCACCAAGGCTCCTTAGACAACACCTTCCAAACCCACGACTGCTACCATCTAGAAGGACAAGAGCAGCAGACACATGGGAACACCAGCACCTGGAAGTTCCCCTCCAAGCCACTCAGCTTCCTGGCTTGGAAATATATCACCGTTCCTTCACTGTCACTGGGTCAAAATCCTGGAACTCCCTCCCTAACAGCACCGTGGGTGTACCCACACCATATGGACTGCAGCGGTTCAAGAAGGCAGCTCACCACCACCTTCTCAAGGGCAATTAGGGATGGGCAATAGATGCTGGCCTAGCCACATCCTCTGAATGAATAAAAAAAAAATTGAAATAAATAACCAGCCGCTTGGAAACACAGGCCTGGGTTTGGCGGGGTTTCCCTTCCTGCCATCCGAAGAGTGGGCAGAGAACACATTCCCATCAATGCTGCCTGACCCACAGCCACTTAACGCCCCAACAACCATTAATTGGCTGAAGGCGGGACTTCTGCCCCTCAATCCTGAGGAAGTCTGATTGGCCGGCAGCTCTCTAGTCCCTGTAGCGTCAGAAGCTGCAGTGGACTGGACTGGGACTGCAGGCAGTCCCCAGAGCCGAAGCCCCAGGAGCCCAGGACCAGGTATGTTTTGGGGGTCTCAGGGCGAGCGGGGAGGTGAGGCCCAGTGGGTGGGCAGAAGGGGTTGGGGGTGTTGGCGGAGAGGTCAGCGGGGAGGGGCCAATCCTTTTTGGGGATGTTAAAAGGAGGCTGCTGATGAAGGCGCCCTGTCCCCTCCCGCCCGAGGCCTAAAGAGGGTTACTTTTCGGGCTACGTCCCCTGGCTCTGCGCTCCTCCCGCCAGCCTGAAAAATTGAGGCTGGGCGAGAGATGGCCCTTAAGTGGTCAACAGTTGGCCATTTACCGGCCTCCAATTGGGGCAAGGGTGGGCAGGCGGTCCTAGGCCTTGTCCATCCCAGCGTAAAATTGCAGAGAGGTCGGAACAGGCGGTAACCCAGTGGGAAGGCAATCCGAGAAATATTATGGCCACCCCCAACTCACCCCCACCCAACCCCCGGCCTACAAACCCGCTGGCGGGGGAATGTAAAATTCTGCCCCAACTTTGGCGTAGGTCTGAACCTGCAATACAGGCCTCATTTCTGAACGTATGTTGCTGAGGTAGCTTGGGGAGTTAACTCAGCAAGGTTCAGTTTGTGCACAGAAAGTGAGGGGTGGGATGTTGGTGACTCGCGGATGCACGCTCCCATAATTGAATGTTAAATTGAATCTGGCTCTTGTTTCAGTTTGCACAGCTCCTGTCACCGTTATTAACCGTCAGGGGACTGGTGTCACGGAGGTAACACAATATGATGACTGGTTGGGGAATGGGAGAACACATCGGGGCCAGAGAGAAGGTTAATAATTAAAGGGAGTCAGGTGTAAGAGCTCATCTTGAAACACTAGACATCTTAAATAATCCTGCCCTAGGTCTAGATAGTCTTCAGTTTTCTTAATTGAAGTGCTCACCCACCGGTTTCATGTTTCATTCCGTGAAACATCAGAGTCGCTCATCAAATCTTCGACAATACTTGTCCCCAGACAGAAAATGCTTTGGATGAATTACCTGAGACTTTAAGAATATTAGAAACCTTCCTTTGTGATATTATACTGTAGTGTGACTTAGTACATGGTTCTTTAAAACAAACAGGCTGGCATTCTTACAACCTGGATTATTGGTACGGGCTCTTTAAATTATTTTGATTCAAGGTTTACTAGGTTTTAATTCTTATTTTGGCTGTAATAATCTCCCAACTGAAACTATTTTAATCTAGAATCAGATTGTTAATCTGCGTGTGCTAAATATGCAAACCAAATGTGATGAAAAGAGAATAAAGGCCTAGAAATTCATCCGTGATTTATCTGAAAGATGGCCTCTTAAGTAGGGTTGCCAACCCTCCAGGATTGGCCTGGAGTCTCCAGCAAACTGCTGTGTGCGACCCTGGAGAAAAAAAATCATCGGGGCATGAAATAGATTGTTCTTTATGTCATTTTCTTTGACCATTTCTCTTTACCAGATATAAAAATATTGCAAATGGGGAGGAGAAAAGGCTTGACTGGCTGCCAGTCAAGCATCAGTAAATTGGGTAATGAGTCTTTTTGCTTTCCAGTTGGTGTAGGGAGGCAGTGCGTCACAAGGATGGATGTGTTGGCCAACTAATGGCTGAAAGGTGGGGGCAAGTCATGTGATGAAACCTCCAGGAATACAGTTAATCACAGTTGGCAACCCTATTCCTAAGCCGCCAACATGGCGGGCAGAAAGTGTAGGCTCAGTATGAACCAGGAGTACGTCACCCTCCGAGGAACAATGGGCAAAAGGTCATAGTGCAGGATCCACTCAGGAAAGGAGCAATAGGCCTTTACCTTATGCAAACAATAGGCCTGGCATCTGTTTGAGGGCCCGACTTAATTGGTTTGCCCCGAAAGCTCAGGAAAGCAGGCTGACATGCCACCTAATGCAGTCCTTCAAGGGGCACCACAGGTTACACCCAACAAGGTTAAGTTTTAAGAATATACTCACCTGAATATGAAGCCGAGGGGAGCAGAATGGCCTCTCCACCCCAACCACCGTTCTCTCCTCTCCCCCAATCGCATTCCCACCAGATCTTGTTGCCCCGCCCATCCTCAGTTGACTGAGGGCGACTGAGATAGTATATGCGCCGTGGACCCAATAATCATTGAACCTAACACGTGGTGGAAAATGAGAAGCTTTTCACTAACAGTTAAAAATATCAAGGCCAGGGCTTTTAGGATGGTGGGGTTCCCTTTCCCGCCATCCGAGGAGTCAGCGGAGAACACGTCCCCCTGACACCCCCCTGCCCCACAGCCATTTAACGCCCCAACGAGCGCGAATTGGCTGGAGGAGGGACCTCCGCCCCTCACTCGGTCGGAAGTCCCGTCTCAGAGAGCTGATTGGCCAGCAGCTCCACTGTCCCTGCAGCGCCAGAAGCTGCAGTGGACAGCACCGGGACTGCAAGGAGTCCTCGGAGCTTAAGTCCTGGGCGTCCAGGGCCGGGTAAGTTTTGGGGGTCTTGAGGTGGTGGGGGGGGGGGGGGTGGGTGGGTGAGGCCTGGGGTGGTGGATGGAGTGGGTGTGAGAGTGTTGGTGAAGAGAGTCAGGGGGGTGAGGGAGGATCTGCAGGGCCTGGTCCTTCTGTGGAGGGAAGGAGAGGGGGGAAGGGTTGGGATGCCCCATGTTAAAAGGGGGCTGCTGCTGGACACGCCCGACTGCACCCTCCCCCTCCCTCCACCCACCCTCCCCCCACCCTTCCCCACCCTTCCCCACCCTCCCCCCCACCCTCTCCCACCATCCCCCACCCTCCCCCCACCCTTCCCCCACCCTCCCCCCACCCTCCCCAACCCTTCCCCACCCTCCCCCACCGCCCGAGGTCCGTACCCGGTTTATTTTCGAGCTGCCCGGGAACTCCTCATTGCCAGCCTGAAGATTGAGGCTGGGCGGGAAACGGCTTTTGAGCGGTCAATAATTGGCCACTTAAGGACCTCAATTGGTTGCAAGGGCGGGCGGGACGGGCTAGGCCTCATCCATGGAAGTGTAAAACCGCGGGGAGGCCTGGTCGGCGGGAAACCGGCCGGACGGCCACCCGAGAAATCTGACGCTCACCACTTCCCCCGTCTCCAAACCCGACAGCGGCGGTGGGGAGGGGGGTGGGGGGCGGGGGGGAGCGTAAAATTTCCAAGAGTGGAAATTTTGTTTGACTTTTAGCGGTTACTTTGAACACCTGGCTGTAAATACTTCACTTTATGGACTAAGATGTTACGGTGTTAAAGATTGATGCAAATTCAGGAAATTTGAGAGCGCCGTTGGCTTGACTGAGGAGGAGGGGGGGGGAGCGATGACGACCAACTTTGTGTGCTTTTGACGAGGGCTTTGGGAGGGAGGTGTGGAAGCCCCAGGAAATGGTGGAGTTCCGCAGATATTGGCTTAACTCACACGCCCTAATTTCCTGGGATGTTTATCTTGTAAAATGACTCCAGCGTCGTAGATGCCCTAATCCAGTGGAACAGCCTTCAAGAAACTCAGGATCATTTTGTTTGAATGTTTTTTTTTGTTGTGTCCCTGTTCGGCTGAATCATTGAATAAAAAAAAATTGGGTGATAACTTGTGCTGAAAGCCACAGAACAAATTGTTCATTTTAACCATCAACGTGTCAAAATCCTGATGACTGGGCTAACATTTATCGTTGTACTCCACTGCAATACATCTGAATCATTAACAATCGAAGGACAGACTTGTCATTAGGGGCCGGGCTGTGGATGTTGAGTGTCTTGTGAAAGTCATTCGTCATAGCAATGGATTCCCTCAGTAATATTGAGAGTTTGTCATGGTGACTCCCTCAAGCGCAGCTGGACTAAAAATTGCTGTTTTCTTTCTTTCAGGACTGCACTTTTTTTACCCGCAAAGAGATCCTTCGGTGAGTGACCAGTTGACTGGGTGGGATTTGGGGGTGTCTTGTTCACAGTATTGAATCTGTTATATTCCCCACCTGATATTTGATGGACTTTAATGGACCTGTGTATCAGCCAGGGCTATTCACAAGGCGATTAATATGATAATGCTAATTGCTGATCCCCCACTTTGTCTACATTTTTAAAACTGGCTTCGTCCAAATTTCCTCTCAATTGGAAGAAAGAACTTGTATTTGTATAGCTCATTTAATGACTTCAGGACAACATTGTTTTACAGTCAGCTAGCCACATTTGTGGCGTAGCTTCCGTCCTAACGTAGCAGTCAATTTGTGCACAGGAAGCTCCCCACAACCAGCGGTGAGATAACTGACCAGATAATCTGTTTTCATGATGCTAGTTGAGAGATAACTATTGCTCAGGACACCAGGGATAAAACCCAATCCTCTTCTTCGAATTGTGTCGTGGGATCTGATAAGACAGATGCAGCCTCGCGGTCTGAAAGACTGACCTCTGGCAGCGCAGCACTCCCTCGGTACTGCCGGGGAGTGTCAGCTGAAATTGAGTGCTCAGGTCTCAGGAGTGGGTCTTAAACCCACAACCTTCCGACACAGAGACATGGCTGCTACCCACGCAGCCATGGCAACTGGTGTATGTGTTAAAATTCGATCAGGATTTGACAGTCTGACTGCTCCAAATGCTTTACAGCCTTAGCTGTAATTTGAATTTTATTTATTCTTTTTAAAAATGTATTCATTCATGGGATGTGGGCTTTACTGATGAGGCAAGCATTTTCTGCCCATCCCTAATTGCCCATGAACTGAGTGGCTTGCCACACCATTTCAGGGGGCAGTTAAGAGCCAATCACATTGCTGTGGATCTGGAGTCACATGTAGGCCAGACCAAGTTAAGGATGGCAGATTTCCTTCCCTAAAGGACATTAGTGAACCAGTTGGGATTTTATCACAATCGACAATGGGTTCATGGTCAGAATTATTGAGGCTAGCTTTTCAATTCCAGATTATTAATTGAATTTAAGTTCCATCAGCTGCCTTGGTGGGATTTGAACTCTTGTCTCCAGGGCATTATCCTGGGCCTACTAGACCAGTGACATTACCACCATCTTCCCCCCATAACGTGACTGCCCTCAGTGGGTGAGATTGACCTCAGGGCTGGAAGTCCGTGAGCAGGGGAGGATGAGGCTACCTCTGGTGGCTTGGAGTCAGCTCTCCATCTCAGAGGAAGTCATTCCCTGCCCCCCTGGATCACCCGTCTGTGGGAATCAATCATGGTCACAGGCTGATCTCACTGGATGAAGTGGGGAGACAGGGGAACAGAGAGGAACTGAATATCTTCGAAGACTACACCTGCAGAAATTCTGTCATTATTGACCCTGAAAAGATAATCTCAGTATCCTGTTGCAGTGAAAATGACGGATTCTGTAGGCAACATTTCAACGTGAGCTCACCCCCATTTACAATGGTTTCCACACCTTATTCCCTGTGCTCCTCTTTGTGCTGAGAATATTGACTCTTACTGGGGTTTGGTTTAACTTCAGAATCTCACCCATTTCCCCTTATGTGCGTAGACTTTGCAATCCTGATATTCCACAAGGATTCTCCCAGTCTCCTATTCGTGTCGTTTCCCTGAGGGTTACAGCTGGAGACTGGGAAAATCCCAGTAGAACTTCAAAATTTGAGTATTCAGAGGCCATTTGATAATGAAGGCATTACATTAAACCAAAAAGCATGAGCCATACCAGACACACACATGTACACACACACACACACACTCTCACACACACACACACACACACACACGCCTGCACATGCGCACACACACTCATGTGTACCTGCGCACTCACATGCACACTCACCCACTCATGCACACATTCACACTCAACAGACGCACATAAAATCACACACACGAACACGCACACTCATGTGCACTTGCACACTCACATGTATTCACAAACACACACTCACATTCACTCACATGTATGCAGACACACATGCACACTCATGCACATAGACACACACACACACACACACATCTCTTTGAGTAGGGGTTTCAGCCTCTAGAGTCTGAAATACAGCAGCCAGCCAACTTGTGCACAGCAATGTGACCACAACCAGTTCATTTGTATTAGTGATGTTGCTTGTGAGATACATATCAGCCCTGTCCACCAGAAGAACCCTCTTGTTTTTTTTTTCAAATAGTACTATGGGATATTTAACTTTCAACTAAGAGAACAGATATTGATTTGACTTAACACATTATCCAAAAGATGGCACCTGAGACAGTGCAGCACTGCCTCAGTACTGCATTGGGAGTGTCAGCCTAGATTTTGTACTCAAGTCCCCAGATTGGGTCTTGAACCTAGAACCTTCTGACCCGAGGCACTACCCACTGAGACACAGCTACTGTATCAGACACCATGTCCATGCGAATCAGGCAGTTGTGAGTGGAGCAAAGGCCACCCTTTTTTTCACAGATATAATGGATTTCTCCATCTTAATCTCTAACAGCCATGGCCTCTGTAGTGAAACCACTGGATCGAGGAGGACTGCAGTTTGCAATGCAGCGCTCGAAGATCCAGCCTGTATCCTTCTCTCAGTGGAGCTACGCTCTCTGGCCAGTGAGACACGTGTGTGGCATTCGTCTAGTTGGAGCCCCAAACCATGTTAATCAATCTGTCAGGCGCATAAATCATCTCTGCCTCATTCTGTAATCTATTGCACAAAACCTCTGTCGCTCAGAGTCGTGCACTTTTGTAAGTAATGTCACATAATAGGATTGCATATTATTGCTCCAACTTCACACTAGCCATCGCTCATCCATGTCTGTCGAGTCTTTGACTGCACTACGATCAGAAGATGTGCACCAATCCGCTTTGTTTACTGAGTATGACTTTCAGCCTGGGGCGGGATGAGGGAATGCTTAAACCGTGAAAGTCTGAATTTCTCAAGTATCTAGGTTTCTCAAGTAACAGGCTTCAGTCTGTGTGGACTTGTTTTCCACACTAGATGTATGAAAGTGTATGGGGTAGAAATTCATCTCAGCTGTCAGGGGTCAATGGGCCACCTCTGATATACCCCACTCACTTCAGTTCCATTTGTTTACTTCTTTCCTTCTCCTTCTCTCTCACTCTCTCTCTTTCTCTTTCTTTCTCTGTCTCTCTTTCTCTTTCCTGCTCTTCCTCTCTCTCTTTCTTTTCCTGCTCTTTGTCTCCCTCTCTTTCACCCTCTCTTTCTCTATTTCTCTCTCTTTCAATCTTTCTTTCTTTCTCTTCATCTCCCTCTTTTTCTGTCTTTCTCTGTCTCTTCCTGTCGCTCCCTCTTTTTCTCCCTCTCTCTCACTCATTCTCTTTCACTCCCTCTTTCTTTCTTCTCCCCACCCTCCATCTTTCTTCTACCTCTTTCTTTGTCTCTTTCTTTTCCTTTCCTTCTTTCCCCCTTTCTCTCTCTCTCTGTCAGTCTTTCTACAGAACTGGATATCAGATGGTGACCTTTTTTTGAACCTCATTGACCTTTAGCATGGGAAGTCTAGCTATTTGTCTGCACTGTTTACTTTGCGATTTTTGTGTTGAACATGTCAAAAAGATATTTATTACAGGTACCCAGTATTTACTGTTCAGTAATACATCTTACTTTTCTAGCTATTTAATTAACTTTAGACTGTAGCTAGCCTAGGCTTGGGCCACTGTCATGTAAGTTTATGTGCAACGTCTGAAAACCGAAACTATCTGAAATCCGAAATGCAATCGGCCCTGAGGGTTTCAGATAAAGGACACTGGTATTTTCAAAGTGCAGTGACGGTTGAAATGTGGGAAACGCGGCAGCCAATTGGCGCACAGCAAGCTCCCACAAACAGCAATGCGATAATGACCAGGTGATCTGTTCTTGCGCAGTGTTGAAGGTGGGGTAAATATTGGCCAGAGCACCGAGGAGAACTCCCCTGCTCTTGGTTTGGAATAGTGTCACTGGAGGTTTCCGAAATAAGAAACGCCATTGACATTTTTTGAGAATATAGGGGAGCCCCATCTGGATGTCAAATAATGAGAGTATTGGCACTGGGCCGAACAGATAGGATAACAGAGGAGGATATGAGGGAAGATTCAACATGAAAATCACAAAGGTAAACAGTGCAGGCAAACAGCTAGGCTACCCGCGCTAAAGGTCCTCGAGGTTCAAAAAAAGTGCAGTTTTTGGATGTTTTCAGTTTTCGGATTTACGGATGAAGGATACTCTACCTGTATTTGATTGTCCACTGGGGAGGCTGTGGCGTAATGGTATTGTAACCGGACTGGCAATTCAGAGACCCAGGGTAATGCTCTGGGGACCTGGGGTGGAATTTTCCTGAGGCGTCACCGCGCGTCATCTAGGTTTTCAGTTCAGCGGGTGCGCGGCTGCTCGTCCCCCCGACCTGTCAAAGGCCCATTTAAGGCTTGTTAAAAAACTAATTGAAATAATTAAATGAGCTGCCCGTCCCAACCTTAAGGTCGGCAGGGGGGCAGGCGGAGAGCCCAGGTGGCCTTCACATTTTTTGCACTTCTGTGCCTCAGGGAGATTTCTGCACTCTTTCGTGTGACTGCGTGAAAGAGCACAGGCCCCCGACTCAGAGAATCCTCCCCCCCCACCCCCCCTCCCCCGCCACCCACTGCCCGCACAGGGAGCGCTCAGCGCTTCTGGCCAAACCTTAATTGGCCCACGCACGTAAAATCGCGGCGCGGACCCGATCGGGGGCGCCGATCAAGTTCGATTGTTGTTTAAAAAAAAAGCCCATCTGGTTCACTAATGTCCCTTTAGGGAAGAAAATCTGCCATCCTTACCTGGTCTGGCCTACATGTGACTCCAGGCCCACAGCAATGCGGTTGACTCTTAAATGCCCTCTGATCAAGGGCAATTAGGGATGGGCAATAAATGCTGGCCAAGCCAGCGATGCCCACACCCTGTAAACGAATAAAAAATTAGAGTTTTGGGACAACCCGGGGCCATAAAGGTCACTATATAAATGCGAGTCTTTCTTTCATCGTTCTTATTGCGACCAAAAGAAGATGGGAATCACGGTCAGAAAATGAGGCCCCAGATGTTACAAAGCAGCCATTACTCTCCCATTGCTTACTTCCTCGCAGAACATGGGGGCTTCAGACTCTGTCAGCAAATGCTGGGAATAAGCAGCCGAGAGCTGTTCAAAGCATGGCCATCAGCCTCGGTCCTGGCATGCACTGAGGAATCCAACAGCTTACCTGTAGTCTGATTGGCAGTCCTGAAGAAACGAGGCTGAAAATTATTTTTCTCCAAAACTTGGGATGCCTCAGACACTGGCTGATGAAACAGGAACACACTAGAATGGTCAAAACAATATGAACCCTGCCAAATAGTCATTTGGTATTCCAGAACTGCTGAAAAAATAGACATGTTGAAGTTTTTCGTCTTGCACTCATCAGGACGCTTCACTGCCTGGTTCAAATTTCCAACGATGCTTGGCAGTTAACTGTCTGTCGCCATCACTGGTCCATTCTCCAATGGCAACGCCTCTACCAGTCAGCGTCCACTTGCCGACCAATCAGCACTCTCTTTACATACAGCATAAATTGTTGTTTTCCCCTTGTATTGGTATTCGTGTGAAGTGTCCTGATGAGTGCAAGGCACAAAGATTTGACATGTCTCTTTTCTCAGCAGCGAATGCCTACATTAACTAATAGTAATAGAATGATTTTCAAAATAACACTGAGGGTGGAATTTTACGCCAGCGGGATTTTAGCCGAAGTCAATGGGCTTTTGAACGACTCACTGCATTTTACACCCCCATTCCTGCTGCTGCTGCGGGGCCATACATTAGATTGATTTTAAAAATGGAATACAAGAAGGGAAATTCACTAATTTTCAGTGGCAATAAAAATATTTTGTTTAATTATATATTTTTTTACGTTCAGATATCCTATAAATGCCTTTTGAAGTCCCAATTTATGCTGGCAATAGTTACAATTAGCTGGATACTCTTTCGAGTTATCAACAGTCACAGATTGCAACTCTTTCGAGTACAATCACAGTTCTTGGTTTCCGGGAGTGGGACATGAACCCACAACCCTCTGATTCAAAGGCGAGGGTGCTATGAACTGAGCCACAGCTGACACCTCCACAATTAGCTGGATATTGCTCGAAAAATAAGGCCTGTTAACAATGCACGCCATTGTTAATGTGCAAATTAGCCAGCAACTTGCGGTGAGAAAGAGATATGCCATGAAGTGCAAGGCTTGAGAGCTGGTGATCAATTTACTGCTTCACACAAGCATCTCAGACTTAGCATATTTTTTTATTTTTAAGGACTTGATGGAATTATACATTAATTGCCCATTAAACTTGCCACAGAAAATTAAGCCTGGTAATCAATAGTATAAGTATTCTTTTAACGAAGTGATAATGACTACCAATCAACCTCTTTGGCTCAGAAAGAAAACTGTGGATTGTCATTCCTTTAGGTAGTGAGTTGTTTGACATTGTAAAAAGTGTCACATTTTAAATTGTTACATTTTTTCTTAATTTTCCTTTCTGCCTCTTTTTTTCTCACTCTTAATCCAATCTTTCTTTCCCTCTCTTTAGTTCGCTTTCTGTACCTGATGTGACTCTAATTCGATCCATTTTCTTCTCCATCATTTCCTCTTTCTTTCTCAATCCATCAATCCATGATTGATTAATGAGTCAGATTACTGGTCCCACTATTCCCTATGTCTAAGGTTCTCCACAGTCCGCTGTTAGCTCACATTTTGTACAAGTTACGATGCACACATTTTCAAACTGAAAGTTGCAGGGAGAGCTCTAATAGCACACACTGTGAGATGCCCTGATCCAACAAGGGCAAACCGCTTTCTTTGCCTACTCTGTCCCTAATCCAGTTACCGTGTTCTCTGTATTTTAGACTATAAAAGTGAGTCTTAGTTCCTTGTAGTTGTAAGATTATCTGCAATGATCTGTAATGGCCCTGACATCTAGCTTTTTTATTAACAAGACCAGGATAACAAACAGAAAGCCTTTCTGTAAACTGCTTTTGGAGTCATCCACGTCTTCAAAGAAACCAGTAGAGTGTCAATGTATCAGTCTCATTTCTTCAGTTCTCTGCCCTAAGGCAGGTCTGACCCACAGCACCATGCTTGCCACCCTGGGCAGGAGGAGGAGGTGGGGTCCCAAATCCACCCCAGCTGGAACAGGGGTCGAACCCTGCGTTGTTGGCACCAACCTGATCCACACCGACCGTCCATCCGACCATGAGCCAACCGGCCTCCCCTGGGGAGTTTGAGCTGCTGTGGCAACATTCACTTTAACATGCGTGTTATAGTCTGGATAGTGATGGTAGAGGCTCCAATTTCTTTCCATCATATGGCTGACCCGGAATCTCTCCCATTCTTACCTCCTGCGTATGTTGGAATGGTTTACGAGTTGATGCTCAATCTGTTTGGTTGCATGCTGAACGCATCTTCTTTGGCCATCAAGTCCCGGAGTAAACCCAGAACTTCTGGTTCAGAACCGCAAGGCCACCTGGCCTCATTTCATCCTTTACTATTTCATATGCAAAAGTATTGAACAATAGGTGAACATGGGGACAAGTCACAACTATTTTGACATTAGATATTACACTCACCAGTCCCTTGAAAATGAGGTAGCAAAGTAGAAGTCAATGGAAATAATGTTCAGGAAAGTTGTAAAGGGAGCTCGTGATTTGCTGAGACCTGGTTTAAAACTATTGCACCAAGTCAAGATTCACCCTGATAGATGTTTCAGTTTAAAAGTTGTTCATTTGTGGTCAAACTTTGTATAGGCGGTATTCTTTCCTGCATTGCAGCAGTGATAATGCTTCTAAGGTAATTCACTGGTTGTCAAGCACTTTGAGATGTCCTCAGGAGTTGGAACTTGCTATATAAAGACAAGGTCTATCTATCCCTTTCTTTAATTGTGGAAATTGCGTCAACTCCGGGAACTAATTGGCCAACGCGATCTTTGTGAAGGCTCCAACCAACTCAACCCCACTTAGCCTGTTTTTAAAAAAATCTTTCATGGGATATGAGCATCACTGGCTATGCCAGCATTTGTTGACCATCCCTAATTCTTCTTGAGAAGGCTCCACAAGCTCGAGCCCCTTTTCTCTGTCTATTCTGTCCTTACTCTAGATATCTTGCTTTGTGCAATTTAGACCTACTCTAAAAATGAGTCTTTATAGTGAGTCTTATAATCTCATGGTCCCTTACAGTCTCAAGAATATTTGCAGTGGCCCCGCTATCTAAGTTTTTTTTTTAGCAAGACAGCTCCAGCGCTTTGAATAACCCTGGAAAAAGCCACCAGGGTTTCTTAGCTTTGAATCATTTCCAGTTACAGTGAAAAGTAAATGCTGGTCAGAGTGTCAGTTTCACACTCAATATGCTTTGCCGTTTGGTGTCACTTGCCATTCCCATAAGTGGACCACATGCCCCCTATGATCTGGTGTGCACCCTGTCCTGTCCAATATCTAGGTAAATCATAGTATGACCCAGGGATTATCACAGTGGGCCCTTACTCTGTACACTGGACACTTGTATGTATTCCTTTTCATCATGTGAGTTGTCTCTCTCTCTCCCCAGAATGGATAAACACCCAATTATAACATGAACGTTGAATCAATAAATGGTTTATTTACTTTAAATTAATTAGTCGTAGAGCTTAACAGTGAGATACATATTATTCTTGATATAAAATACTGAGACGTAAGTTACTTCCTCTCTACATAGGCAACTTAATCCAGAAGACTGATAACAGTAATCTCACTCTAGCCTACATTCCTGGTTAGGTCAGTCCATTCTTTCAAATCACTGCAAAATGTTTTAGTTTCTGGCTGTGAGATTCACACACTGTCTGGTTGTAGACCAGCATCATAAGTACCAAGGTAACTTAAATTAATCCCGTGGACTACCTCTGACAGTAACATAATACATTTCAAATGACAAATTTCACATGATCATCGTGAACAGCCTTTCATGTGCAACTTTATCAGTTACCTTTTGGAAGTACAGGGATTTTCACTTAAGATGTTAACTCTTCGAATAGGTGTTATAGAGTTGATCTGCAGACAACTTTTCTTGGTGGAAACTCTTAACTTTATTTACAAGGCAGCAGCAGCAACCACACGTGTGCATCAAACTCCGTAACTAAAGAAGAACTCTCTTCTAGAGGTTCCCCCCATGCAGCTCACTCATTGGTTTACACAGATCATGTGTTCTTACAACACAGGATTATTCTTAAAGCTACAGTCCTACATTTATCAGAACTATAATTACTACAATAGGTTAGGGTTTGCTCAGGTTGGATCTGCTCCTTCTGAATCCATATTGGTTGTTGTTTACTCCGATAACAACTTGCATTATTATGGTGTCTTTAATGCAGTATTATTGCCCTAATTCACTTCACATAGCTGTTATCAGTCAATCTTTGACATCAAGACACATAAGGGCTGGTGAGGAAATGCTTGGTGAAAAAGGTAGGTTTTGAGGAGTGTCTTAAAGGAGGAGAGAGACGGAGAGGTTTAGGAAGGGAATTCACAAGATAAGATCACAAGGAGTTGGGATAATATATTAGCTTGGATAGAGGTTTGGCTAACCAACGGAAAGCAGAGAGTCAGGATAAATGGGTCTTTTTCTGGATGGCAAGCAGTAACTAGTGGGTTGCCACAGGGTTCGGTCCTGGGGCCCCAACTATTTACAATCTATATTCATGACTTGGATTCAGGGATAGAAGGTACTATGGCTAAATTTGCAGATGACACCAAAATAGGTGGGAAAGTAAGTTGCAATGAAGAAATGAGAAATTTACAAATGGATACGGACAGGTTAGGTGAATGGGCCAAAATTTGGCAGATGGAATTTAACGTGGATAAGTGTGAGGTTATCCATTTTGGTCGGAAGAATAAAAAGGCGACTTATTATTTAAATGGAGAGAAACTTCAGAATGCTTCAGTGCAGAGGGATCTGGGTGTCCTCGTGCATGAATCGCTGAAAGCTAGTATGCAGGTACAGCAGGTAATAAGGAAGGCAAATGGAATTTTGGCATTTATTGCTAAAGGAATAGAGTATAAAAATAGGGAAGTGTTGTTGCAACTGTACAGGGCATTGGTGAGACCACACCTGGAGTACTGTGCACAGTTTTGGTCCCCTTACTTGAGGAAGGACGTAGTTGCATTGGAGGCAGTTCAGAGGAGGTTCACTAGATTGATTCCAGAGATGCGGGGCTTGACTTGTGAGGAGAGATTGAGTAGTGTAGGCCTATACTCGCTAGAGTTTAGAAGGATGAGAGGAGATCGAATTGAGGTATATAAGATATTAAAGGGGATAGACAAAGTAGACGTGGAGCAGATGTTTCTCCTTGTGTGGCATTCTAGAATGAGAGGTCATAGTTTTAGGCTAAGGGGTGGTAGATTTAAATCAGAGATGAGGAGGAATTACTTTTCTCAAAGGGTCGTGGAATTCACTACCTCAGAGTGCAGTGGATGCCGGGACACTGAATAAATTTAAGGAGGAGATAGACAGATTTTTAATTAGTAACGGGTTGAAAGGTTATGGGGAGAGGGCGGGAAATTGGAGCTGAGGCCGAAATGAGATCAGCCATGATTGTATTGAATGGCGGGGCAGGCTTGCACAGTTCGGACAGTTGGGATTTCGGATCTAGTGAATGAGGCATTGTGAGATGTTGGGAACAATCCTTAAACTTTGCAAATGTCCTGGGAAGGGAGGGCCCTCACAAAAGGTGCTGAAAGAGATCATGGCCTTGCAAAAGAATGTACCGCACAGGGCCCTAAGTGATAAAGCAACCCAGAGTGAAGGGAAAACAAGCTGTAAAACATTTATGACTGTAGCTGCGTTTGGCCATCTTTACTGGAGAACTGGGTCTTTTATCATCACTAATACCTGGAAACAGCAGATCTGAAACTCTAAACTTTATTACAACACATCAGTGTGTGTGTGTATGTGTGTGTGTGTGTATGTGCGTGTGTGTGCGTGTGTATGTGCGTGTGTGTGCGTGTGTATGTGTGTGTGTGCATGTGTATGTGTGTGTGTGCATGTGTATGTGTGCGCGTGTATGTGTGTGTGTGCGTGTGTATGTGTGTGCATGTGTATGTGTGTGTGTGCGTGTGTGTGTGCGTGCGTATGTGCGTGTGTGTGCGTGTGTATGTGTGTGTGTGCGTGTGTATGTGTGTGTGTGCATGTGTATGTGTGTGTGTGCGTGTGTGTGTGCGTGCGTATGTGCGTGTGTGTGCGTGTGTATGTGTGTGTGTGCGTGTGTATGTGCGTGTGTATGTGTGTGTGCGTGCGTTTGTGCGTGTGTGCGTGTGTATGTGTGTGTGTGCGTGTGTATGTGTGTGTGTGCGCGTGTGTATGTGTATGTGTGTGTGTGCGCGCGTGTGTATGTGCGTGTGTGTGCGTGTGTGTGTGTGTGCGTGTGTATGTGTGTGTGTGTGTGCGTGTGTGTATGTGTGTGTGTGTGTGTGTGCGTGTGTATGTGTATGTGCGTGCGTGCATGTGTATGTGTGTGTGTGTGTGTGCGTGTGTAAGTGTGTGTGTGTGCGTGTGGGACTATTGATAAGGAGCAGAATGGCAGCTAACGTTAATGTGTCAGCAGTGAAGGTGAAAATGTCACCGTTAGCAATGGTCAGAGAGGAAATTATCCCTGCTCCTGCTAAACAGTATAATCCTGCTCATTCATATGAATGTGTTCATTTGGTTTGAATCAATGCAAGCCTGAGTTTTGGATGACCCTTGCACTGCGATGTGTTGAGATTCGAGATTGATCAGTGAAGGAGCATTCTTGGCTCTCAAAAGGCTGAGGCCTTGAGAACATGCCTCACATTTATTTTCCCTTAGTCCTGCCCCTGACATTTATAAAATTCTGAATCATGTCATCTCGTGGGCAATCCATCATTCAGAAGCAATTGGCCCCCCGCAGCTCTTTCATAATAGATGAAAGAATCACCTGGGAGCTAATCCCTTATCAATGGAGTGATAACACTCAAGGAGGACAAACAGGATCATTTGGACCAGGAGAGGCCATTCAGCCCCCTGGAACTGCTCCACTATTCACTCCAATTTCACCCTTACTTCCCTTAGTAGCCTCGGGTACATCGGATAAGGCCTTTCCCTGAAGGACATTAGGCAATAGTCTGTTGCTATCATCTTTGGTTGGTTTTATTCAGGAAATGGACCCTTCCTCTTCTTCAGTCCTACAACACCTCCCACCCCACCCCCCCCCCAACCCGCTCCATAATTCCTCACATTGGCCGTTTTTTACCCGTGTCTTATACCGTAACTGGTGGCAGGCAGTTTGATCACAGGGGATCATTGTAGACTGTCTCATGTTCTCGCTCAACATGGGTTTCCAAACAGGGTTGCTAGGTAACCATGAGGAATAGCTTCTTTCCTGCTCATTAACACTTGAACAATCAGACTGCATTCAACTCAGATGGATCAGGGACGGACCAGCACTAAGGGAGTGCTGCACTGTCAGAGATGCCGTCCTTCGTTTGAGATCACATCTCCGGTGGGTGCAAAAGATCCCATGGCACTATTTTGAAGAAGAGGGGGAACTCTCACCGCTGTCCTGACCAATATTTATCCCTCGATCAACATCGCAAAAACAGGTTATATGGTCATTATCACATTGGTGTTTGTGGGAGATGGCGGTGTACAAATTGGAGGTTATGCTGGAACTGTATAAAGCGCTGGTTAGGCCACAACTGGAGTACTGCGTGCAGTTCTGGTGACCACATTATAGGAGGAATGTGATTGCACTGGAGATGGTGCAGAGGAGATTTACCAGGATGCTGCCTGGGCTGGAGGGTCTGAGCTATGAGGAAAGATTGGATAGGCTGGGGTTGTTTTCCTTGGAGCAGCGAAGGTTGGGAGGGGGGCCTGATAGAGGTGTATAAGATTATGAGGGACATAGAAAGGGCAGATAGGAAGGCACTTTTTCCATTAGTAGAGGGGTCGATAACCAAGGGGAATAGATTTAAGGTAAGAGGTAGAAGGCTAAGAGGGAAGTTGCAGAGAAATCTTTTCACCCAGTGAGTGGTGGAAGTCTGGAACTCACTGCCTGAAAGGGTGGTTGAGTCAGAAACTCTTGTAACATTTAAGAAGTATTTAGATATTCACTTGTGTTGCCATAGTCTCCAGAGCTATGGGCCAAGCGCTGGAAAATAGGATTAGTGTAGTCAGATCTTTGTTGACCAATGCAGACACGATGGGCTGAATGGCCTCCTTCTGTGCTGTAAACGTCTATGAGCCTATGGTTGCCGTGTTTCCTACATCACAACAATGAATATGCTTCGAAATGTACTTCATTGGGCTATAAAGTGCTTTGAGATGTCCGGTGATCGTGAAAAGCTGCTATCTGATTGCAAATCTTTCTTTTTTTGTTTGTAAACCCTTGGCCCGCAGGTCGACTGTCTCTGTTTTCTATTTATGGATTAGCATTCCAAATCATTGCCCGTCATGGTAATGTTTTGCCAGATCTTATGTGAACTCTCTCATTAGACGGGACACCTTTGCTGATCCTGCCCTGTATCTGACTGACCATCTGGAGCTTATGTCACAGATGGACGTCAACTAAGTAACAATGAAGGATTGATTCAGGCATCAATCATTTCCACACAGCTGACCTCAAGCTGCACAGAGACTGATGGGACCTGTCAACCCCCTACTCAATGAAACTCTTCAGGGATCCCATCTGACATATGGAGTTTGTGAAAGGCAGTTTCAGGGCATGAAGAACCCTTGTGAATTAAGGTGTAAGCAACTATAATTAATTATATTGCGGTGGAGATGAATGTGTAATAGTGATGGCTGGTGACCATTAAATTATGCTCGATCAAGGAATTTAACAATATTCCCAAGGAAGCGTGTTGAAATCGGAGATGGGTTCCCTATTTCTGCTGGAGAGTGCTTCAAAGTCTGTCTTCCTTCATTTTATGACCAGTATTTCACCTGGATGTTATAATTCAACAAATCTTTCCTCAGAGCTCTTCATTACTTTGGGTCAGGATTGTTGCCATAACAACCACATGGAGGGGACTGTTCAATGCAGCTACCTCTCAATATCTTTTATGTTCCCAGTAAGTCTCTCCCAAAATGAAACCTGGATCTATATTTATTTTAATTTTTTTTTCTTTCATGGGATGTGGGCATCGCTGGCTGGGCCAGCATTTATTTCCCAGCCCTAAGTGCCCTTGAGAAGGTGGTGGTGAGCTGCAGTCCATGTGGTGTAGGTACACCCACAGTGCTGTTACGGAGGGAATTCCAGGATTTTGACCCAGCGACAGTGAAGGCACAACATCATATTTCCACATCAGGATGGTGAGTGGTTTGGAGGGGAACTTCCAGATGTTCCCATGTGTCTGTTGCCCTTGTCCTTCTAGGTGGTAAAGGTCGTAGGTTTGGAAGGCGCTGTCAAAGGAGTCTTGGTGAGTTGCTGCAGTGCATCTTGTAGATGGTACACACTGCTGCCAATGTGCACCAGTGAGTGAGGGAGTTTAAGGCAGTGGATGGAGTGCTGATCAAATGGACTGTTTTGTCCTGGATGGTGTCGAGTTTTTTGAGTGCTGATGGAACTGCACTCATCCAGGCAAGTGGGGAGTATTCCATCACACTCCTGACTTGTGCCTTGTAGATGGTGAACAGGCTTTGGGGAGTCAGGAGGTGAGTTACTCGCCGCAGGATTCCCATCCTCTGGCCTGCTCTTGTAGCCACAGTGTTTATGGAGCTGGACCAGTTAAGTGTTTGGTCAACGATAACCCACAGGATCTGCTCCTGATTTCCAGCCAATCACTGACAGGACACACCATCGGAGACTAGGAAGCCCAAAAGCAGAAAACCCCTGCCAATGTCTTTTATTTTTATGCCGAGTGTGGGTGTGGCAAGTTCCGGCTCTGCTCTTAGGAGCAGTAACACAGTCCCCTCCAAAAACAAAAGCAATTCCAATCTTTAGAATGATTGACTTAAACGGAGTTGGTGTATTTGGTGACCACTCTTGTGCCTTTGGAGACGGCGTGTTTGGCCAGTTCCCTTGGCAGCATGAGGTGGACAGCACTCTGGATTTCCCTCTCCGAGATGGTGTAGCGCTTGTTGTAGTGAATGAGGTGTGAGGCCTCCGAGGCGACGCACTCGAAAATGTCGACAATGAAGGAATTCATAACACTCATGGCCTTGGACGAGACCCTGGTGGAAGGGTGGACCTGGGTCAGCACCCAGTACATGTAAGTGGAATAGCTCTGCTTGCGAGATTTCCTTCGCTTCTTGGGCGGCTTCTTGGTGACTTTAGTCAGTGACCGCTTCGACTCCTGGCGAGACTCACCACCCTATGCCACAGCCGCCACCTCAGGCATTCCGCTCAACTTGGACCAACTCAAATCAGCTCAACAAAAGCATTTCTATAGCACCTTTCACAACCTCAGGATGTCCCAAAGCTCTTTACAGCCAGTGAAGTCCTTTTGAGGTGTCATCACTGTTGAAATGTAGGAAATGTGGCAGCTCATGTGCGCACAGCAAGCTCCCACAAACATCAGTGAAATAAATGACCAGATCATTTCTTTGGGATAAGTTTTGGAAGTCCTCCCCCGCTCTTTGTTGAAGTAGTGTCGTAGGATCTTTTACCTCCCTGTGAAGGTATTATTTATTGTCTCATCTGAAAGACAGAACCTCCCGTGGGTGCTGCACTTCCCTCAGTATTGCACTGATGTGCCAACTGAGATCAGGCACTCAAGTCTCTGGAGTAGGATTTGAACCCACAACCTGCTGACTCAGAGGACTCTGTGACCAGGTATTAACCTTCACTGCCCAACAGCTCGCCATAAAAAGGTGGTCAAAAGCATTGTGCACTCCTCTAAAACTGATAATGGTGATGTTGTCAATGAAAATAAGGAAATGGCAGATTTGCTGAATAATTACTTTGCTTCGGTATTTACAGTGGAGGGAGAGATCAATTTTCTTTTATACTTTCAAGGGATGTGAGTGTCACTGGCTGGACCAGCATTTATTGCCCATCCCTAATTGCCCTTGAGAAGGTGGTGGTGAGCTGCCTTCTTGAACCGCTGCAGTCCATGTGGTGTAGGTACACCCACAGTGCTGTTAGGGAGGGAGTTCCAGGATTTTGACCCAGTGACAGTGAAGGAACGGTGATATAGGTCCTCTATACTTCCAGTATGTCGGACATACCAAGGAAACTACTACTCAGTCAGGAACAGGGAATCACCGGCATTAATGTAAGCAAAATAACAGTAATGGGGGAATTAATGGTACTCTAGAGTGACAAGCCCCAGGACCGGATGCTTTCCATCCTAGAGTTTTATTTGAAGTAAGTGAGGACATTGCAGATGCTCCAGTTATAAAGTTCCCTTGAATAGGGAACTTCCAAAGTTCCCTTGAGTAGGGCATTATTCCGTTAGAATGGAAAATTACTCATGTCATTCCGCTATTTAGGAAAGGTCAGAGAGGGAAGCCAAGGAGTTATAGACCAATTAGTCTATTCTAGTCTGTTGTGGGAGATTACCAGAGCCCATTATCAAGAATAGAGCAACTGAACACCTTGAAAATTTTCAGCTGTTCTGAGAGAACCAGCATGGTTTGGTAAAGGATAGGTTATACCTCAGGAATCGGATTGAATTTTTTTGAAGAGCTGACTGTTGTAGAGGACAGGGAAATGTCTATGGTTATTTATATGGACTTCCAGAAGACATCTAATGAAGTCCCTCATAAGTGACTGTTATCTAAAGTTAAAGCTCATATCAAATTGAAGACAAATTATTGACCTGATTAGGAAATTGGATGAGCACCAGGAAGCATAGAGAAAGGGTAAGGTCAGAAGTAGGGGTGTTCACTGATGAATACACAATGCCCATTCACAACTCCTCAGATACTGAAGCAGTCCGTTCCCATATGCAGCAAGACCTGGACATCATTCAGGCTTGGACAAGCAGGTGGCAAGTCACATTTGTGCCACACAAGTACCAGGAAATGACTATCTCTAACAAGAGAGAATCTGACCGTCTCCCCTTGACATTCAATGGCATTACCATCACTGAATCCATCACCATCAACATCCTGGGGTTTACTATTGACCAGGAACTGAACTGGACTAGCCATATAAATACTGTGGCTACAAGAGCAAGTCAGAGGCTGGGAATTCTGCAGCGAGTAACTCACCTCCTGACTCCCCAAAGCCTGTCCACCATCTACAAGGCATGAGTCAGGAGTGTGATGGAATACTCCCCACTTGCCTGGATGAGTGCAGCTCCATCAACACTCAAGAAGCTTGAAACTGCCCAGGACAAAGCAGCCACTTGATTGGCACCTCATCCACAAACATTCACTCCCTCACCATCGGCGTACAGTAGCAGCAGTGTGCACCGTCTACAAGATGCACTGCAGGAACTCACCAAGGCATTTATGCGAATGATACCTGGGCTCCAACGAGGGATTACATAAACTAGGGTTGTATTCCTTGGAATTTCGAAAGCTAAGAGTTGATGTGATTGAAGTTTTCAAGGTTTTAAAGGGAACATAAAAGCAAAATACCGCAGATGCTGGAAATCTGAAAGAAAATAGAAAACACTGGAAAAACTCAGCAGGTCTGACAACATCTGTGGAGAGAAAAACAGAGTGGATGTTTCAAGTCCATATGACCAAAGAGAGGGTCTGAAGAAGAGTCATATGGACCCGAAAAGTCTGTCTTTTTCACCACAGATGCTTTCAGACCTGCTGAGTTTTTCCAGCATTTTCTGTTTTTCCTTCTATTAAAGGGAACAGGCGG
Source organism: Cetorhinus maximus (assembly GCF_964194155.1). NCBI lineage: Eukaryota > Metazoa > Chordata > Chondrichthyes > Lamniformes > Cetorhinidae > Cetorhinus > Cetorhinus maximus. The sequence goes on along the minus strand of NC_135908.1, from coordinate 17,084,388 downwards.
GGTAGATAGAGAGAAACTATTTCCACTGGTCAGGGAGTCCAGGATGAGGGATCATAGTCTAAATGTTCGAGCCAGACCTTTCATGGATGAAGTGAGGAAACACTTCTACACACAAAGGTTGGTAGAAATTTGGATCTCTCTTCTGTTAACGGCAATTGATGCTAAATCAGTTGTCAATTTCAAATCAGGGATTGATAGCTTTTTGTTAGCCAAAGGTGTTAAGGGGTTTGGGGGAAGTCAGGCGCGTGTATGGATTTAGTCTGCAGATTAACCATAATCTTATTAAAATGGTGGAACTAGCTGCAAGGGATCCCATGGTCTCATCCCGTTCCTATCCAAGCAAGCAATGAACCTTCAGCAGGAGCAAAGCCAAGAGTAGCAGTGAAACAATAGCGTCCACTCTTTGACCTCCCTTCAGTCTGGCAGCGCTTTGTCTACACCCTCATTATATATAATGGTGTGAAAACGTCTAGAAGTGCCACGACAGCAGTTATCTGCTTGCTGCTCCACAGCTGCACGTCCCAGCGATCCACATTCCTGTTCAGCTTTCCTCATGGATTTATTAGCAACCTACAAGCTAAAGAGCTTTGGCTGGTCTAATTCACTAACAGCAAAGGAATGGGCTTCAAGCGCTGTGACATTTCAGCGCTGTTAAACATTTCTCATCTCGCACAGGCGGATGAAGTCTGACACGGAGCAAACAAAATTTATCTTCATTCACGCTGGGTTACACCAAATTTATCATTATTAATCAAACACACTTCCTCGACACATAAGGATGATTTACATGGCTCCATGACAACACCATATTTTCTTGAACGAAAATGCTTCACAAATTGTTTTCAAACGCTGCTAATCATGGTTCAAATATTCAAGTGGGTTCAGATGCTTGGAGCTGTCGGTGTCAGTGTTCAGGGAAAGGGAAAATCAAGGGGGCTTTTTTATGAGCCGCGTCCCCCTTCACTCCCGGAACCACAGAACAAGAGGTGGAACCAGGCGGTCTAGGGATGAAGTGGATACTTGGTTTGGACGATCATTTTGGGGTCCGATATGATACCCAGGTATAGCCTGGTCAGTTACCGACAGAGCTGAGGAGAGGGTTTGTGGTACACAAATGTTCCGCAGCAAAATGCAAGCCAATGAACACCACCCATTTCCCCTCAGCATTACAGCCATTTTCAGGAGCTTTCATCCGGGAACAAGTTTAAGGAAAATGGGCCATTTTGAGCCTTTAAATTTACAATCATCTCATCGATTCATAATCCAAGTCATAAATACCGGAAACTGACGTATGTTTTAATTCCAATAATTGTATATTGAGGAAGAATGAGTCTGAAGGAGCCACAGGCAGGGAGACATTTTTGGGAGTTTATTGACAATAGTGAACATTATGTACAAGTGATTAACACCCATGCCCAGGCTGTGCAACCACAACTTCTTAACCTTCCTAACTCTGCCGCTATGTCTTGGTGCTCCCCCGACATCCACAATGGAGGTGGAGGCAGCCTGCTGACTGCTACACCCTGTCTGTGGTGAATTCGGCATGCATCCTCTGGAAAGTTGAGACCTGCCTGATTTCAGGGTCCTGCTGTGGGCTAGGTGCACCCTCCTCTGCCTGTGGAGCTGGAGCTGTGGGGGGTCACAGGAAGAGGGGATTTGGATCAGCCAGACATTCCCGGGGTCACCTGGGTGGATGGCCCCAGTGTGTCGAGTTGCTGGTCCTCCTCCCGATGGGTGCCCGAGGGCCCCTGGCTGACTCCTTGAGGAGCAGGGTTAGCTGGAGTGGGATCAAGCTGCCCCGCACCCCTCTCGCATTGACATTTTTGGAGGCCAAATATGGCGTCAGTGATGGAGTTCAACCCGTGCAGTAGTGCAGGACTGATGTCCTGGACCAAGGTCTCCATGGTGGCCGCCATCCTACCAGTGTTGACCTCGGTGCATCAGCATGCTGGCCCTGTTACCTCGGACTGAAGGTCGATGGACTCCTTCATCGTCTCTTGCAATCTGAGGAGCGCACCAGGCATCCCTTCCTGATGTTCCCGTGATTGTCGCTGCAGCTCCAGCAACTGATTGAGGACCGAGTCCAGAGGCTCATCATCTGACTCGGACTCAGCAGACTCCTTGCCTTCAGCAGTCCTCTGAGTGCCGGTGACCAAGGATGTCCCTGCCTCCACCTGCTGTGGAACAGGTTGTGCGCTGTACTCACCAGATTGTGATCCCGAGGCTGCTCTACATCTAGGTCTCACCGAGGTGTGTGTCGTTGCGCTGGTGGAGGGTGTGGGTGAGCGCTGTGACGGGTCTTCAATGTTGCTGCCCTCAGGGTCCTCATCCGAGGTGCTCTTGGCGCTGGAGTCAGGGTCATGGTTACCTGAGGGTGACTTGGCAGCTGTGCCAAGAGAGAAAGTGGAGATTATTAGTGTTTAGCGGCCGCATTACACACAGAACAGTGGACTTAGGGTAGCGTTGAGAGAGGGATGATGTGGTGCAGGATCCTCACGTGGGTGCTTGTCGCCAACCTCACCATCGCCACAGGAACGGCCCACGTCCTGTCCGACCAGCTCCAGCCCACAACTCTCGAACGGAGTGAGGACCTTGTTGTCCGCACTCCACCCTCTGGGACCCCTCCCGTTGACTGTGCGTGATCTTGTCCTGCATAAAGACAGACGGAGAGAGTGTGAGCAAGGCGCAAGCCAGGCCAGATGAGAAGGATGCCAGGCGTGCGTGCGCGTGCTGAGTGGAGCCATGGATGGGATGAGGAGGTGGTCTCCAGAGGAGATGAGGCCAGATGGAGATGTGAGGGGGTGTGTGTGAAAGAGTAAGTGGTGATGTCCCTTGAGCTGGCAGTGAGTGAGATACCAGTGGATGTGTGATGAGCTTGTGAGTGTGTGGGTTGAGAGTGATGGGTGGTTGCTTTACCCTGGGGGCACGGATGAGATCATTCATCCTCTTTCTGCACTGGATGGCCAACCTCTTGTGTGCAGCGTTGGCACTGACCACCCCTGCCACTGCCTGTCAAGTCGGAGTGGTGAGACTGAGGGGCCTCCTGCGGCCAGAGCGGGGGTAGAGGACATTTCGGCGGGCCTCCATGGCATCTAGAAGGCACCCCTGGGATGAGTCACTGAATCATGGGGCTGCAATCTTCTTGGCTTTTGGGGCCCTGTCTTCACCAGGGCAGTCCTGGGCAGCTGCAGTCTAAATATGACGCCCGGCGTGAGGAAGTGGCGGGGTCATGGTGTGGTGGGCCAATCGGAGGCTGCCAGTCATTCAGCGTGTTTCCCGCGGCTGCATCATTTATGAGGCGGGAAGGGGACGACACGGCGTGAAAACCCGCCATTGCGGCCGGGCGGGTGAAACCTCTTTTCTCACGCCCGCTGCCGCACTTAGTGCAAATCTCTGCCCACACACTCTCCCCGTTCCCCCCAGGGTGAACTGGTTTCTTTCCTCTTGCAATGATTCCCTAATCCTTCCCCAGTTGGGGACAGCGGTGTTGAATTACCAACTTAAAGCATGTACTCTATTACAGCACAAATTTAACATTAACAGTGTGGCCATTACTGAAATGTAGAATTCTGCCCTCATCTTCTTATAGAGAGCAGCTCAGCCAATATGTAAACCAGTGTAGGAAAAAAATCAAGCATTGCAAAGATGTTTTCACCGACAACGCTGCTTCCCCTCCCAGCTGGTTCAGATCTCCAGTCCATTGTTCCTTAAAGGAACAAGTTTCGAGTTTCTCTTTGTAAGGATTACATCAGTGACCACGCCTCAGAAATGCTGTTCCAGTACAGACCAGCAGTGCCCTGACTGAATGTTAGAACAGGCTTGAGGGGCAGAATGGCTTCCTCCTGTTCCTAATGCAGCTATGGAGTATGAAATTGTACTAGAAAATGGCTGCTTTTTTTTTAAACGGTGGACTATATCCCGCAAGTTTAGGGATGTGTGACAGAGAGGGAGATGGTGAGCTCTGTCTCAAGGCTGAGATAATCTGGGAAGGAGTGACGAAAGAGTTATATGACCTAAACAGGATAAAGGCAAGACCTGAAATAGCAAAGAGGAACACGGTGAAATGTTACAGGAGACATAACTTGAGTCAGCTTCTTGTATTTCCAGTTTCTTGTACCTCCAGATCACTGATGTAGATCAAGTAGCCATTTAAAGAAATTAATAGTGGCTGATGACTTAAAGTCTAGTATTCTACCTCCGTAATATGACCGTATCACGTTTACAGTATCCCTAGAAATCCTGTGAATCATTTAGTGTCCTTTTGATTCAATCTGTAGTGTGATTGGAAGGATGCATTTAACTGAGAAGTGAGATACATGAGCATCAATATACTAAAATTAACTACAAAATGAGTCGCCAGTGAAAATTTGGTCATTTAATTTGGACCTTGGAGGGGCTGCTGGGATTTACTAGAATGGTACCAGGGCTGAGGGTCTTTCATTCTGTGGATGGACTGGAGAACATAAGAACATAGCCCCTTGAGTCTGCTCTGCCACATCTAATCTTGATTGTGGCTTTAATTCTACTTTCCTGCCGGCGCCCCCATAACCCTTGACTCTCAATTTCATACCTTGGAGAGTGGCTGAAACACTGAGGAGAAATCAAAGTGACTCCCGGTGGGCTGTGGCATACCTTCAGGTTGACCACTACAAAAGTGAATAAACCTTCAAGATTCTTATAAGAGAATTCTTGGTGGGGGGGTGGGGAGGGGGGAGTTAAAAGTAGAACTGAGTTCATTACATAAGTAATTATAAACTATAATGTTAAGTTAATAGTGCTTGCTTTGTTTAATTCTTATATATAATAAAGTTTGTTTTTGTTTAAAAAGGCAAAATCTTGTGGCGTAGTTCTGTCAGTTAATTATGGGGTGTTCAGATTCTCTTTAAACATCAACAGTCCCTAACAGAATGGTCAGAAGGGACTATTTTCTTTAATGAATACTACCACTAGGGTTGTAGGGGTGGGGTGCCACCTATCAACCAACCAATGTCCGAATCAATAAATTAACCAATCAACTAACCAATCTACTAGTCAATCAACCAACCAACCAATTAATCTATCAACCAACCAAGCAGCTACATCTGATGTGCAGTCTGGAACTTTCTGTCCCAGACTGGGCTAATCACAGAGCTACTGGAACTGAAGACACTCTCTCTCACCGAGTGATCCAGACATGAGTGATGCCAGCTGCTAAAACGAGGACTGGAGCCAAGAAGTAACATCAGCGCTATGCGACCAGTTATAAGAAAAGTGATGACAAAAGATGTATTCTATCTAACCACACATCCTCCTAGACATGGCTAGGATCAGCTACTTTGGCACTTCAACGCTGTATTGTCAAGGTCACTGATGTTCTGTATTGTATAAGGTTAACGGCATCAGAAGCAGGAGAAGCATTTCTCATGGTACAGTGCGTGCTGAGTTAAGGGTCACCTTTTCTGAAGGAGGGAAGGTTGCACATCCACAGTGGAAGAATTTGGGAGGAAGTTTGCAAAAGGTTTCCCCAGAGAAAATGACGGAGTGTTCTGAGAAAAGTAGTTGCTGTTTACCAATGGCCTTAAGGAAGACTGGGGGAGGCGGTGGTGTAGTGATATTGTCACTGGATTGGTAATTCAGGAGACCCAGGGAAATGCTCTGGGGACCCAGGTTCAAATCCCACCACAGCAGATGGTGGAATTTGAATTCAATAAAAATCTGGAATTAAAAGTCCAGTGATGACCATGAAACCATTGTTGTAAAAACCCACCTGGTTCACTAATGCCCTTTAGGGAAGGAAATCTGCCATCCTTACCTGGTCTGCCTACATGTGGCTCCAGACCCTCAGCAATGTCATTGACTCTCAAATGCCCTCTGAACAAGGTTAATTAGGGATGGCACCTCCACCACCTTCTGAGGCAGAGAATTCCAAAGTTACACAACCCACTGAGAGAAAAAAATTCTCTTAATCTCTGTCCTAAAAGGATGACCCCTAATTTTAAAACAGTGCCCCCTGGTTCTGGACTCACCCTCAAGAGAAAACATCCTTTCAACGCCCGCCTTGTCAAGGCCGTTCAGGATCTTATATACTTCAATCAAGTCACCCCTCACACTCTTCTAAACTCCAGTGGAAAGAAGCCCAGTCTGCCCAACCTTTCCTCATAAGACAACTCATTCCAGGTAACAATCTAATAAACCTCCTTTGAACCGCCTCCAATGTATTTACATCCTTCCTTAAATAAGGAGATGAAAACTGCGCACAGTATTCGAGGTGCGGTCTCACCAATGCCCTGTATAACTGAAGCATAACATCCTTACTTTTATGTTCAATCCTTCTCATAATAAAGGATAGCATTCCATTAGCCGCCTTAATTACTTGCTGTACCTGCATACTAACTTTTTGTGACTCATGTACTAGAAACACCCAGAACCCTCTGCACCTCAGAATTATGCAGCCGTTCTCCATTTGAGTAATATTCTGCTTTTTGTTCTTCCTGCCAAAGTGAACAACTTCACATTTTCCCACATTAAACTCCATTTTCCAGATTTTTGCCCACTCACTCAACCCATCTATATCCATCTGCAACCTCCTCATGTCCTCTTCACAAGATACTTTCCTACCTATCTTTGTGCCATCTGCAAATTTAGCTACCATGTCTTCACTCCCCTCATCTAAGTCATTGATGTAAATCGTAAAAAGTTAAGGCCCCAGTACAGACCCCTGTGGGACGCCATTCATCACATTCTGCCAATCAGAAAAAGACCCATTTATGCATACTCTCTGTTTCCTGTTAGCCAGCCAATCTTCTATCCATGCTGATATGTTACCCCCTATACCATGTGCTTTTATTTTCCGTAATAACCTTTGATATGACATCTTATCAAATGCCTTCTGGAAATCCATGTACAGTATGTCTACAGACTCCCCTCTATCCACTGCGCATGTTACTCCTTCAAAAACTCCAATAAATTGGCTAAACATGATTTTCCTTTCACAAAACCATGCTGACTCTGTCCTATTTCCTTGAGCTCTTCTAAGTGCCCAGCTATAACCTCCTTAATGATCGACTCTACTAACTTCCCCATGATAGACATCAGGCTAACTGGCCTATAGCTTCCTGTTTCCTGCCTCCCTCCCTGGTATTATTTGCCACTTTCCAATTTGATGGAACCTTTCCAGAATCTGGTGAATTTTGGAAAATTAACACCAGTGCAATGACTACCTCATTAGCCACCTCTTTGAAGGCCCTAGGGTGTAGTCCATTGGGACCCGGAGACTTGCCAGCCCGCAGCTCCATCAATTTGCTTAGTATCATTTCCCTAGTGATTTCAGTTTCACCAAGTTCCTTTCTCCCTTTCACCTCCTGATTTACAGCTATTACTGGAATGTATTTTTGTAACCTCTACGGTGAACACAGAAGCAAAATATTTGTTAATTTCTTCTGCCGTTTCCTTATTATCTACTATTAACTCCCCACCGTCTCTCTCTAGGGCACCAACACTCACTTTACTTACCCTTTTTCTTTTTAAATACCTGTAGAAACTCTTGCTATCCGTTATTACATTTCGAGCTAGCTTCCTCTCATACTCTAATTTCATTCTCCTGATTAACCTTTTAGTCATTCTCTGCCGTTCTTTGTATTCCATCCAATCATCTGTCCTGTCACACATCTTTGAAGCTTTGTATGCTTTTTCCCTAGGTTTGATGCTTTCCTTAACATCTCTAGTTAACCACAGATGGTGGGTCCTCCCCTTAGAAGCTTTTTTTATAGTAGGAATGTACTTATTCTGAATACACTGAATTATCCATTTAAATGCCTGCCACTGCTTCTCTATTAATCTATCCCCTAGCCTAGTTTCCCAGTTCACTTCAGCTAGCTCAGCTTTCATCCCCACATAGTTGCCCTTATTTAAGTTTAAGATACTAGTCTTAGACCCACCCTTCTCCCTTTCAAACTGGATGTAAATTCAATCATATTGTGGTCACTGCTGCCTTTATTCTGAGGTCATTAATTAATCCTGTCACGTTACACAATACCAAATCTAATATAACCTGCTCTCTGGTTGGTTCCAGGACCAATGCTGCTCTAAGAAACTATCTCAAAATCATTCTAAGAACTCCTCATCCAGGCTACTACTGTCAATCTGAGTTTTCCAATTTATGTTTAGATTAAAATCACCCATGATTATTGCTGTCCCTTTATCACATGCACACAATATTTTCTCTTGAATACTTTGTTCTATACTGTGGGCACTGTTAGGGGGCCACTCCCACTAATAACTTATTTCCTCTACTATTTCTCAACTCCACCCAAACTGATTCTACATTCTGATCTCCTGAACCAAGGTCATCTCTAATTATTGCACCAATGCCCTCTTTGATTAACAGTGCTACCCCTCCACCTTTACCTAGCTTCCTATTCTTCTTGAGTGTCACGTACTCTTCAAAATTAAGAGCCAAGTCTTTGTCGTCCTGCAGCCACGTCTCCATAATTGCTATCAGATCATATTTATTTACTTCAGTGTGGACCATTAATTCATTTACTTTGTTATGAATGCTATTATTATACTCCCGATCAGAGACTACAGATGAGCAATGTCACTGGACACCCACTAATTGATATATATTTTCACTCAAGCAGATGTGTATACCTGTAATATGTGTGGAAAACCATGGAAAGAAAGTACTTATTGTTAAAAAAGAAATTAATGCATACAAACTTAGAATTGTAGAATATTGGGATAGGAGGCCATTTGGCCCATTGTACCTGTGCTGGCTCTTTGAACGAGTTTTCCATTTAGTTCCGCTTAACTGCTCTTGCCCATATAGGCTTGCAAAGTTTTCCCTGGCTTGTTTCTTGTATTCGGAGCAGTTGGAAATTTATTTAATCCGTGCTTAATGGTCAGATTCCCAACACGGTGAGTTTTTAATTTCAGCAGAACCATCAGTGGGAATCTTCCGACTAGTGACGCAGGGGTTTCCTACAGAACGGAAGGAAAAGCGAGATCCTGGCCCACATGTCAGGTGGCATTTAATGGGGGTCTCGCCCACTCACTAGAGATCCAGCAAGAGCCCCTCTTTTAGAGCAGGTCCTCTCAGGCACTTAATGGCCAGCAGTGGGCCTTCTCTTGGATGAAAGACCCCGGGAGAGAACCCCGCCCCCGAGAGCGCTGCCAGCCAGTCAGAGGCCGGCAGCTGTCCCTTGCTGGCAGTACCAGCAGGAGCAATGGAAGCTGCCAGTAACGCACCCACCAGAGGCCTAGGATCAGTGAGGGTCCCAGGCCACATGGGAGTGATGGTAGGTAGGGGCTGTGGGGCAGGGGTGGGGAATCGCAGGAGTGGGGGGGGAGGGGTGATTGGCAACAAAGACAGCGGGTGGCCCTCAGTTGTGGTGCCTCCCCCCCCATCAACCCCCACTTCAGATGCTGGGTCCCTCCATCCGGGACTGAGGTCCTCGAATGAAGGACCCAACCCCCACCTGGTGTGGCGGGGGCGGGGGTGGGGGGAGAGGTATGTTGGTGGGTGGGATTTCTGCCCCCAGGGTCCGTGTTCCTGGGGAATGCTTGCCACTGGCTACTTTAGTGCCTGACTGGCACTTATTATGGTGGGCCCTCTCCAAAGGAGGCAATGCAGAGTTCAGGGTGGCACTTCAGCTGGTGGCCAAGACCACCGTCATCTGGATTACATCCCACCCGTAGTGTGTAGCCCCCATCAGTTTGGTAAGAATAGATTGATTTGCCCTGGCCTTGAGGTTTTAGGTTGCATTCAGTAACTAAGGGCTACCTTGAGCCCAGAGGCTTCACATACTCTTGAGTTAATAATACAGGCTGCTCAAAGCTGGCCCACTAGGAACTGGAGTAGGCCTTACGGACCCTCGAACTTACTCCCCCATTCCGCTCAATCAGTTTGTTTTTTTCTTGAACCTCATCTCAAGTTTCTGCTTTTACAAGTCATTCGCTTTTGGCTGAGAGTCACCTGACCCCTCGCTGTAGCGCAGGATATAACTCATGGCTGTTCTCATTTGTGGGCCGCTCGCTTTACAACTTGGCTCAAGGCAAATCAGATTGTCAGAGTTATTGCTTTGTTCCATGCTCTTGGCCTCTGCTTCCCAATCTCCTGCGTTCAATCCAGTAAATATGAGATTTGTTCCTGCCTTGGTGACATTTGCACATCACTCTCCCCTAATGTGTTCCCTTCAAATCCTGGGAACCTTACATGAAACCTACAGCACAGAAACAGGGTGGTCTATCCCAGTGTTTATATTCCACATGTCTTTCACTCTCTAATTCCCTTCCCCTGTACCCCTCTATTCCCATCTCCCTCATGCGTCCAGCAGGCATCTCTTTTAAGGCATTAATAATTTCTGCTTCAACCTCTCCCGATGACAGTGAGTTCCACATTCTCGCTTGTCTTCAGGTAAGCAAATTCCTCCTAAACTCTTTATTTCACCTGGAAAAACTCAGCAGCGTTGACGTTTCGAGTCCTCATGACCCTTCAACAGAACTAAGTAAAAATAGGAAAGGGGTGAAATATAAGCTGGTTTAAGGGGGGGGTGTTGTTAGGACAAGCAGCCAGTGATAGGAGGAGATAACCAAAAGATGTCACAGACAAAAGAACAAAGAGATGTTGAAGGTGGTGATATTATCTAAAGGAATGTGCTAATTAAGAGTGGAGAGCCGGACAAGCAAGGTACAGATAGCTCTAGTGGGGGTGGGGTGAAATAAGACTAAAAGGGCATAAAAGGTATAGATAAACGATGGGTGGAAATACATTTAAAAATAATGGAAATAGGTGGGAAAAGAAAAATCTATATAAATTATATATATTTCTGTTTCTGTTTTGGATTTCCAGCATCCGCAGTTTTTTATTTTTATTTATTTCACCTGTTGGTGCCTAGAATATAAAGGGTTAACCGATGGGATATGCTGATGTATGACGTAGATGATGATGCACCACTGACATCGGTCAGTCATGTGTTAGACTCGAGAGAGAAAGAGTGGAATCATGCCTAGAGCAACGTTCATGCTCAGTGACCTGTTTGGACGTACTACTAATAAAAAGTATTAAGCAGATACCAGAGTGTGTCTACAGTCTGTCTAAGAACCAACTCCCACACCAATCCCAGAATAATCTCAGAACATGGTGGCAGCTCAAAGCAGTGCTTATCTTATATTTGTACACAAGAGCAAAATACTGCAGATGCTGGAAATTAAAGACATTCAAGTAAAAGACATAAGCAGAGTAACTGTCCATTATGAAAGCCAATCAGCAAAGCTACCAGTGTTAGTATTGAGAGGCAGAGGACCAAGCCTTCTAGGTCAAAATTGGCTGAGGGAAATCAACCTTGAGTTTCCATGAGGAAACTGGAAGCATTCCTGTTTTGAAAAAGGAGTGTGTAAGGACTCAACAGCCTGAAGAAACGCAAAATGCCTGAAGAAATGCCAAAACCTGGAAGAACAACAGAAGAAACTCGAAGAGACTCTGCTTGATGACAGAGTTCGAGACGAGGTGAGCAACCTTCGAAGGGAAAAAGAAAACCCGTTGAAAGGCCTTCGCACACGACAAGATTCCCTCAGGTCAAAGTTTGTACCGCTGGAAAAGTACAAAGAGAAACAGAAAGAATTCAGCAGTTCTCTGAACAAACTGAAGGATGAGTTGGCAAAGAAGACACAACAATGTTCAGTTTTTCAGGAGGCAGCAAACAAATACAAAAAAGAGACGGAAGAGCTGAAGAATCAGCTAAATGAAGCCAAAGAGGCTTTGGAAGCAAAAGTCGCAGAATTTCCCAAGAAGCAGACAGATGATGAAATTTTGGGAGATTCAGCCACTGAGCTCAGACAAGTCAGGCTTGAATCTGAGAGAAGCCAACAGTGAAGTCAAAGAGAAGTCCAAGATTAAAGTCCGTGCTAGAAAGAAGAAAGCATGTTCCAAGCGAGGGAGGTGATCTACTTGGGTCACCGGGTAGATTCGCAGGGCCTCCAGCTGGTTGAGGGGAAAGCAAGAGCCAGAAGAGAGGGACCTGCGCCAAAGAACACCCCAGAGCTCAAATCATTCTTAGGAATGATCAACTATTATGGGCGTTTCTTACCCAATTTGTTTACAGTGCTGGGCCCCCCTGCATTCTCTACTCAAAAAGAACCAACATTGGTCTTGGGCGGCGGCCCAGAAAGAAGCTTTCATAAAGGTGAAACAATTGTTGCATTTGCCCAATCTATCCGTGCATTATGGCCAGACAAAAGAGTTGATGCTGACATGTGACACATCTCCCGACGGAGCGGGAGCAGTGCTCTCTCATCGGATGGACAACAGCACGGTACGGCCAATAGGTTACGTAACAAGAACGCTCATCACAGGAGAAAAGGGATACTCAGATAGAAAAAGGCCTGTCCATCATCTTTGGTGTCAAGAAATTTCACCAGTACGTACACGGCCGCCATTTTACAATCATTTCAAACCACAAACCATTGCTAGGATTGTTTAGTGAGGACAAGATTATACCACCCATAGTCTCAGCAAGAATGCAACGATGGGCTTTAATTCTGGCAGCATTTCGTACATAGGCCTGGCAATCAAATCGCAAACGCCAATGCCCTTAGTCGTTTGCCTTTACAAGAAAATGATGAACACATCCCAGTTCCACAGGAAGTGGTTTTACTGTTAAATATCTTAGATTCCTCACTGATATGTACTTGACAGATCAGAGACTGGACAAGTCTGGACTCAGTCCTGTCTCAGTTACGAGAACAAGTGCTACATGGTTGGTCACAGGAGCCCGTATCTGACAAAATGAAACCGAACTTCAACAGAAGACATGAAATAACCAGCTAGGATGGCATCTTATTGTGGGGAGCATGGGTGATAGTTCCTCCAAAGGGAAGGGAGTCACTTTTAATTGAACTACACTGTGCCCATCCGGGAATTTCCCAAATGAAGACCATAGCACGCTGCTATCTATGGTGGCCTGGGATGGATGGTGAAATAGAGAGTTTAGTAAAGCACTGTGTGCAATGTCAGCAACTACAAAAGTTGCCAGCGACAGCTCCGATACGTCCATGGGAGTGGCCAGGTAGACTTTGGGTGCGGTTACACATTGATTATGTTGGGCCTTGCCTGGGAACAATGTTTCTGCTCATTGTTGATGCGGTGAGTTTGGGATGATATGGCGTGAAAAGCCGCTTTGTGGCCAACAGGTAAAATGTCCTTTTCCCGCCCGCTACAACACTTGGTGCAAATCTGGGAAGAATCTGCCCTGTGTAACATTTCGGGATGTGGGGTCAGAAACACAATGGAAGTCGGTTACATGTTGAGGTGATGCCAAGTGGGAGAGTGGGCGGGACTGATGAAGTAGCTCGGGGATTCGGAAACACTCCGATCAGATCTGCAAATGGGAAAACAAAGGCAGACGGAAGTTAACATAGAGAATGTCTTGTATTAGACGAAGAGCTGAGGGTCAGATGGTGTTCTGAAAACTAGGGAAAGGCTGAAAGGGAAATGGGAGCGATTGTAGGGTCAACATTGACCATTCCCAGGTCAATACATAGAAACAGGAAGAGGCCTTTCTGTCCTTTTAGCCTGTTCCACCGTTCAATGACATCATAGCTATGCGGTACCTCAATTCCATTTATTCACTTCGTTTCCATCTGTTTAATATGGTTACCCAACAAAATCCAAAAAACTCAGTTGCAATTGAGCCTCCCTATCCTCAGCAGCTTTTTGGGAGAGAGAGTTCCAGATTTCCACTCCCTGTTATATATTGTTGTATTATCTGTAAATATCCGTAAAGAGCTAGGAACTAATTAGCTAGGAATTAATTGCTATGTGTAAGAGTTCCAGGGGGCCACATTTCACAACTGCACTCAAGACTCATGTGATATGTATGAACATATGAATTAGGAGCAGGAATAGGCCACCCGACCCTTCAAGCCTGCTCCTCCATTCAATTAGATCATGGCTGATCTGATTGTAACCTCCTGCCTGTCCCCGATAACCTTTCGCCCCCTTGTTTATCAAGAATCTGTCTACCTCTGCCTTAAAATTTACAGAACCAGTTCAAGCCGGTCCTTCTTGTGTACCAGGCAGCATGGCAAGTTAAAGATAAAGAGTTCTGATCTTGCCAAGCTCAAAGTGTGATTATTAACCACATCGGGGATCCAAAAGGCAACAAGAACTCACTTTGTGTGAAAAAGTGTTTCCTGGCATCACCCCGATCTAATTTTAATGTTCTGTCCCCTCGTCCCCACACCAGAAAGAATACTTTCTCCATTGCTACCCTTTCGAATCCTTTAATCATCTTAAACATCTCAGCTGGATCACCCTTTAATCTCCTATACTCGATGGAATACAAGTCTAGTCCAAGCAACCTGGCCTCATAATTTAACCCTTTGATCTCTGGTGCACCTGCACTGTTCATCCTCCAAGGCCAGTATGCAATTATGAAAAAGCACTCAGCAAAGTAACAAGAGCATTGAGCTATATCACCAGATATGGAGTGTGTAAGTCTGAGGTGGATGTGCTATGACAGTATAAAGCTCTGCACATTGAATGCTCATTCCCAAAAGCTCCATTCAATTCCCGAAGACATTGTGGTGAAGGACCCCAAGCCAGATGCTGAGCCGTAGAGAACTGGGTGTGAGGCAAGCCTGCAAACAGATGCTCCAGCTTTGAAAGGGGGTGTGGAGGGCTGCATTTTGTACGCAGCAGAGAAACAGTTAATATTTCAAGTGAAACATTTTTTTCACATGCCGAGTGTTCATATTTGGAGTGGGCTTTGGAGACTTAACACGGGTAAGAATTTTGGACCCGTTCAAGAGACAGTGTATCGTTTACTTTCGTACAGAAGGCTGAGTGAGTTGACCTGAGTGGTCTCCCATATTTGTCCCTATTGTTGTGAAATTCAAGGCCAAACCTCAACAAGTGGGATTTCGAGTAGAGCAAAGTGGACGAAAGGGACGTTCTCAGCTGCAAATTTCCTTGGAGCTACTGCGAATCCACCACGGTAACGTTGCTGAGAATCCAACCAAAGTCCCATTGATGCACTTCCAGCGCAGTGACAATGTTGGATCAGGAGCACCTCTGAGGGAATGCATGTCTTTCTTTTCGTTCGTTCATGGGTTGTGGGCGTTGCAGGCAAGGCCAGCATTTGTTGCCTATCTCTAATTGCCCTTGAACTGAGTGGGTTATGAGGCCATTTCAGAGGGCAGTTAAGAGTCAACCAACCACATTACTTGTAGGTCTGGAGTCACATGTAGGCCAGACCAGATCAGAATCCATCTGGTTTAAATATTGCAATGAAGAGATTGTTGCAAATATTCTTAAAATGATAATTAAACATTATTAAAGTTCTTACTTAATCATTAACTGAATACCAAAGGAGGGATTTTTGTTCTTACATTAAACATATTATATTAAAAATATTGTCATCAATTGATCCATTCTAAATCAAATCTTTTATTTTAATATAATTTCCTTCCTAAAGGACATTAGTGAACCAGATGGGATTTTACAATAATAATTTTATAATAATGGCCACCGTTACTGAGACTAGTTTTATCTTCCAAATTTTTATTAATCAATTGAATTACTTAAATTTAAATTCCACCAGCTGCTCTTTTGGGATTTGAACTTGACCCCAGAGCATCAGCTTGAGCCTCTGGGTTACTAGTCCAGTGACACTATTCCACCATCTCCCCCTTTGACATTTTCCTAATCATTAATTCCTCATTGTTCAGTCAAAACAAAAAAAAAAATCTAATTTAATTCGAGCATAAAATCTAGTGCAGTACTGCGATGAGGTGTTAAAGCAAAGCCTCCTCTGCCCTCTCAGGTGGAGGGAAAAGATCCCAAGTCATGATTTGGAAAAGGAGCAGGAACGTTCTCCTCAGTGTCCTGTCCGAAATTTCTCTCTGAACAAATGCCTAAAACTAAATAATCTGATCATGATCACATTGCTGTTTGTGGGAGCTTGCAGTGCGCAAATTGGCTACTGTGATTCCTACATTACAACAGTGACTACACTTCAAAAAATACTTCATTTAAGCATTTTGGTTGGTCCTGAGGTTGTGAAAGGTGCTGCTCAAATGTGCGTTCTCTCTTTCTTAGTGTATATATTACATATATATGTGTGTGTGTGTGTGTATGTGCGCATGTGTGTATATCCGATATTTGTATGTGTGTATATATATATGTGTGTATATAACATATACATGTATATAACATATACATGTATATATACATAATAATATAATATATATATGTGTGTTTGTGTGTGTGTGTATCCTATATTTGTATGTGTGTATATATATTATATATATGTGTGTGCATATATGTAATATATGTGTGTGTGTATATCCTATATTTGTATGTGTGTATATATATTATATATATGTGTGTGCATATATGTAATATTATATGTGTGTGTGTATATCCTATATTTGTATGTGTGTGTGTATATATAATATTATATATTTGTGAGTGTGTGAGGTATATGTATATATGATGTGTGTGGTATATATATACACACACAGACACACATTATAAGTGTGTATATGTATATATAATAAGTCACCCTCGACCCTGAAGAAGCTTACATCTATCTAAGATATTGCACATTGCTACTTATGTATAACAGACATCAACAAAGCAGAAATAACGTAGATTTACAGTGTGGTCCGACACTTCCCTCCCACCTCCCATGAAATTTCAGACAGGTCAGGGGCCGGCGGCTCAGAGACAAGAAGTCCCACACACTGAATTTCATGTGTGTCTGCCCTTCCCCCACCTTCAAGCCTGCCGCAGGAGAATGGAAAATCCGGCCCTTGAGCCCTGTGGGGGGACTGGAGAAGCTGGGATTGTTCTGCTTAGAGCAGAGAAGGTTAATTGACAATTTAATAGAGGTGGTCAAAATCATGAAGAATTTTATTAGAGTGAATAAAGAGTAATTATTTCAACTGGCAGGAGGGTCAGTAACCAGAGGGCACAGATGTAAGGTAATTGGCAAGAAAACCAGAGTGGGGATGAAGAGAATTTTATTCCTTACACAGTGAGTTGTTGTGATTTGGAATGTGCTGCCTGAAAGGGCAGTGGAGGCAGTTTCAGTAACTTTCAGAGGGGAATTAGATTAATAATTGGAAAGAAGAGAATTTGCAGTGTGTGTGGGGAAAGTGGATGAGTGGGATTGATTTGATCGCTCTTTCAAGAGCCGGCAGAGACACAAATATTCCATGATCCTATGATTGTCACGCTGCTTCTTGTAAAATTCTACAGTTCCAATCCTGAATCTCATCTCTGAGCTGGAAGAATGTTTGTTTTCACTCTTTCGTGAATTTGGAGTGAGCTTTTTCCAGGCAGGTTGTAAATTAATTTACTGCAAGTGATAGGCAGAGCTAAGCGATCCCACAACCAACGGATCAGATCTAAGCTCTGCAGTCCTGCCACATCCAGTCATGAATGGTGGTGGACAATTAAACAACTCACTGGGGGAGGAGGCTCCACAAATATTCCCATCCTCAGTGATGGAGGATCCCAGTACATCAGTGCAAAAGGTAAGGCTGAAGCATTTGCTACAATCTTCAGCCAGAAGTTCCGAGTGGATGATCCATCTCGGCCTCCTCTGGAGGTCCCCAGCATCACAGATGCCAGTCTTCAGCCAATTCGATACACTCCACGTGATATCAAGAAACGGCTGAAGGCACTGGATAGTGCAAAGGCTATGGACCCTGACAATATTCCGGCAATAGTACTGAAGTCTTGTGCTCCAGAACTTGCTGCGCCCCTAGCCAAGCTGTTCCCGTACAGATACAACACTGGCATCTACCCAGTTTTGTGGAAAATTGCCCAGGTATGTCCTGTACACAAAAAGCAGGACAAATCCAACAAAACCAATTACCGCCCCATCAGTCCACTCTCCATCATCAGTAAATTAATGGAAGGGGTCATCAACAGTGCTATCAAGCGGCATTTGCTTAACAATAACTTGCTCACTGATTTCCAGTTTGGGTTCTGCCAGGGCCACTCAGCTCCTGATCTCATTATAGCCTTGGTTCAAACATGGACAAAAGAGCTGAACTCCCGAGGTGAGGTGAGAGTGACTGCCTTTGACATCAAGGCCGCATTTGACCGAGTGTGGCATCAAGGAGCCCTAGCAAAACTGGAGTCAATGGAAATCAGGGGGAAAACTACACTGGTTGGAGTCGTACCTAGCACAAAGGAAGATGGTTGTGGATTTTGGCGGTCAGTCATCTCAACTCCAGGATATCACTGCAGGAGTTCCTCAGGGTAGTGTCCTCGGCTCAACCAACTTTAGCTGCTTCATTAATGACCTTCCTTCCATCATAAGGTCAGAAGTGGGGATGTTCACTGATGATTGCACAATGTTCAGCATCATTCGCGACTCCTCAGATACTGAAGCAGTCCATGTCCAAATGCAGCAAGACCTGGACAATATCCAGGCTTGGGCTGACAAGTGGCAAGTAAAATTCGTGCCACACAAATGTCAGGCAATAACCATCTTCAACAAGAGAAGATCCAACCATTGCCCCTTGATGTTCAATGGAATTACCATCAGTGAATCCCCCAATATCAACATCCTGGGGGTTACCATTGACCAGAAAGTGAACTGGACTAGCCATATAAATACTGTGGCTACAAGAGCAGCGGAGGCTGGGAATAGTGCAATGAGTAACCCACCTCCTGACTGCCCAAAGTCTGCCTACCACCTACAAGGCACAGGTCAGGAGTGTGAAATACTCCCCACTTGCCTGGATGAGTGCAGCTCCAACAACACTCAACAAGCTGGACATCATCCAGGACAAAGGAGCCCGCTTGATTGGCACCACATCCACAAACACTCACTCCCTCCATCACCGACGCACAGTAGCAGTAGTGTGTACCATCTACAAGATGCACTGTAGGAATTCACCAAGGCTCCTTTGACAACACTTTCAAACCCACGACCTGGGTTTTATTGCCCATCCCTAACTGCCCTTGAAAATGTGCTGGTGAGCTGCCTTCTTGAATTGCTACAGTCCATGTGGTGTAGGTACACCCACATGCTGGTAGGGAGGGAGTTCCAGGATTTTGACCCACCGACAGTGAAGGAATGGCGATATATTTCCAAGTCAGGATGGTGAATGACTTGAAGGGGAACTTCCAGTTGGTGGTGTTCCTGTGTGTCCGCTGCCCTTGTCCTTCTAGATGGTAGAGGTCGTGGGTTTGGAAGGTTCCATCTAATCAGCCTTGGTGAATTCTTGTAGTGCACCTTATAGATGGTACACACTGCTGCCCCTGTGCTTTGGTGGTGGAATGAGTGAATGTTTGTGGATGTGGAGCCAATCAAGCTGGTTGCTTTGTCCTGGATGGTGTCAAGCTTCTTGAGTGTTGTTGGAGCTGCACTCATCCAGGAAAGTGGAGAGTATTCCATCACTCTCCTGACTTGTGCCTTGTAGATGGTGGACAGGCTTTGGGGAGTCAGGAGGTGAGTTACTCACCGCAGGATTCCTAGCTCTTTTAGCCACAGTATTTATATGGCTAGTCCAGTTCAGTTTGTGGTCAATGGTAACTCCCAGGATGTTGATGGTGGGGGATTCAGTGATGGTTTCATATCCCTTAATAGTTACTTAACTAAAATATCAGTTTTTAATTTTTCAAATTGACCTCCAACACCAAAAGCATTTTCAGGGGAGAGAATTCCAGAGTTCCACTGCCCTTTGTGTGAAGAAGTGCTTCCTGGCACCACCCCTGAACAACTGAACCCCAACACAAAGACAGTTCGGGATGGACAATAAATGCTGGCCTTTGCCAATGATGCCCACATCCCATGAAAGAATAAAAACAAAAAATCCACCCAGAAAGGCCCATCCTCAATCCCATTGCCATATCCAATTGCTTTGTGGAAAATTCCAGGATTTCTGCCTCTAAACTCTTCCAAGCAAGGATCACTCAGAGTGTGAGAGAGGACTGTAAGACTTCAGTCTCAATGTTATGTCTTGTCATCTCAATTCCAATTATGGAGTGCCGTTGGGTACTGTAGGCTAACGGCCATGGGACTGAACTCAGCAAATCCAGTGGTCTTGAGTTCAGATCCCACTGTGGGAAATTGAGAGACGGAATTCAATAATCTTTGGGCTGGTACAAGGAAAGCGAATGTGAAATGCTGTCGGATTGTTGTAAAAACCCAACTGGTTTGTTCATTACCCTCAGAGAGGGAACCTGTCACTCCCGCTTCAGTCCCACACATGGTTCTCCATGGCAACCAGGGATCAGCAGAAAAACTTGCCATCATTTTGCACCACTTCAGAACAAATATAGAAAGCAAGTGTTGTCTATTTTTTTGTTCCTATGTGTGGTAATTTGTATTTGTCTGCATTACATTTTATTCCTTGTTTGGCTGGTTTACATATATTGGTCAATTCATTTCACAATTCACAGTCTCAATCCCGATACCTGGGACACCTACCTCAGCTCCCCCATCCCAACATAACTCCAGCCAGTACCTTCTTATTCCTTCAGCCAATTCCTTATCCAATTTGCATGATTTACCTTGACTCCAGACAGCTTTGAGCTTTACTAATAGTCTACTGCGTGCTCTCTGTTGTATACCTGTCAGCAATCTCATACGAACATATGTACTAGGAGCAGGAGTAGGCCACTCAGCCCCTCAGGCCTCCTCCACCATTCAATAAGATCATGGCGGATCTGATTATAACCTCAACTCCACATTCCCATCTAGCCCTGATAAGCTTCCACCCCCTTGCTTATCAAGAATCTATCTACACTGCCTCAAACATATTCAAGGACTCTGCTTCCATCGCCTTTTGAGGAAGAGAGTTCCAAAGACTCACAACCCTCAGAGAAAAAATGTCACCTCACCCCTGTTTTAAAAGGGTGACCCGTTATTTTTAAATAGTGACCCCCTAGTTCAATCCCGCTACACTATGTTGCAGAGTTTTCCACAGAAAACTTGTGATGTCACTTCCTCAAAGTCATCAGGCAGAACTCCCCACAAATATCGATTATTGTTTGCTAAATTGTTGCACAGATAATCCTCACATTTATTCCTTATTTTACCTAGTATTATAGTAAAATTAATGGGTTTGTGGTTGTTTGCTCGCCGTTCATGAATACAGAGTGACTATTGACACCACAGCTGGGCCTGCACAACAGTGTTCAATTTAGCATTTGGGGTTAACGATTAATGCTAGTTCCTAGGGTTGGTAAGACCAACATGTGGGGCTTCTTAATGAGCAGCTGGCTGGATTAGGAAGAGCAAGGATTTTTACATAGACCATGCAGAGACACAATGGACAGGGTCAGAAGAAGTGACAAGGAGAGGGATATGGAACATCAGGAGTGGGATATGGATCTTCAGGAATTGGATATGGATCTTCAGGAGTGAGAAATAGATCTTCAGGAGTGGATCTGGATCTTCAGGAGTGGGACTTGGATCTTCAGTGGTGAGATTTGGGTCTTCTGAAGTGGGATATAAATCTTCAGGAGTGAGATATGGATCTTTAGGAGTGGGATTTGGAACATCGGGGGGGGACATGCATCTTCAGGAGTGGGATTTGGATCTTCAGGAGTGGATATGGATCTTAAGGAGTGCGATATGGATCTTCAGGGATGGGATATACACCTTCAGGAGTGGGATTTGAATCTTCAGGAGTGGATACGGATCTTCAAGAGTAGGATTTGGATCTTTCAGAGTGAGATATAGATCTTAAGGAGTGGGATTTGGCTCTTCAGGAGTGGGATTTGGATCTTCAGGAGTAGATATGGATCTGCGGGAGTGGAATATTGATCTTTTGGAGTGAGATATAGATCTTAAGGAGTGGAATATGGATCTTCCAGAGAGGTAATTGATGAGGAAATCTGAGTTTATGGGCAAGTGGTGAAAAACAGGTTTTTGGAAAAACGACCATGCAGTATCCAAGGAAAACAGCCTTTGGAATTTGGAACAGTTCCTAATCCTGCAGATTATTGTAGTCTGAGGAAGGGTCTATGTCTTAAACTGTTTACTTTACTTACACTAATTTTGTCAGACCTGATGATTTTTTCCAGTTTTTACTGTGTTTGCTTTCACATTTTGGTTTTGCTTAAATGGTCCCTGGCAGTTTAAAATGAAAAGTGTGGCTAAATGGCAGAGTAACAATTCCTGCACTGAGCTCCAATAGCCTGGAATTATCTTGCTGTTGTCCAAACGCTTGGCTATATTGTCCTTACTGAACAATCACCATTGATTTGCCGTCAAACATGTAGATGAAGAGATTCTTAAGCAAATTGGGGTAGATTTTCATCTCTACTGCCTGGATATTAAGTATCACCTCCCCGAAGATTAGATGAATGTTTGAGAAATTCCACATTAATAGAAGCAGTTGGCATTTTCCTTCGTAAATCGACTTTACTGCCAGGCTGGCAATTTAGATCTGGCATAAACTCTTATGGACATTGCGGGCTGGAATGTCCTTTTAGCTTGATCGTTACCATAGTGTATGTTTTCTTGCAGTTGAGTGCAAGCCCATATCTACCACTATCCTTTACCACTGTATCGATTAATTTTTACAAATCTTTATTTCATTTCTTCATTTCATGCAGCTTTCATTACCTCAGCTAGACCAAACGCTGCACCGGGCTTTATCTAGTCTGGACCAGGCCCAATATTTTATCATGCCTTTTGGAGGATTAATATGGAAAGACTCATACAGGCCGAGTATTCTTTAGCCAAAATCGTCGGAGCTGACTGCGTCTCAGATTTCAGATCATTTCACTTTTCAGATACTGCATATAGGCTTAGGACTATTTACATTGCAATAGCCAAATTGTCTAGGCCACCTATAGTCTGAAGTAAAAATTGCTAGAAAAGTAAGATGTACCATTGAATAATAAATACAGGGTACCTGTAATAAGTTCCCACCCGTGGCGCCATCTGTGATTCTGCTTGTAGGAGAGGGTTTGCCAGGTAAACAGTGCAGATAAACAACTAGACTTCCCGCACTAAAGGCCAAGTGCGGCTGGCGTGGTTCATGTCAGCTCGGATCGTGTCAGCTCAGCTCACAGACATCCTGCGCTAAAGATCGATGAGGTTCAAAAAAAAGTGTGGTTTTTGGATGTGTTTGGTTTTTGGATTTATGGATAAAGGATACTTGACCTGTACTATAAATGGCACAATTTTGAAAAGTGTACATGAGTGGAGTTGTTACTTGGGATGATGACAAGGGATTTTTTTTTTGCTCATTCACGGGATGTGGGCTTTGCTGGCAAAGCCAGCATTTGATTGCCATCCCTAATTGCCCCTTGAGAAGGTGGCGGTGAACCACCTTCTTGAACGGCGGAAGACCACCCACAGTACTGTTAGTTTAGTGTTCAATGGTTTAATGATCTGCGTTTGATTGTGTTAGTCTGTTCGCTGATCTATGCAAACTGTGCTTAATTGCTTAAGCATGTGGGTGAAGCTAGAGAATTGACATCATTGAGAAGGCTCTGGAATCTGAGCTAGGACCATATGTGTAGAAATCTGAGAAATTACTGAGATATTTTAAAGTACTGGAAATAAATTTGTTGTAGATTTATAACCAGTACCAGCTTTGCATTTGTTACAACCGGTCCCCAGGTGAGGGGCCCCAATTTGTTATGATCCTGGATGAGATACCCCATTAAAAATGAGAAAATGAGTCCAAAATTAAAGTTAAAAAAATATGCGGATCAGTCTTTGGCTTGCCCTCGAGGAGTAGATGGTGGAATTGACATTTTACAGCCAATAAAGTACTTTTTGGTATAGCCACTGTTTGTAATGTAGGACACATGGCAGCCAAATGGTGCACAGCAAGCTCCCACAAACAGCAATATTACAATAATCAATTTTTAGGTGTTGTTCGAGGGATAAGTATGGACCAGAAAACCAGGAAGACCTCCCTCACCTTTTGGCCATGATCTAATTGAATAGCAGAACAGGCTGGAAGGGCAGGATATCCCACTGCTGTGCTTATATTCTTCTAAATAGTGCCAGGGGATCCAGCGCGTCCACCTCCACGGGCAACCAAGAGGCCTCTCATCCAACAGATGGCACCTCCATCAGTGCAGCGTTCCCTCAGGAGTTTCAGCCTGGATTTTATGTTCAAGTACCCACAGTGGAACTTGAGCCAACAACCTTATGTCCCTCATGCCTCAGTGTTAACATTGTTCCCTGGCTGGTTTGCCTCTTACTGGTAGTCTTAGCCCAAATACGTGCAAATACACTGAGGAAATGCTGCTCGTGGTTGGGCACACATTGTCTGTTCCGTTTGAAGCTGGAGCAGGGTTTATCACGCTAGGCACAGTCTGAGTATTCTCATGCTTTCCTGGACCCATTGCGGTATAAGCTGACTTTGACGTGCTTTACCTGCGTAGGGTATCTCACGCAAGGCTTTACCTGCGAGGAATTGTGCTGCTCAGAGGGCTTGTTTCAGGGAAATGGAGAAACCACCTGTCAGTGTCCGCTGGAAAATACAGTGAGCGGCTGTCAAGGTTATAATAAGGTCAGGTAAATTTATGAAATGCAGGTCAATTTAAACTAATGAATGGAAAATTGTGTTGGCATTAGGTTATGCAAACTCTTGATAGCTCATTCTGCCGGATGAGATTCTGTGCCAAGAGCACATTCTATAAAATTGGCCGTGGTTAATTTTGCTCCTGAATTATGAATGTCAACTTTTGTAAAAGAAACATGATATAAAGCGCTGTTTATGTTTTGATTTTTCTGACCTGTGAATATTTGTTTGCAAACAAAACATCCCTGATGACATTAGTAAGGTTGCTAACTCAAAAATGCTCCCGAGATTGAACACGGGACCTGGTTTACCTGCAGGACTCAGGTCTATTCAGCCACTGAGCCAGGTTGGTTCTTTCACTGTGAGAGTTGTGGACGTGACTGTGTGTCAGCCGGTTCCATCTTGTTCTTTGGCAGTCATTTGTTCGGTCTGTAATGAGCAGTGTCTCAGGATACCCCAGCATTCTAGGGTGAAGTCGATCTATATACGACCCTCAGCAAACCTGGTAGAGAAAGCTTTGTCTTCACTCGACATCCAGCCGCTTGGATCCATGTGGACCTGGAGTGTTAACCATGGCTCAGTGAGCAGTACTTGTATCTCTGAGTCAGAAGGTTGTGGGTACACATCCCGCTCTCGAGACCTGAGTACACAATCCAGGTTGACATTCTCAGTCTGGTACAGGGGGAGGGCTGCACTGTTAGAGGTACCGTCTTTTTGAGATATTAAACCCAGGTCATGTCTGCCCTCTGAGGAGGCCATAATAAAAAACCCCATGCACTATTCAAAGAAGGGGAGTTGTCCCCAGTGTCCTGGCCAATACCTATCCCTCAACCGACACCTACAGCAGATTTTCTGGTCACTATCCCATTGCTACCTGTGGGAGCTTGCTGTGCATAAATTGGCTGCATGCATTACATCAGTTACTGCATTTCAAAAGTGCTTCAGGGCATCCTGAGGCCATGGAGTGCTCTGTTTAAACTGAATTCTTTCTTTACTTGATCGTGCTCACTATGTATTAAAGAAATACTTTTTAAAAAAATGACGTAACCAACACATTTTCCAATGACACATTTCAAGTTGTGTTTTATGTTATTTGTATGTCTGCCCAGGTGATATTAAGACACTAAATCCTCCGTTGAATGGAAACAGCAATTCTCCTTTAATTAACCACACAGGTAGTTTTAAATCCTCCTACAGGAGAATATTTACCAAAAGGCAGTGCATTTTTTATTCATTCACAGGACGTGGGCTTCGCTGGCTGGGTCAGCGTTTATTGCCCATCCCTAATTGCCCTTGAGAAGGTGGTGGTGAGCTGCCTTCTTGAACCGCTGCAGTCCCTGTGGTGTAGGTACACCCACAGTGCTGTTAGGGAGGGAGGTCCAGGATTTTGACCCAGCGACAGTGAAGGAACGGTGATATATTTCCAAGTCAGGATGGTGTGTGGCTTGGAGGGAAACTTCCAGGTGGTGATGTTCCCATCTATCTGCTGCCCTTGATCTTCTAGGTGGTAGTGGTCATGGGTTTGGAAGGTGCTGTCTAAGGAGCCTTGATCAATTCCTGCAGCGCATCTTGTAGATGGTACACACTGCTGCTACTGTGCGTCAGCGGTGGAGGGAGTGAATGTTTGTGGATGTGGTGCCAATCAAGCGAACTGGTTTGTCATTGTTGGTGACAAGCTTCTTGAGTGTTGTTGGAGCTGCACTCATCCAGGCAAGTGGGGAGTATTCCATCACATTCCTGACTTGTGCACTTCTGACCTTAATGTACTAAAAATGTCCAAAGTGCTTCACAGAAATGCTATCAAACAAAAAAAATAACAAAGCCAATCAACAATGTTACATATTGAGCCACATAAAGAAATACTATGACAGGTGACCAAAAGCTTGGTCAAGGAGGAAGTGAAGAGCAGTGGAGAGGTTTAGGGAGGGAATTCCAGAGCTTGGGCCTCAGCAAGTGTAGTAATTATGTTTTTATTTAATGTGTAATGTACCTTTAAGAATCATACTTGTTAGGCAAGATCACATGATCTGTAGTAACCAATAGGAGAGTAGCGCGGGCTACCTCAGGAGTCAGTGTAGAGATAGAGTTGGAGTTGAAAGCACGTGTGTAGTTGCTGCTGAGTATATTGTAAATAAACTTAATGTTTCCATCTAAGAAGTGTCTGCTGATCAGCTCTGTCATTAATAGCACAACTCGGGCACCCTACAACAGGAAGTAAAGGCACAATCACCAATGGTGGAGCTTAGGAAATTGCAGAGATGCAAGAGGTGTAATTGAAGGAGCACAGAGATCTCTGAGGAGGTTACAGAGATGGGGAGGGAATGATGTGAGCACAAGGGTGAGAATTATAAAATCAAGGCTTTGCTGCACTGGGAGCCAATGTCAGGGGAGACAGAGAGGATGATATTAATGCAAATAGGAATTCAAAATATGAACTGGAATAAATCCTTTTCACTTAAAAGCAGTGTAGAGGAGTGAACTTACATTTGATGATGCTCTCCATGAATGAACAGACTGAA
The DNA here is from genome assembly GCF_964194155.1 of Cetorhinus maximus. Lineage (NCBI taxonomy): Eukaryota > Metazoa > Chordata > Chondrichthyes > Lamniformes > Cetorhinidae > Cetorhinus > Cetorhinus maximus. Next base: position 17,057,374 of record NC_135908.1, on the reverse strand, counting down.
AAATGGGAAGCTGCTTTATATTCTTGCTGACTTTACTGAGTCCTTCATGGTGTCTCCAACTTAACCATAGCTCATTAAATTCTTTGTGTGCATCTGAGAAGATTTAGAAATTTTAAAACTTTTTGCTTAGCAACAAGTATTATTGAGGAAAAATTCAGCACTGCAAAAAATGAAACACATGATCAGATTCTGAGTAAAATATTATCCAGAAATCTGTCTCCAATCCTCCCAACTTCAGCTGCTTCACTAATGACCTTCCTTCCATCATAAGGTCAGAAATGGGATGTTCGCTGATGATGTTCAGCACCATTCACGACCCCTCAGATAATGAAGCAAGACCTGGACAATATTCAGGCTTGAGCTGATAAGTAGCAAGTAACATTCACGTCACACAACTGCCAGGCAATGACCATCTCCAACAAGAGAGAAGCTAACCATCGCCCCTTGACGAATGGCATTACCATTGCTGAATCCCCCACTATCAAAATCCTGGGGTTACCATTGACCAGAAACTGAACTGGACCATCCATATAAATACTGTGGCTACAAGAGCAGATCAGAGGCTAGGAATCCTGTGGTGAGTAACTCACCTCCTGACTCCCCAAAACCTGTCCACCATCTACAAGGCACAAGTCAGGAGTGTGATGGGATACTCTCCATTTGCTTGGATGAGTGCAGCTCCTACAACACTCAAGACACTTGACACCATCCAGGACGAAGCAGCCCACTTGATTGGCATTCCATCGATCACCCCCAACATTCACTCCCTCCACCACCGACGCACAGTAGCAGCAGTGTGTACCATCTACAAGATGCACTGCAGGAACTCACCAAGGTTCCTTTGAGAGCACCTTCCAAACCTGTGACCACCACCTAGAAGGACAAGAGCAACAGATACATGGGAACACCACCGCCTGCAAGTTCCCCTCCAAGCCACACACCATCCTGACTTGGAACTATATCGCCGTTCCTTTACTGTCACTGGGTCAAAATCCTGAAACTCTCTCCTTAACAGCACTGTGGGTGGACTGCAGCGGTTCAAGAAGGCAGCTCACCACCACCTTCTCAAGGGCAATTAGGGATGGGCAATAAATGTTGGCCCAGGTCCTGTGAATGAATAAATACAAAATAAAGAGCAGAGAGGACAGAGGGTGGGACTGCTTTATAAACACCAGTTAACCTTACTAAATGGGAGTGAAGTAATCAAGGTGAGCCATCCCACAGTTTCTGAACGCCCAAATAGTCCTTGTTTCTGTTAAATCCAGTTATGAATCAGTGCTTTTTGTGGAAAAAAAAAACACTTCAGTGTGACACGACCACTGCAATAGTGATGATATTACTGGACCAATAATCCAGAAAGCAGGGGTTCAAATCTAATCTTGGCCATTGGAGAATTTGAATTCAGTTTTGAAATAAAAGGCAGCATCAGTAAAAATGATCCAAGGGGCCTTGAGAATGTGACACAAACCAAGCTGGGTTCACGAATGTCCTTTAAGGGAGGGAACCCTGTCATTCTTACCCTCTCTGCACCTGTGTGTGACTCCAGTTCCAAACACAGGGGCTGTAAAATAAACAGTTAACCTCTTTAAAAGGGGGCGACACAATTAAAGTGAACCATGTCCCATGGGTTTTCGAGCCTGTCCTGCCAATCAGTGAGATTCTGGATGACCTATGACCTAACTCCATACATCTGTCTTTGCCTTATATCTCTTAACCTTTCAGCAACAAAAATCTATCAAGCTCAGATTTAAAATGGACTGTCGATCTATTTTGCCATTTACAGAAGAGATTTCTAAACTTCTACCATACTTTGTGTAGCAATGCTTTCTATGTTCTCTCGGGTCTGGCACCAAATTTCACGTTACTCTCCAGTGGAAATAGTTCTCTCTGGGCTGGAGTTTACGCTCCCCTGTGGTGGGTTTGAAGGTGGAGTGGCTCATAAAATCCAGCAGATGGGCCTTCCCACCCCCGAGGCCCACCTGCCCCCCACAAACCGATCTGAATTTTTTACGGTGAGAGGTGGGGGGGCAGGGTCAGGCAGCCTGCCCGTCCTTGGGCCTACTGAGCCCCTTAGGTGGACGGCCACTGTCGCTAATTTATCCACAGCAGGGGGGAGGCCCATGCCAAGCGGGTAGCCTGCCAGCCTTAGCTGAGTGGCTGGTTTCAGGCAAGGCACCGGGGAACTCCTTTGTGGCTCCCCTGTGCCCGGAGGCACCCCTCCCCAAGGTCATCCCCTTTATCCTCCTCGCCCAGCCTCTCAAACCCCCCCCTCCCAAACCCCTCACCAGGGCCTGCTACCCTGGCCCAGACTTACCTTAAGCCAGGATTGCCTCTAGTCCCAGCAGTGACGACCTGTGGTAATCTGAGGTGTAGTACACCTTTAAGAGACTGTGGGCAGATCGACCACGTGACTATAAGACCCAACAGCTGTGTAGCGCGGGCTACCATGTTAATGTTAGCCTAGAGTGGGGTCTGGTTGGAGAAGCACACGTCATGTTAGTGCTCTTGTTGCTTGTGTAAATAAATAATATGTGCTTCATTTCATATTGGTCTCTGTGTCTGCCGTATATTGTTATCAACTCACCCGCCGACAGATAAACATGCAGCCTGTTCGTGAACAAAGAGACCCCCTAGCAGAACATAACACCACCATTCCTGCCTGGTGCTGATGGGGGCTACAGAGCTGTTGGCCATCTGATTGGCCAGTAGCTCTCTAGGACGGGACTTCCTCCTGAGATAGGGGCGGAAGTCTCACATTAAAGCAATTAACAGGGCTCCCAATGATACTGAGGGGCAGCCAGTGGGTGGGCTTGGCACTGACGTTTCAGCTCGAAGGGGGGTGGAATCAGGGACAATGGCCTCTTGTAATAATCCATCCCTCTATCTGTCCCCCGTAAAATAATGAAATATCCAGTAACATTATGGTTGACTCTTAGCTGTCCTCTGAGATACCAGCTCAGAGCAACTGGAAATGGGCATTAATATTGGCCTAGTCAGCGACACCTGCATCCTAAGAATGAATAAATAAAAGATTAATGACTGGATTTCACTACTGTTTATAGATGCTATCATCTATTCAGGTAACAAATGGGCTAGACTGCAGGCTCAGGTGTATGGATACAGGGCTCGGGAAGACTATCTGAGGCATGGAGCCAAAACAATTAACGACAAGTAGTTTTTACAGAGGTTGACACTCTCAGGAAGCAATTACCGAAGTGTATCTGTGACTGGAACAGCACCCACAGTGAACGCTACAAACCAACTGGGTTATTTTGGTGGAAAAATATTAAAGTGCTAAATGGCTGCAGTGTTAATAAGGTAGACCTGTTTGAGAGTCTGGTTATAGCCAGCAGTTTTTGGGGCAAATTGATGATGTTCATGATTTAAATGTGCTCACGGGCACTAATTCAAACCATTTCACATTTAACACTCAAACCCTGTTTAGAACCAATTTTCATGGAGCTGGGCACCATGTTTAAAGTGCAGCCGTCTGCACACCTCTCAGTGTTTCCAGCCCATGACTGCTGCACAAAAGACATGGTCCCGAAAGGCAAGAAGACTGCAGCCCCCCAGATTCAATGATGCATCCCTCGAGCACTTTTTTGGATGCAGTGGAGGGTCACCGTGATGTCCTCTACCCCCGCTCTGGCCGCAGGATGGGCAGTAACATCACCAATCCGGCTAGGGAGGTGGTGGTCAGCGCCAATGCCCTGTAAAAGAGGACAGCCACCCAGTGCCGCAAATGGATGAATGATCTCCTCCATTCTGCCAAGGTAAGTCACTCTTCTCATCGCTCTCAACTCACACACTCACAAACCCATCACACATCCACAGGGATCTCACTCACTGCCAGTTCAAGGGACATCACCATTCACTCTCTCACACACACCATCATTGTCCTCATCCCATCCATGGGATCACTCACCACCCACACAGGCCAGACATACTTATCATCTGGCCTGGCAGATGTCCTGCTTACACTCTCTCCATCTCTAATTATGCAGGACAAGCTGGCACACAACAAGAGGGAGAGGTCTCAGACTGGTGGCAGAATGCCTGAAATCAAGGTCCTCAACGACTTTGAAAACAGAGCCATCCAGCCAGCCAGTGACGATCTGGACTGTTCCTGTGCTGACGGTGAGGTCGGTGGTGCTCAACCAAGTGAGGATCCAGCAGTGCAACATCCATCAGACAACCATGCTGTGAGTGATGTGTCCTGTTTCACAGGCCACTGCCATGCACTAATTATCTCTCCTTGCTTTCACAGGCACATCTGGGAAACAGCCAAGAGAGTCCATGACCCAGGGCCTCCAATCAAGCTCCGAAGAAACCTCTGAAGAGGAATCTGAAGGCACCCTCCCTGAAGTTCCGTCACAGCGCTCACCCACACCCTCCACCAGCGCAGAGACACACACCTCAGAGGGACCTAGCTTTAGAGTAGCCTCAGGATCACAATCTGGTGGGCACATCGCACTGTCTGATCCACAGCAGGTGGAGGCAGGGGCTTCCCATTACCTCGGCACTCGGAGGACTGCTGGAGGCCAGAACTTTGCTGAGTCCGAGTCAGATGATGAGCCTCTGGACTCGGTCATGTCACAGTTGCTGGAGCTGCAAAGACAAGCTCGGGAACATCAGGAAGGGATGTCCGCTGCACTCCTCAGATTGCAAGGCACAATGGAGGAGTCTGTCTGCCTTCACTCTGAGGTGATAGCGCCAGCAGGCCAATGCACCGAGGTCAACACTGGTAGGATGGTGTCTGTCATGGAGACTTTGGCCCCAGACATCAGTCCTGCACTGCTGCAGGGGCTCAACTCCATTGCTGATGCCATAGTTGGCCTCCAACTGTGTGTACGTGAGAGGGGTGCTGGGCATCTCGATCTCACTCCAGATACCTCTTCTCCTCAAGGAGTCAGCCAGGGGCTCTTGGGCACCCATTGGGAGGAGGATCAGAAGGCGTACCCCACAGGAACATCCACCCAGGTGACTCCAGGAGTGTCCGGCCCATCGGAATCCCCTCTTCCTGTGACCTCAGCAGCTCTAGCTCCACAAGCTGAGGAAGGTGCCACTGCCACACAGCAGGTCCCCGAAAGCAGGCCGGGGCCCTCCAGGTCTCAGCCTCCAGAGTACGCCTGCCAAGGTCATCACAGACAGGGCGTAGCTGTCAGCAGGCTGCACCCACCTCCACTGTGGATGTCTGGGGAGCACCAAGGTGTAGTGGCAGGATTAGGAAGGTGAAGAAGATGTAGTTGCACAGCCTGGGCACAGCCTGTATCACTTGTACATAATGTTCACTACTCCCAAGAATGTCTCCCTGCCTATGGCTCCTTGTTCTGATGAGCAGTGTTCGTGTCACTCAGATGTGAAACCTTTCTGCACAAGATAAAGGCAGGTGTCTCAGTCCAGGGCCTCTTCCCTGTGCTCTGTGCAGCCTTCAGACCAAAGTGATGGTCCAGCCTCACACTCCCTGGACACATTACTGATGCCTGCACCTCGATGGTGCTGGTCATTGCTGCCAGAATGTTGTGGGCATTCTCAGGAGAGAGTTCTCTCATTCTCTCTGTGTGCTCTCAGCACCTTTAAGGTGGGGCTGGCCCCCATCTCATCAGCATCTGTGACCAGTGATGCTGTGCTCTGAAAGGGGTCAGGTGCTGAAGTCGGACAAAGGATCAGATGCTTTTAAAGTTTCATGGCTGCATCTCCAAGATATGACCCTGATCTCAGAGCGCAAGCGAGCTGCCCTTGGCCAGACAGGAGTCAGACATTCTCAGAGGCTGTGTGAAGATCTATGGAGTGTCCACACTGCATGTTGTCATCATCCTCCTGCAATTTGGGCCTCCACTGTGTCTCCATGACAGGAGCATTCTCACAGAGGGGATGTGCGCTGCCATAAGCCAGACTGGAGTCAAATGTTCACTGATGCAATGTGAGGATCTATGGTGCCTCCTCACTGTATGTTGTCGTCATCATCCTCCACAAATCGAGCAGCTTTGAGGGCCTCCCGAGCGCGCCTGCCTCATCTGGCCAGTGCGAGGGTCTCATTCCCGTCATCATCACCTTCAAGGACGTCCTCACGCTCATCACTATCAACATCCTCCTCATCGGAGGAGACCTCCAGCTCCTCCATCTCTCCCTCACCCAGCTCCTGTCCCCGCTGCAGTGCCAGGTTGTAAAGGGTGCAGCAGACGATGACGATGTGTGACACTCTCTGTGGACTGTATTGCAGGGCTCCACCAGACCGGTCCAGGCACCGGAACCTCATTTTCAGCCTCCTGATGGTTTGCTCCACCAAGTTGCGAGTTGCAGCATGAACCTCGTTATAGCGTCGCTCTGCTGCAGTCTGAGGCTGCCACACGGGTGTCATCAGTCACGGCCTCTGTGGGTAGCCCTTGTCCCCGAGGAGCCATCCCTGCAGCCTCTGTGGACCCTGGAAGACGTCAGGGATCTGTGACCGACTGAGAATGTGGGTGTCATGGACACTCCCTGGAAACCGTGAGCAGACCTGCAGGATGTGTTTGTGGTAGTTGCACATGAACTGCACATTCAGAGAATGGAAGCCCTTGCAGCTGACACAGTCGACCCCTTGTTGCGATGGAGATCTAAGCAGTGAGTGCAGTCGATCGCACCCTGTACCTGTGGGAAACCCGAGATCTGGGCAAATCCAATCGCTCTTGCATCCTGGCTCTCCTGGTCCCAGGCGAAATGCACAAAGTTGTGTGGCCCTCGTGAAGATGGCATCCGTGACCACATGGATTCCTTTGTGGGTGGAGGCTTGTGATATCCCACAGAGGTCACCTGTGGAGCCCTGAAAGGAGCCACTGGCGTAGAAATTGAGCACCGCTGTCACTTTCATGGCCACTGGCAGTGGATGCCCTCTCTAACCCCGTGGTGCCAAATCCTGCAGCAGGTGGCAGGTGTAAGCGACCAGCTCCCCAAATATGCACAGTCTTCGGCAACACTGGTTCTCGGTCATCTGCAGGAATGAAAAGCGGTGTCTCTCAACCCGAGGCACCAGCCAGCAACAGCTCGCTTTGGCTCTTCGGTGGCGTGCTCGGGAGCCCCAGACACTCCTTCTTCCTGAGGGCGTTGTTCCTCCCTCTGCCCAGCCAGGCACCTCCGTCACTCTCTTCTCCATCATCTCTGCTCTCTGTACACCACGAGGCACGCAGATCATTCACCAGGCTCCAGATGTGCTCCTCCTGCGGGATGAAAGAGAGAGCGACACATGGATTAGCTTGGGTGTACTAAGAACCTCTCTTGGTTAAGTCTGAAGGCCCCATAATGCATCCCGGAGAGTGCTGACCATCACTTGGATGGCCAGAGATTGGTGCTCTGAATGGCTGCCTGAAACCCCACCCACCTCCGCCCCACTCTTCCTGACCGATTGGCGGCTGCTTTGCCCACTGGGCTGCATGCTGTGTTCTCACCTCAGGCACAGGCATTCTCCTAACCCGCACTGCAAGGCTGCACTGTTAGCTTGAACCATGGGGGAGACTGGTCCAAACCGGGATGCTGACATTGTAAGGGGCTGTGAGCGCCTCCACCAGTGACTGCTCCATGGCCCAGCTTTAGTAAGGAGATTGTACAACATGTCCATTTGTTCTGCAGCCCACTAAAACGCTCATTAGTTTGCAGTCTGTGCCCAAGGGGTGAAAAGCTCTTGAGCATTTGGTGCCACTTTCATGCCTCTGCGTTGCTTGAGTGGGCAGATAAGCTAGAGACCCGACTCCACGTATGTCAATGTGGCTGCGCCTGAACTGTCTCAGCTGCAGGGGAATGGTCTCTTTATACAAGGTTTCCCTAATGCGTGGCTGCTTCCCTCCCCCCACACATGCTTGTGCACCACCTTCAACCACAGGGCAGCCCTTGCCCCCACCCGCCTCCAATGCACCTCAACATTGAAGCCCAACAGACGACCCGGGTGAGCGCTATTCAACGTGACTGTGTACTCAGCTCTGAATTCCCGCCAATCACGCCAACATGGGGGGGGGGGGGAATGATCCAGCAGCGGTTGTGGGGGTGGGGGATGAGTCCAGCGGGCCATCCTTATAATGATACGCTGACGTATTACAAAGAGGTTCCCAGCGCCTGATGGCGAGAAACGGGGGTGCCGAGGGGACGATCCCAACCCCGGCTTCACGATGCGGTGAAGCCGATTTTTGGCCTTCCCGCCACATCGTCTGCTCGCGCATCGCCAAGCACGCCCGACGCCCGCGGGCACGGACAATTCCGCCCAAAGCCTGCTGACCTGTCCAAAGTTCCTCTTTGAAGTCCCAGCAGCAAGTGACCGTTGAAAGCTGAGCGTAGCTTCAAATAGCACTTGAACCCCCTCGGCGACAGTTCGCTGGTCGCTGTCGGGAGAGGTCGCTGAATGAAATGCTTTGACCACCAAAAATGTCAGGCAGCCTCCTCAATTGGCAGGCAAATGAATCGGCAGTCAGAGGTTCGATGATCCTGCTGGTGACCATTCCTAACCCTTGTTTCAACTCCTTTTCCAAGAATCAAGACAGGTCAAAGTCCTCATCTTGGCCACCGCGGAAGGTCTTTAGTACCACAAGTGTTCACGGAAAATTTCCCCCTTTGCCATTGGCTCATTCCAAGCAACCCAATCCGGATTTCACTAAATTTTAATATCAGGCTGGATTTGACAACACTTCACTGACCATGAGGTACTCGACACTGGCACCTCCGAGGTCGCTTGCAGTGAAAAGCTGTAAGTTAGGCTCGAAACGTTAACTCTCTCTCCACTGATGCTGCTGTGTTTTTCCAGCATTTTCTGTTTTCACTTTCACAGAGTTGGCTCAATGTAAATATTTGCTGCTGTGAAGCACCTTAAGAAGGTTTACCATGTGGAGAGGCTATATAAATGCAAGTTGGTGTTGCACTCACAGTGGGCTGGATTTTAGTTCCAGGGTCCCAATGTCGACTTCGGGCTGAATTCCACGTTGGGAATCCAGGGGTGGCCACGGCGGGACCCTGGGGGTGGCCAAGGCGGGACCCTGGGGGTGGCCAAGGCGGGACCCTGGGGGTGACCGAGGCGGGACCCTGCGGGTGGCCGAGGCAGGACCCTGGGGGTGACCGAGGCGGGACCCTGGGAGTGGCCGAGGCGGGACCCTGGGGGTGACCGAGGCGGGACCCTAGGGGTGACCGAGGCGGGACCCTGGGGGTGGCCGAGGCGGGACCCTGCAGGTGGCCGAGGCGGGACCCTGGGGGTGACCGAGGCGGGACCCTAGGGGTGACCGAGAACGCTGAAGGAGATTTTCAAGGAGGTGGCCAATTGAAAGTCTGCCTCCTCGAGTCCTGTCCAGTGGTGGGCAGATTCTGCAGCTGGGCGGCCAATAGAAGTGTCTGAGGCTCATGGTGGCCGGTAGCCCCACTGGGAGAGACTGACCAGTTCGCTTAGCCCAGAGAATCCAAACCGTGTGTGAACTGTGCCCTCAATTGCACTTCAATTGACCTAATTGGATGCCCACTGCCAAGCAGGCCTCACTTCCTCAACCACCCCCACAACCCAGCACCACCTTCCCCCCACCCCACAGAAGTTGTCTCCCTGGAAATCGGCCAGAGGCAGGTACATGCCAGCGGATTGTCACGCCGGCCAGGTAGTGAGAAGGTAATGAGAACATGCCCGCCCCCAAACCAGTCTCCCCGTCAAGGTGAAATTTCAGCCCAGGGTGTCAGTTCGGGGAGGGGTTGGACACCGAGCGTTTTTAATGAACTGTGAAACACTCAGAGGAAATGTCAGTTTGATGGATGACTGCTACCAGAAAAATCATCCCCTTAAAAAGGAAAATATACTCCAGCCCTCCTTCTAAAAAGGAGAATAGCGGTGGATTGAGATCAATGCCACTATCATATCTGAAAACTGGTGGCCAGCTTTCACTAATAATATCGTCGTTGGGTGTATTTTATCTGTCAACTAGTTACAGGAGGGTTTTGATTGCTTACTGTGATCAGAGATCCCCAAGGGAATATCTGGTTCCTCTTTTAATTTGTGCTAATGAAGCAGCAAGGCTGAATGGGATATAATTAACATTGCAGGCACAAGCCTCCGGTAATGTGACTCCCGTCTCTGTTGACATATGGGATGGGGTGGCACCCAGCGCCTCCCTGGCCCAACCACTCACAGGGTTAATATCCTAATGAAAACATTACCTGATCCAATTCGGTTGCTGCGACACTGCTGCTTTTCAAAAACTTATTCTTTCCTAGGGATGCAGGCGTCGCTGGCAAGGCCAGCATTTGTTGCCCATCCCTAATTGCCCTTGAACTGAGTGGCTCGCTAGGCCATTTCAGAGGGTAACCTTTACACTTGCCGTGGCTTCTAGTCAGTCGGTATTATACCTCGCCATGTTAACTTGAGGGCGTGTGATGTAAACTTGTGCGGCCAGGTTGTGTCTCTTGGTCAGTTCTGGATGATGATAAGAACTGGTACTGATGCTGCAAGAATGTTAAACTGCCGATGGCACACAATGTCCTGGGTCAGTCCCGTAGTGATTGACCAGGTCAAGGTTAAGCCTTGGGTACCTGTACAGAGTCTAAAATTTAAAAAAAAAAGAAAGGCTTGCATTTATATAGCACCTACTGGATGTCTGAAAGTGTTTTACAGCAAATCAAGTACTCCCCTTGATTTCCCATTGACTCCAGTTTTGTTAGGGCTGCTTGATGCCACACTTGGTCAAATGCTGCCTTGATGTCAAGGGCAGTTACTCTCACCTCACCTCTGGAGTTCAGCTCTTTTGTCCATGTTTGAACCAAGGCTGTAATGAGGTCAGGAGCTGAGTGGCCCTGGCGGAACCCAAACTGGGCATCAGTGAGCAGGTTTTGCTAAGCAAGTGCTGCTTGATAGCACTGCTGATGGTCCCTTCCATCACTTTACTGATGATGGAGAGTAGACTGATGGGGCGGTAATTGGCCAGGTTAGATTTGTCCTCCTTTTTTGTGTACAGGACACACTTGGACAATTTTCCACATAGCCGGGTAGATACCAATGTTGTAGCTGTACTGGAACAGCTTGGCTAGGGGCGCAGAAAGTTCTGGAGCACAAGCCTTCAGTACAATTGCTGGAATATTGTCAGGCCCTTTGCAATATCCAGTGCCTTCAGCCGTTTCTTGATGTCACATGGAATGAATTGAATTGGTTGAAGACTGGTATCTGTGATGCTGGGGACCTCTGGAGGAGGCCGAGATGGATCATCCACTCAGCACCTCCGGCTGAAGATTTACCAGTTTGATACAACTGAGTGGCTTGCCAGGGCATTTCAGGGTCAATCAATTGTCTGGAGTCACATGTAGGCCAGACCAGGTAAGGATGGCAGATTTCCTTCCCTAAAGGGCATTAGAGAACCAGATGAGTTTTTATGATTCGATGATAGTTTCATGGTCATCATTAGACTTTTAATTCCAGATTATTATTGAATTCAAATTCCACCATCTGCTGTGGTAGGATTCAAACCCAGGTCCCCAGAGCATTACCCTGGGTCTCTGGATTACTAGTCCAGCGACAATACCACTACGCCATTGCCTCCCCAACTCTAACTGCAGTCCAGGCCTTTACTTGCACAGATTGTGATTATCAGTAAAGTCATGGACCAGTGTGAGATGGAACACAGAAACCCAGAATTCAACCAGCATTCATCCTGGGTCCAGGGAGACACACACTCACTGTTCTCACCCTATCATCCCAATGAGAACCCAGCCCCATGCGCTCCCCAACCCGTAGAAACTCTGGGGCAGTTAAAATTAGGCCAATCACTTGCTCCCTCTGATCCTGGCCTGACGCGAATTTAACCGGCTCCTTTGTGTGAGGCTCCAGTGGGAAGGGGATCCTGTTTAGATTTGCAGAGTGGGTCTCATAGTCATTGAGAATCGATCTGTGTGGGGGATGGGGGAGGAGTCAGTGCTGGCATCACCTGCCCCCTCTCCCCCCACCCCACCCAACCCATGAGGAGAGGGTTGGGGGGAATCATAGACCAGAGGAGACCCAGTCAGGTAGGCCTGGGGAATTGGATTAGTTTTGTTTGGAATCAGTGTAGGAATATTCTCCCAAGGCTCACAGTGAATTGTTGGGATCTCCCTTCCCCTAATCCACCTCACCACTCCCCAGTCACATCGAGAGCCCTCCCTCCCCTCAATTGATGGCCAAGTCCCCACTCCCACCCTCAGGCCAGCTTGCATTTGGCTGGATTTGACCATTGACTCCAAGGGCATTTATTCAAATGAGACTCGCTTATTAAGATGGTCTGAACCCAGGTCCACCATCAACATTTAAAACAATTCTTTCAAAGGATGCGGACATCACTGGCTAAGCCAGCATTTATTGCCCATCCCTAATTGCCCTTGAGAAGGTGGTGGTGAGCTGCCTTCTTGAACCGCTGCAGTCCATGTGATGTATGTACACCCACAGGCCTGCAAAGGCCTTAGGGAGGGAGCTCCAGGATTTTGACTCAGCAACAGTGAAGGACCAGTGAGATATTTCCAAGTCAGGATGGTGAGTAGCTTGGAGGGGAACTTGCAGATGATGGTGCTCCCATGAATCTGCCGCCCTTGTCCTTCTAGGTGATAGAGGCCACGGATTTGGAAGGTGCTGTCAAAGAAGTCTTGGAGAGCTTCTGCAGTGTATCTTGTAGATGGTACACACTGCTGCAACTGTGCATCGGTGGCAGAGGCTGAGAGTGTTTAAGGTGGTGAATGGGATGCCAATGAAGGAGGCTGCTTGTCCTGGATGGTGTTGAGCTTCTTAAGTGTTGTGGGAGCTACACTCATCCAGGCAAGTGGGGAGTATTCCATCACACTCCTGACTTGTGCTTGGTAGATGATGGACAGTCTTTAAGGAGTCAGGTGGTGAGTTACTCATCGCAAGATTCCTAGCCTCTGACCTGCTCTTGTAGCCATGGTATTTATATGGCTAGTCCAGTTCAGTTTCTGGTCAATGGTAACCTCCAGGATGTTGATAGTGGGGGATTCAGTGATTGTAATGCCATTGAACGTCAAGGGGAAATAGTTGTATTCTCTCTTGTTGGGGATGGTCATTGCCTGGCACTTGTGTGGTGTGAATGTTATATGACACTTACCAGCCCAAGCTTGTATGTTGTCCAGGTCTTGCTGCCATGCGGGCACGGACTGCTTCAGTATCTGCGGAGTTGCAAGTGGTGGTGAACATTGTGCAATCATCAGCAAACATACCCACTTCTGACCTTATGATGGAAGGAAGGTTGTTGATGAAGTAACTGAAGCTGGTTGAGCCTAGGACACTATCCTGAGGAACTCCTGCAGAGATATCCTGGGACTGAGATGATTGTCCGCCATCAACCACAACCACCTTCCTTTGTGCTAGGTATGACTCCAACCAGTGGAGCGTTTTCCCCCTGATTCCCATTGACTCCAGTTTTGCTAGGGCTCCTTGATGCCACACTCGGTCAAATGCTGCCTTGATGTCAAGGGCAGACACTCTCGCCTCCTCCCCTGAGTTCAGCTCTTTTGTCCATGTTTGGACCAAGGCTGTGATGAGGTCAGGAGCTGAATGGCCCTGGCAGAACTCAAACTGAGCGTCAGTGAGCAGGTTATTGCTGAGTAAGTTCTACTTCGATAACATTGTCGATGACACTTTCTGTCACGTTGCTGATGATCGAGAGGAGAGGGCAGCAACTGGTCAGGTTGGATGAGCTGCTTTTCAGATTTCACACAGGTACCATAACCCCTCCACCCGTCCCCGTTAAAATCGGGGCTGTGTCTACACAAGTGCTGTTACAATGGCTAAAACGTGCTAGCGATTGTGAGATATTTCACTCTGTGCTAATGTGTTGTTAAATGAAAGTGAGAATCGCTGCATGTATGAATCTTGCACGGGTTCCAGATCACTGAGCAAGAGGATGTTATGATGCTCCGAACCAATGGAATTCTGCCAAGCTGTCCTTTGTCATCACTTTATGATGACTCTTTGCTGATTCAGCCCACAGGTAGCGAGAACATTTCAACTGTAATTAAACATTTCCCCAGCTGTCCTTCCTTGGTACATATTCCAGTCCTGTAGCTTTCAACATCATTACGTTCTCAACGTACACATTGTTTGCTTAACTGCGGACACAATTATCCTGGATGAAGCTGTAAAGAAAAGATATGGCTTGGAGGACAAGATTAATTTCAGTCATCTGGTAGTTAATGAGATGTTTTCATACATTAACTTTTAATGGTCATCAAACACGCTGTTTATGCCCATCATTGAGGGATTATGTGGCTTAATCTCTTGTTTTCAACCTTCCAGAAAGGTTGTGGTTATTTAGGAATCATACCCGTCCCTTGGACAGAATCAGGGGTGAAGATGATCAATAAATTGATCAGCTCAAGTCAAGGGCCCAAAAACCTGCCCCAATTTTCTGCTCCACTAGATTTGGTGTCAGTTCGTATAATTTCATCAATCTTGTCTAGAGTGGGTTACGTGGACTGGCACACTGTTCACTGAAGTCAGCAGCGAGCAATATTGCGCAGGGCACAACACCACCATTCCCACCCATCCCATAGGATTCCTGCATGGCACATTAGGGTTAAAAATCACTCCGTGTGCATTATCCATGGGCAGGGCCAACCACAAAATCCAAAACCCTCCTGTCCTCCCACCCGCATGGCAGAGGGCATGCATGTCCAAAAAAAATACTGTGACATAAATCACCAATTTCTGGTGTATTACTTTGTCGACTTCAATTTCCTCTTGGTCTCGCTTGGTGAGGGAAAGCCTTGTATTAATATAGCACCTTTCACAACCTTAGCATCTCAGTCAACGAAGTGCTTTTCCCCTAATGAACTAACTGTTGTAAGGTGGAGCACAGGGCAGCCAATGAGTGCACAGCACGATCCCACATCTCCGACCTTCACCTTCCTGCCCGGGAAAACGGCCTCCCCTGCCTCCAAGACTGTTCCCAGGAAGGGAGGGGGCTGGGGGGGGGGAGGTGGGGGCGGGGCAGACAAGCATTAAATTCTGCCCAGTGAAAGGGTCCAGGAGAGGGTCCACTTTTTGGCTTTTAGGTCAACTCTCAGTTCTCTCTCGTCTCCACGACGAAGAGGCTGCTGCAATTTTGAGACCCCGGCTTCACTGGCAACAAACCGGTGCCAATATTGGGCCACCCCAGTTGGCAGCAGGAGGATCAATGAGTGTAGTGGCGGGGGCGCGGGGTGTGGTGATGGGGGAGGGGTCACGACTGTGGAAAGGGTGAGATGGGGGAGCAGGGTAGTCTTGGGGGAGCAGTGACAAAGATTATTCCTGTGAGGTCACAAGCAGAACTCTGGTTCCATCTGGCCTTTCAAAAATAATTTTACGAGGCTGCAGGGAGAGACTGTGAGTGACTGATGGCTCTTCATTTTCATACTAAAAGGGGCCTCAAGCCGAAACAGGCCAATGCTTCGGCCGTCTGGCCCTTATTCTCGTAACCAATAAAATGGGAGATCCAATGAATATTATTGAAAATCGCCAGTAATTTTTTTGTCTCTTTTCTTTCATGGGGATGTGGGCGTCGCTGGCAAGGCCAGCATTTTTTGCCCATCCCTAATTGCCCTTGAGCTGAGTGACTTGCTCAGCCATTTCAGGGGGCAGTTAACAGTCAACCACGTTGCCGTGGGTCAGGAGTCACGTGTAGGCCAGACCAGGTAAGGACGGCAGATTTCCTTCCCTAAAGGGGGAACCAGATGGGTTTTTAACAACAATCGATAGGCGCTGCGGTCCCCATTACAGAGACGAGCTTCCAATTCCACATTTTATTAATTAAATTTAAATTCCACCAGCTGCCACAGTGGGATTTGAGCCCACATGCCTGGGACATGAGCCTATAACCTCTTGACGTTACCACTACACCATCTCCCCTGTGAATGTCAGTGTGAGATATTTAAGACTCTTGTTTCACATTCCTCACTCTGCATCGCAGGTAGCCGAGTGTTTAGTTTATAGGTGGCCTTTGCTAAGCGAGCAGAAAGGGGAATTTGATCAGACTTCATAAGTATCTGTATTATAACATCGTCGATGATCACTTCCAGCTAGGATTAAAAATAGCTTCAAAGCGATTGGAGCTCAGGCGAACCTGTTGCAAATTACTTTCCACCCAAACATTTTTAATAATTGACCAACGTCACCGAAGACAGATTATCTGGCCATTGCCGTGTTGATATTGTGGGATCTTGCTGTGCGCAAATTGGCTGCCGCATTTCCACCACTACGCAGCGGCTACACTTCAAAAGAATTCCGTAGGTTCTAAAGCCCTAAGGCTGTGAAAGATGCTATATAAATGCAGCCCCTCAGAGGCGAGCTGGTGAACCACAGCGCCTTAAGGTTTAGTCCGATAGTTTAGCAACTGCTTTCAAATGGCCAGTGGGGGTTGTAGTCAGGAGGAACATCTACTTTCAGCCATGCTGGTGGGGAAGCTTGAAGCATAGAGCCTGGCACTGCCCAGCACACTTGGTTGTCTGTGAAGACGCTCCCGCTGTTTGGGGATTACGGTTTGGGAAGATTGTCAGGGCTGTCGCAGGGTGGGTACGGTGACAGTAACAGATTGGCCAGGATCATAGGAAATGGCACTTCATAGTTTACAGAGGCAGAAGTATTCAACCAGCCAGTGTTAGGCGCAGACACATGAAACCAAAGTCTCAGTCTCTCAGGTTATAAATAGTTGACGGAACATACAAAGATCTCCATCTAGATTAACCCGAGCAACAGAGCGTCTGATTAACATTAAAAGAGTGGAACAGCTGCTCTTCAGTGGACTGCAGGACAGGGTTTAACATGGTGTCTGGAATGTGAGGATAAGATGGAATTTGGAAGCTTGTTGCTGAGGTGGAAGGGCATCTTGTCTTTATTCATCAGGGGCACCCTCAGAGCATCTCTGAAGGGGTCAAAAATCCCCGCTGACTCACGGCTTGTGACCACCCAAAATGGAGAAGGTTCATTCGGAAAGGGCGCCGAACACATCGAGAGACTTGGTAGGGAGCGCGCAGAGATGAAGTTGAGGCGTTGGAGGGAGCATCAAAAAATCTCCAAACCACCCATCTACCCCGCCCTTCAAGCACCAGCTGTTCCACATGTGGCAGAGTCTGCAGATCGCACCTTGGACTTATCAGCCACCTCGGAACCCATCGAACCGGAGTCGGGGCAAATCATCCTCGATCCCAAGGGACTGCCAAAAAAGTATTGTAATATGCCTTTAAGGAATACCATGCTGCTACCCCTTAATATCACATGATACACGTCCCTTAAAGTGATAGCATGCTGCTGTCCCTTAAAGATATATCACATGACACAATTCCCTTAAAGTGATAGCATGCTGCTGTCCCTTAGACATATCACATGACACAGTTCCCTTAAAGTGACAGCATGCTGCTGTCCCTTAAAGACATACCACATGACACAGCTCCCTTAAAGTGATAGGATGCTGCAGTCCCTTAAAAGCATATTACAACAAAAAGAAGAAAGCTGTTGCTTTCACAGGGATGTTTTGTAAGTGTTCATGTTTCTGGTTGCTGTGGGTTTCTTGGGATTTCCATTGCGTTGTGTGCGGGTGCGACAGATACTACAGCGAATGTCCCAGTGCCAGTTCACGGGCTTGCTGTCATCTTCCCGCCTCTGATGAACGCAGGTTCAGCAGGGTGGCAGCGATGCACCCATAAGTTGTCGGGGGCAGGAGGGGGTGGGGGGAAGGTGGAGGGGTATCTTCTGTTAAGGCCAATCAATGATCTGAGGCTGAGAGCCAGCATCCCAGAATAAATTCTAGGCCAAACACCCCACTCCCCCGCTGTCTGCTGCCGCTATACTCACATGGCCAGAGGCTGCCCTGTGAGGGAGTTCCCCACACAATGCTGCCGTTGTCCTTCTAGGTGGTAGTGGTTGTGGGTTTGGAAGGTGCTGCCTAAGGAGCCTTGGTGAGTTTCTGCAGTGCATTTATTTTAGCGATGTTGATTGAGTGATAAATATCAGCCAGAACACTGGGGGATAACTCCCTTGGCTTTTTTTCTGACTCCTGCTGCGCACCCAAGGGGGCCTCAGTTTAATCTCATTCGAAAGACGGCACCTCCAACTGTGAAGATCGAAAGATTCGATAATTGATTAATGGGAGCTTGCTGTGCACAAATTAGCAGCTGTCTTTCCAAGGGAGAGTGGTGACGCCCTGGAACTCGCTACCTACGAGGGTGGTGAGGGTGGAGACAATTGTTGCAGGGCTACGGGGATAGAGGGGGGAGAATGGGACCGACTGGATTGCTTGACAGCGAGCTGGCAGAGAGTCGATGGGCCGAATGCCATTCTGACCTTATGGATCGAGAGTCTGTTTCTGGACACCAGCCATGAAGGACCCAAACCTGCAACTCCAGAACCGTGCGTCCATCTGTGGAAGAGAGAAAACGTCGCTATGCTTGAGTCACCAGCAATCTCTTCCTCCTGAAAAAGTCAATGGAAATAAGCAGAGGGAAGACGTTGTGACAATGGGGTGATTTTAACTGCCAGTCTGGCAGAATCCACTCATGGGACTTGACTGCTAAGGACATGCTGCAAATTTAAAATTATTTTTCAAAAGCTACGTCTATTAGACATAATACTTACTGCTGGGGGTTTGAAGAGGACCACCTGCCACATTCGCTCCCTCCACCACCGACACACAGTGGCAGCAGCGTGTGTACCATCTACAAGATGCACTGCAGCAACTCACCAAGGCTCCTTAGACAGCACCTTCCAAACCCACAACCTCTACCGCCTGGAAGGACAAGGGTGGCAGATGCAGGGAGCATCACCACCTTCTCAAACGCAATTAGGGATGGGCAATAAGTGCTGGCCCTGACCAGCGATACCCACATCCTGTGAAAGAATAAAAAAACTTTCTGAGAGACTTTGTCCAGACTTCACCGACATTCTATCAACGTTTATTCCGGAAATTCTCTTCAGACTTCATCAAGTGTGCGCGGGTGGTGTTGCTGTACTACTGGAGACCGTACAGGAGTCACCAGGAGAAAGGGAGTGCTCGATCATGAACATCTTGCTTGGGATCCCCCTGCTCTGTGGGAAGAATGGGAGGAGAACATGAGATAAGGCAGAAGAACAGGAAGACCGAGGTATGAGAGGGCCAGAAGGATAAGGTGGGCTTCCTTCTCTCTGTGGGCACAGGATATTCCTCCTCTTCTGGACCTCATTCACCAGGCATCCAGCATTGCCTGGGAGGATCCATGTACCCTCTCCCTTGCCCATCCCGAAATGTGCCACTTTGTGCCAACCAGCATGCTTCATACCTTCAGTGGAAGTGGGGAATGGAGCCCACATACACTTCAACATGAAAACTGTTGAATCAGCACTAAAGTGTTAAACCTGCAGCTGTCCCTGGTTTAGCACCTCCAGGTAAGTTCAAAATATGATAAACAGGCATTAGGAATGGAATTGCGAGCGAAATCCGGACTTTCAAACAAGCGCATCTTAACCTTGAGTAAGCTGATTTCAGTTACACCATGTAGAATTTGCTCGAAAAGGACCACTTGTTACCTTAAAAGAGAATCTATCTCCCTCCACCTTAAAAATACTCAAAGGCTCTGCTTCCACTGCCTTTTGAGGAAGAGAGTTCCGAAGGCTCACGACCCTCTGAGAGAAAAAATTTCTCCTCATCTCTGTCTTAAATGGGTGACCCCTTATTTTTAAACAGTGACCCCTCGTTCTCCCATAAGAGGAAACATTCTCTCCACATCCACCCTGTCAAGACCCCTCAGCATCCTAAAGGTTTCAACAAGTCACCTCTTACTCTTCTAAACTCCAGTGGATACAAGCCTAACCTGTCCAGCCTTTCCTCACAAGACAACCCACCCATTCCTGGTATTAGTCTAGTAAACCTTCTCTGAACTGAATCTAATGCATTTACATCTTTCCTTAAATAAGGAGACCAATACTGTACACAATACTCCTAATGCGATCTCACCAGTGCCCTGCACAACTGAAGCATAACCTCCTCACTTTAAAGCAGCCCCTAGTGTTGAAGGGCAACTATTAGGATCGAGGGCGGGCTCCCCCCTGAGCAGGGTAATGGTTACCTTGGCGCTCCATAAACTCCAGCCTGAAATCTCTCCTGAATTCCTTATTGGATTTAGTAGTGGCTATCTCATATTTAAATTGGTAAAGTAATGAAGGGGATAGTTTTAGGCTTTTAAAGAAAAAAAATATTCTTTCATGGGATGTGGGCATCACTGACAAGGCCAGCATTCATTGCCCATCCTTAATTGCCCCTGAGCTTGCCAGGCTATTTCAGGGGGCAGTTAAGAGTCAACCACATTACTGTGGGTCTGGAGTCACATGTAGGCCAGGCCAGGTAAGGACAGCAGATTTCCTTCCCCCAAAGGACATTAGTCAATCAGATGTGTTTTTACAACAACCAATTATAGTTGTCATGGTCACCATTACCGAGGCTAGCTTTCAATTCCAGATTTATTCATTGAATTTAAATTCTACCAGCTGCTGTGATGGGATCTGAACCGTTGCCCCAAGAGGATTATCCTGCGTCTCTGGATTACAAGCCCAGTGACATTATCATTACACCGGTAAAGAATGACACAGGCAGCCATCTGTGTTGTAGGTTTCAATGATTCTATGGTTTATGGCCCCTAATATTTAACTCTCCGCCACTAGAAACATCTTGGGCGTTATTTTTTGTGTCAGGCGCTAAAGGATACTGTTGCAAATAAGATGCACTTAAAAGCGGATTCAAGGTTTTCATGCAAACATTGGGTAAGAGCATTTCACACGACCGACCAATCAGTAGCAAGAATGTTAACATGTACAGGCCTATTAAAAACAAGTAGCCTGACCAATCAGCAGTTGCTTCTTTTACCTGTTCCAGGGGGAGGGGAGGTGCTTCTGATGGTCTCAGGGGACCACCCCCCACCATAGGAGGTTTCCCCCCCTTTCCTTGCCCAATGCCAGCCCACAACAGCTAAAGCTGCCCGCTTTTCTGCATGGCGTGGACCTCCCTGTGCACACCCACCCCGTCAGATTTTAGACAGGAATTTTATAGCCCCCTCCCCGCCCCCCTAACTTTGAACCAAATGGCATTGGGAGTGTAAAATCCAGCCCTTCTTTACTCAATGAGTGATTAGAACGTGGAACTTGCTACCATATGGATTATGTAAGGTGAGTAGTATAGAGACATTTAAGGGGAAGCTGGATAAACACACGAGGGAGAAAGGAATAGAAGGATATATGGATGGGGTAAGATGAAGAGGTTTGGTGCATGTGGAATACGAAAACCAGCATAGATCTGTCAGCCGGAATGGCCTTGGCTGTAAACCTTTATGTAAATTTTATTCAAATTATGCCAAAATGAAGAAAACATTAGCAGGTGATATATAACAGCTGGTGTATGAAGATTGCGCTGCCACTCTCCAATAACACTTCCACTGCCATGTTTCATTAATCCGATGGGACTTGTGTTACTATGGCAACAGCTCAGGGCTGCCTTCCTTCCTACCCCAATGGGATGACACAAAACCTTTAACGGGATTTAGATGCAGTCCGTTTCCTGTGATTTATTTGGCTGTTCAGTTTCTATTGGCTTCAACAAGCATCGGCAAATTACTGGTGTTTGCAGCTGAGATAAAGAATAAATGGTAGCATTTGTTAGCAGGCTTACGTGAATCTGCTGGGCCTGGGACTAATAGGATGCGTAAACCCTGGCTTGTATTCCCTTGAGTGTAGAAGGTTTTGAGGAGCGATCTGATCAAAGTGTTTAAAATGACAAAGAGTTTGGTGTAGCTGCGGAGAAACTATTTCCTCTGGTCAGGAAATAGACAACAAGAAAATAATCTTAAAATTAGAACCAGGTCAACTGAGGTGTTCAAGGTCAAGGCTGATAGATTTTTGTTCACGGTGTCAAGAATATCAAGGGATATAGAGCAGAGCAGAGTAAATGGAGTTGAGGTGCACAGCAGCCATGATCTAGCTGAATGGTTGAACAGGCTTGAGGTTCTGAATGGCCGACTCCTTCCCCCATGTTTAGGCCATAGGTTAGATTATTCAGATACTGTTATGTTATATTCAGATGAAAAGTAAGATTTGAGTGGTGCAGCGCCCTGGAACTTGACTAATGAGCTTCCTGTGGATACGCAGCAGCTCATCCATCCAACCCAAGTGAGGCCTGAGGCCCAATTTCACTCGGGCCTCAGGCCTACTTGATCCCGGGCAGGGATCAATCCCTGTACCCGGTTTGCACTATACAAACCCAGCTGCAAAGTACACTGCACCTCAAAATGTAATTTATTAGCAGTGAAACGCTTTGGGATGTGAAATTTGCTGCGTAAATACAAGATTCCCTTTCCTTTTCTTAACTATTGCTGAAAAGAGAGTTTCCAAAAGCTTGCTTTCATGCACTCATCAGGACAAATGCAAGAATGCCAAATTTCAAACAATTACAACAACTTATACTACAGGGGCAAAGGGTGCTGATTGGTTTGCAAGTCAACTCTGATTGGCCAAGGTGTTGCCATGGAGAAAACAATAGGGAACTATAGTCTCCCAAGCACCCGGGTAATACAAAAAGGGCATAAGGCTTGAACATATTCCTTTTGTTTGCAAATGAAAATATGTCATTTCTAGCAAACCTAAATGGACCATGTTAAGAGCTTGACTGATGACAATGATGATGGCACAGTTTCAGAATAAAGGGAAGGCCATTTAAAACTGAGATGAGGAGGAGTTCCTTCACTCAGAGGGTGGTGAATCTTTGGAATTCTCTGCCCCAGATGGCCGTGGAAGCTCAATCCTTGACCATGTTGAAGACAGAGATCGATAGATCTCGGGATACTAATGACATTGAGGGTATGAGGATAGTAGGGAAACATGGTGCAGAGATAGATGATCAGCCATGATCTGTTTGAATGATGCAGCAGGCGCGACGGGCCGAATGGTCTACTCCTGTTCCTACTTCTTATGCTCCTGGGTTGTTAATGCAGCTATAGCACACTCAGGATTGCTCAGCAAGTACTGTCCAATTGCGGAATCGTATTTAACAATAGAGTTTTTGTTTCGGGTTTTGCAAGTACAGGCTGATTGAGGTCGGACTGTGCTCTGCCTATTATTAATAACCGAATGTGCTGTTTTTCTTTCTTCCTTCTTTCATTTGAAGCCATAGTCCTGTGGCAGTTGCCAAGCCAGGTTAGATAAATAATGGCGAATGTTTCAAAGTAACTCCAAAGATATTTCTCCCAGTTTGACATGGCACAAAAAGTGCCACCCAGGGCACTAGTAGGCATTAGAGATGGGCGATCATATCTGTACACAATGATGGAGGGGAAGCTGTCCTCAGTGGCGCCAGGGTAGCATGGAGCCTTCCCCTGCAAAGACACCCTGTAGCTAACACATATCACAGGGAACCAGCACTGGTGGCAGTCAAGGTCACTACTGTCCTCAGCTTTGTTGCCTTTGGAGCCCTCTCCACGGGCCAGCATCACGACTACCTGTAGATCAGTCCAACAGAGCAACAAGTACGGTGGGTCGGTCATTTTGACAACTGAATACAATTAGTTACCCACAGTAACGAAGCAGTCTGGGCAAAAGATGGACATTACCCCAATCCGTATTGACACTGCCTGTCCATCCCATCCTTTCCCTTAATGCAGTTCTTTATATCCCTCCAAGCCCCATGCTGTGGCCACATGACCACGACATCGACCATTCTCAGCCAACCAGCGACACTGTAGCCCCTTTATTCCAGTTGGTTTCCCGCTCACTCTTTTCAGCTGTTTTTCAGCAAACACAAGTTCAAGTAGGTGGGTTTGGGAGTAGAGTAACTGCCCATTAGTGTAGCAGGTAGGTGATTGGTCACTGCTTAGTACAGACATCTCTCCCCACTCCTGCTGAATACCAAAACCAGTCTCTACATTATCCACATCTCCCGAAGGACAAATCATTGGTGGCTGCCTGGTTCATCTGGGCAGCAGGTTTCTCCCTCACTGGAACCAGTGCAGGCTCCTCCTCAGCTGTGCCTCACCTGGGTCACGTCCTCCTCAAGCTGGCTGACCTGCTATCCCTCAGCGGTGTGTGTGTGTGTGTGTGTGTGTCGGGGTTGGGGTGCGCTTCCAATGTTGGTGAAAGGGATCCAAGGATGCTCTGAGGTGTTATAATGTTCTAGGCCTCAGGCGGAGCTGCTGGATGCTTCCACTGCACAGAAACAGGTCTTTGGCCCAGCTGCCGATGTTTATACTCCACACGAGCCTCCTCCCACCCTACTTCATCTCACCCTATCAGCATCTCCCTCAATTCCACTCTTCCTCAAGTGTTTATCCATTTTCCCCACATCTCAAGGTAACGATGTGTGCTGCTCATGTGTAGGAGGTGAACGCCATGGATGCAGGAATGGAATATCCGAAATATCCTGATAGGCAGCGCTGTGTTCTGGGCCTCTATAATGGAGCTGTTTCAAATTCAAACAGGTACACAGCACAAGCTGCCTCTTGCCTGCGAGTGCCTGGAGAAGGCCGAGGGAGGATTAATTTTTAAGCAAAGACAATGCAAAGCCACGAATCAGCTTTGCTGGTGACAATCCATCCCCTTAGTCAGGTGGCCGGATTAAATGAAGCATCCGAATGGCCTGTGAAGTCAGCCCCTTGCAAGAAGACAAGGAGCACTAAAGTGTAACCATCGCTGTCCATTGAAACGAGTGGATGATTCGGACAAGTTTTTGTAGGAGTTTGTGTGCTCGTGCCTGTGGCTGCTGCTCCATTATGAAGCTGACTAAACTGCTGGAATCTTCGTGGAAAGAGCCGGGAGGATTGAACCGCTATTGATGCTTTGAGTTGGGTATTCGGGCGTTGGGAGCCAGGGCACTGGGCACGGCGCGGTGAATACCCACTGCCCTGGGAGCTCAGTTTAATCGCTGGCAGCGGTGCCAAGGTGCGGGGCCGTATCAAGAGGACAGCGAGATCCCCATCCGTGCATCAGGGAAAGTGAAGGATGAGGAAGCCCAGGCCAACACTTCAAACCTCCAAATTCTCGGGAGCTGCGTCGAAGGCAATCCCTGGGGAATGACCTCCTCCTGGTGGGTACGGGCTCGAAGTGCCTGAGCACCTGTCAATGGCGTTCCACGGGCAAGAACCCAGGCCCACCTTAGCCTAACAGTGGGTGTAGGCCTCAAGGCCTACAACAACAACAACTAACATCCATGTGGCACATTTTACTGTCGCAAAATGCCCCAAGGCGCTGAACACGGGCGACAGTGAGGCACAGGAGGAATCGGGACAGGTGGCCAAAGGTTTGATCAAAGAGAGAAGAAAGAGTTTGAGGAGATTTGATAAAAGCGTTCAAGATCATGAGGGGCCTGGGCAGAGTGGATAGAGAGGAATGGCTCCCGTTGGCAGAGGGATTGAGAACCAGAGGACACAGATTGAAGGTGATTGAAGGCAAGAGAAGCAACGGTGACATGAGGAATTTTTTTTTCTTATGTGGCGAATGGTTAGGATCTGCAATGCTCTGTCTGAGAGTGTGGTGCAGGCAAATTCAATCGGAGCTTTCAGAAGAGAATTGGATCAATATCTGAAGAGAAAGGATTTTCAGGATTGGATCAATATCTGAAGAGAAAGGATTTTCAGGGGGTACAGGGAAAAGGCAGGGGGTTGGGACTAGGTGAGTTGCTCTTTCAGAGAATCCCAGACACAATGACATAGAGTCCAAGAGCAAGGAGGTTATGTTAAACTTGTATAAAACACTGGTTCAGCCTCAGCTGGAGTATCGTGTCCAGTACTGGGCGCCACACTTTAGGAAAGATGTGAAGGCATTAGAGAGAATAGTTCCAGGGTTGGGGAACTTCAGTTATGTAAATAGATTGGAGAAGTTGGGACTGTTTTCCTTGGAGGAGAGAAGGTTGAGAGGAGATTTGATGGAGGTATTCAAAATTATGGGGGATTGGGACAGAGTGTAGAGTAGAGAGAGACAGCAACTGTTCCCATTGGCAGAAGCATCGAGAACCTGATTAAGGCGACTGGCAACAGAACCAGAGGCGGCCTGAGGAAACAGCTTTGTTGTGCAGCGAGCAGTTAGTATCTGGAATGCACTGCCTGAGATTGTGGTGGAGGAGGATTCAATCGTGGCTTTCAAAAGGGAATTGGATAATTATCTGAAGAGAAAAGATTTTCAGGGCTCCGGGGGAAAGGCAGGGGAGCGGGACTAGCTAATTCAGTTAAAGTGACTACCAGCTGTTTTGCTCTTGCACAGAGCAATCATTGTGAGGGATGGGCTGAATGGCCTGCTTTTGGTGCTGTAACCACGCAATACCCACAGGCCTTCCTGGAGGAGGCAACGTGGGTCTCTAGCTGGCTCTCCAGACAGCTGGCAAAACCCTCAAAGCCTCCAGAAAATCCCCCTAATGTTGTTGATGCACTTACACATCCTTTCTACTGCAACCCCACCCCTTCCCCAACTCCCCACAGTCTCAAACAGAAATTCAAACAGGGACAATAGAAAGGAAATTCTTGGTTGCATTGTACAGCGAGAGTCAGTTACAGCAACATGAGTCACACATGTTCACACACACACATATATAGCCTGTGGGTGGGTTTTTTTACCTCCTGGCTATATTGCTGGCTCTCTCTCTCTCTTAGTGTGAGAAAGTGGCCTTGCTTCTTGCTTTAGTTTACAACCCCACAGCAACTAACACCTCCAGATGGGCATCCGACCACATATCCACACCATCACCACTACCGATTTCCACCTTTGTAACACTCCTGGACCTCTCAGCTCATCTGCTGCTGAAACCTCATTCGTGCCTTCATCACCTCTAGTCTTGACCATTCCAACGCACTTCCTGGCTGGTCTCCTACATTCTATTCCCCATGAACTCTGCAGACTGTATCCTCGCTTGCAGCAGGTCCTGTTCCCCTATCACCCCTGTGCTCGCTGGCTTCCAGTCAAGAAACGCCTCTGATTTAAAATTCTCGCCCTTGTTTTCAAATCCGTCCATGGTTTCCTCCCTCCCTATCTCTGTAATCTCCTCCTTCCCTACAACATTTGGAGATATCTGTGCTCCTCTAATCCTGGCATTCCCAATTTTAATCGCTACACCATTGGTGGCCGTGCCTTCAGTTGCCTGGGCCCGAACCTCTGGAATTCCCTCCTTACACCCTTCGCCTCACTTTCCACTCCTTAAAATCCACCTCTTTGACCAAGCTTTTGGTCATCTGACCAATAACCTACTCTGGCTGTGTCATATTTTGTTCTGCATCATCCTGGTAAAGTATTTTTTTATTCGTTCACGGGATGCGGGCATCGCTGGTCAGGCCAGCATTTATTGCCCGTCCCTAATTGCCCTTGAGGAGGTAATGGTGTCCTGTGATTGAGATAGGTGCTATAGCAGAGTAAGTGATTGTTGTTGCATTTAAGTAGCATCCTTAACAACATCCATTTGCATTTATATAGCACCTTTAGTAAAAAGAACAAATCCCCTTTAACATAGTGAACTGTTCCAAGGTGCTACATAGGAGTGGAATAAGATAATGGGCAAAATTTTTACCTTGGCTGGTGCGTGGCCGACCCGCTCGAGCGTAAATGACACACGTTGACATCAGGCGAGCATCCTGACGTCAGTGTGCAACCGCGGTATTTTTAATTAAAAAGCCTATTAAGGCCATTAACAAGGTAATTAAAAGAAATTCTTCTCTGCCCGCCCAACCTTACGGTCAGCGAAAAGGCCAAGCGGCCTTTGCACTTTTTAGGAAACCTCATCCCACAGCAAATAACAGTGAAGTGAAGCATTTTACATTTCATTTGTCACATGTCCCTGCTCGTGTTTTGTTACATTTTCGAAATCTCTAGTTTATATCTGGAAAAATGTCCCCCCTCTCCCCAGGCAGCTCTGTGCCTCGGAGATTTTCGAGTGTACACTCGCGCGCATGCGCAAAGTTCATGCTCGCCCTCCTCCTCCCCACCCCCACCCCAACACAGGCAGCGCTGAAGCACGCGTTTCACACTGGGCACGCCTTAATTGGCCCCGATCGTGGGCAGCGGTCAGCTTCCCGACTGCCCCAAATTCTGCCCAATATTTCACACAAAAATCCACCTTTCCACCATCCACCCTTTGACAGGATACAGCAGTGTTTACTTGTTGAGGTGAATGTTTTTACTGATTCAGTGCATTGCTTGTTTCGCTCATTTATGATTGCACGTTTCTGTGTAAGTCGTTAATGGATTACAAATGTTTGATATTGGGGGGGGGGGGGGGGGTTATCAAAAGAAAATGGCCCAAGCCGCATCACAGAAGGACAATCAGGCAAAAGAAAAAAATCACTGACACGGGGGCCAGAGGAGGAAGCATTAGAACAGGTGACCCAACACTTGGGGCAGGATTTTCGTGCCGTTGGACGGGCACGGCGGGCAGCCAGGAAATGGCCCACCACCCGCGATCAGCCCCCCCCCCCCGATTTCACGCCGACTGACCAATTCACGGCCAGCCAGCGTGAATGGCCAGCTGGCCAGTGGGCTCAGCGTTGCCCGGGTGAAGGCAGGAGGAGAGCGAGCACCGAAGTCGGGGGAGCGGGCACCAAGAGCTCCTCGAAGGGCAGGGAGCTGAATAATATTAAAATCGAAATTAAAGATTTACAAAATTGGAATAACATGTCCTTACACAGCACTCACTCACATGAACAGAAACATAATAAAAATGATGTGAAAATATTTTTTTTTCAACTGATGTCGGAAACTTCATCCCGCCCGTGGATGAGGTTTCCTAAAAAAAACGCTGATTTGCCCGCTCGCCAACCATAAGGTTTGATGGGCAGTGAAAAATAGCTTTAAGTTAATTGGCTAATGGCCTTAATAGGTCTCTTAGTTGTCGGCGGGCGCACTGCCAACTCTCGCACGCGTCCGCTGACCGAAATATCGTGTGAGTGCGCAATGACATCGGGATGCTCGCCTCACATCATCACCCTCGACTTTACTCCCGATCGGGTCAGGCATGCACCCGCCCACACGACGTAAAATCCTGCCCTTGGTCAAAGAGGGAGGTTTGAAGCAGGATTTTAAGGCAGAGAGAGAGAGGGAGAGGGAGGAAGACAGGTTTAGCAAGGAAATTCCAGAGTTTAGGGTTTAGGTAGCTGAAGGAACAGCCACCCCTGGCAGGATGAAGGAAGCAGGGGCTGTAAGAGGTCAGGATTGGAGGAGCGCAGAGATCTCGGAGAGTCGTGTGGCTGGCGGAGTAGGGGGTCAGGAGGGGCAGTTTAATCGCACTGTATGCTGCAGCTTTCACCTGACAGGAGTGCGGGCTGCCGATTTGGGAGCGGAAGCCGGGAAAACAGAGTTTGTGACGAGATGTGTGCACTGGACTCTGTTCTGCAATCTCCAGATCAGCAGCAGAGTGTCACAGATGGTAACGGGGTCTATCATTGAATTACACAATGTATGTTGTGTGGTTCCACTGATTGACACTCTGGGAAGAGTTTAATGTTTGCGATTGGGGTCTCGCCTGCTGGCCAGAGGGCTTGCAAGAACCCCTTGATGCTTCCTTTGGGGAAGACGCTCCTTAAAAACCACCTCCCTGACCCAGCTTTTGCTCATCTCTTCTAATATCTCCTTATGTGGCCAAGTGTCATATTTTGTTTCAAATCATTCCTGTAAAGTGTTCTTTCCGGAATAAAGTGTCCATCAGGCACTTAACTGGCCAGTGTTGGACCTCCCCCGGGATTAAGGATCCCCCCAAGAGCTGCCGGCCAATCAGAAGCTGGCAGCCCTTGATTACCCGTCGGCGCCACCAGGAGCAGTGGTAGCTGATGGTAATGCACCCACCCGTGGCCCAGGACCAACGAGGGACCCCAAAGGTCACAGGTGAGCGTGGATGGGTTGGGGGTCGTGGGGCGGGGATCGTAGGAGAGGGATTTGGGAGGGGTTTCGGAGGCAAGGGCAGAGGGATGACTTTCTGTGGCCTTACCCTCCCCAATGCCAGGACCCTCAATCAAGCACTGAGTGCCTTTAAACTAGGGAACCCCTCCCTCCACCCCCAAGCAAAGATGACAGGATTTGCTCTTTGGGTTTCCATGTAGCGACTTCCCCACCTGCCCCTGGTTGATTAGCAGGCCTCACCCCACCATCGCTAAGTGGGTACGAATTGCCCATTTAAGGACTTCAATTGACAGCCAGGTGAGTAGGCCATCCACGAGCTCCCCTGCCCTGGACTTATTCAGGAGGAGGTAGGAAGACAGTGGGGTACCTTCTCCCTCACCCAATTAAATGCCATTCTCCCCCCCCAACTCCAAGCGTGCCCCCGGGGTATTCAATTCTGCTCTCTGTGCAGCATTCCTGTTTCATTCCGGGCTCTGGTACTTTGTATCATCCGTGAGTGGACTGCAAGTTTGAAATAGGTGAATTGCTCCTTCAGAGAGCCAGCACAGACACAATGGGCCAAATGGCCTCCCTCTGTGCTCTAACCATTCCACGACTCTATTTTACGATTCTAGCCGGGATTTAAAGACACAGTTGAATATTTTGTCTTGCGCACGAGATCCTCTCCGAGAAAATGCAGCCTAAACTGTGACCTTAGAAGGTAAGTTGAGGCCATAATAACATAGGCTTTAAGCACGTTAGAAAAAATTAGCTTATTTCCTCTTGTAAATGTGCAGCTCCGATTTCTTAGTTAAGGGAAGCGTCTCTCTCTCTCTGCAACACTGAATGAAGTGACAGCAGTCAGGCCAGGAGCAAGTAAAAAAATAGCCCAGAGAAATTGTTGCAAAGAGGATTATTAAATATTAATCCTTTTCATTCATAAAAGGCCAACATGATATGAGGTATCACTATTTACACAAAGAAATGATACAGAGAAATTACACCAGGGGTTTCCCTCTTCTAAAATGACATAGAGTCATAGGGTTGTTTACGGGCACAGAAGGAGTCCATTTGGCCCATCGAGTCCATGCTGTCTCCCATTCCTTACTGCTTCCCCGTAGCCCTGCAATTTTATTTCCCTCAACTGCCCATCCAATTTCCTTTTGAAATCATTGATTATCTCTGCTTTCACCGCCCTTGTAGGCATTACCAATCCCTGTGTAGAAATGTTCTTCCCCACATTCCCCCCTTTACCTCTGTGAATTTCACTCTCAATTGTGTTTTTTTTATAACAATTGGGTCTTATTTACTTTCATCTGATAAAGTCAATTTTGCCGGTTCCTGTTAACTGCTGTGTTCTTTTTAAATCATTTATCTCCACTCCAGCCTGTCACGTTCCTCAAGGTGCCTGTTGACCACTAGCAGCTTCCCCATTGCCACCTGTGCCCCCTCAACCCCCCTCTCCTTCAAGTTGTTGAATCGTGTAAGGGGGTGAGTGGGAACTGCACCACAGTGCCCCATCGAGGGGGGTAGTCTTGCATTGGGAGATGGGGCAAAAACCTGAGATGCTTCAAGGGCTCACTGCAGGAATTGTCCCTTTCCATTTGACCAAAATCAGATTCACGAACATGGGGTGCGGACAGGTCCAGCTGAGCGTGAGTCAAGTCCCATCAATACCAAACATTTAAATCACACCGATGTGGACGACACCAGAAATGTGTAAGGAGCGCTGTAGTGAATTGGACCCCGTGTAAACGACAGCTCAGCAGACATTGCAGTGAAAAGTCAGCACGAGTATCTGTAAATGCAGAAACACTGTATGAAAGCCCCCGAGGGACAGGGATTCACTTTGCTGACTGCTGTCCACCCGAGTGGTACAAGGGAGATAAAACTGTAGATGCTGCCAAATTGTCCCAGCGTCAGTGATTACAGACTTAATTACAAAGTGCGGAACAGATGTATGGTGAATGCGAGCTGGCGAAGTCTCATGGCCAGCCAGCTTGGAAATGAGTGCGGATGCTGTCAAGGTCTCTAAGGTTACCTCTGGTTTCTCTGCAGGTTGCATGGTAGATACCACGAGATGGCCCCACACATAGTGCCAATGGATTACACCAACGAGCCAGATGTCAAAATTCCAATTCAACTCATAACAAACATGCCAGAGCTAAAGGTACTGGAATGGAGAAATCCTTGCGAACAGCTCCACTCACTGTCGAATGCAAGCAAGCAAGCATATGTTATGGGATGTTTCTATAATTGAAGAGGGTAATGTAAACTTAGCCATGCAGGTAATGTCAGTTGTTGTTCTTTACCGTTTAACAAGGTGGAAATCATAGCCAGAATGTGAGACTTAATGGAGAGTTACAGTTATTTTCACGGCTCAAGGAGGGTTGAGCATTAAGTAACCAACAGGTCGATCTACACTCCGCTGTAGAGCGATGTATTGAGAATGTGGGCGGTGGGTTGCGTCTGCACTTGGGAGGAGGATGCAGACTGGAGCTTTGAGCTTTTCTGTTGTTGGGAATGATGGATAACCGCGTCGAGGTATGGAATAATGGTTGGGATTTACCGGAGGCCGTCAGAGCGAGACTAGGTGGCCCACATAATCGCAGCGGAAGCCCAATCCCACCGACGGGAAAACTGACACCCATTTAGCTGGTGACGGGAATGTGCTGACTCGGGCTGAACCCGCTCACTATTGAGCCAGTTAAAGGTCATTATCCCTGAGCCCACTGGGATTCAGTGGCTCACGGGAGTCTCCCGAACTCACATGGGTTTCCCGCGTCTCCTGAAGGCCACCCAGTAATCTTTGCCCGGTTTTCCAGCAGCCTCCCTGGGTGGGGGGGGGGTTAGTGGGGGGGTTGGTGGTGGTGGGTGGCAGGGTGGGAGGTGACTCTCTCTCAAAGACATTCAGTGCCCGATCAAAGGGCCCGACATCGGGAAGGTGGGAGGCTGCCCACCGAAAGGCAGCACCTGAACGCCCCTCCCACACCCCTCACCGACGACCCCCTCCCCACGACCCCCAACCCTCCCTCACTCACCCGTCCCCGGTGAAGGCCCCACTGTCATACTGGCAGCAGCTACCCCGCCCGGTGGCATGGCTGGCCTCTGATTTGTTGGCAGTTCTCAGGGGTGGGATTTCCACACAACTGGGGACCTCAATCTGTGGGAGGCCCAACGCTAACCGCTTAAGTGCCTGATTGCGCTTAAAAACCCCTCGAAGAGGCAATACGAGTTTCCCACTGGCTCTCCCACCAGTCGGCTGGACCCACATTACTGACATTAAATTCTGCCCAACCTGCCAGTCATAACATCTGAAGGTACAGGGCCGAGAGATGGTCGTGTGGGTTTGGTTAAATGAGATGGCACCAAAGGTTCATGTAGATGTTGCCAATCCTCCTGGATTGCCCTAGAGTCTCCAGGGATTAAAGATTAATATTGCGGGCAGCTCAGGTGGAGAGTCACGGTAATGTTGTTGTTGACCCTGAGATGAGCTTCCGGCTACATTTCCACACCATCGCTACAACCGCCTCCATCACATCGTCCAACTTCACCTCAGCTCATCTGCCCCTGAGGCTCTCAACCGTGCCCTTGTCACCTCTTTACTTGACTATTCCAATGCCCTCCTGGGCAGCCTCTCACATTCTACCCTCTGTGAGCTTGAGGTCACCCAAAAAACTCTGCTCACATCAAACCCCTTTCCCCTATCGCCCCCGTGCTCGCTGACCTATATTGACCCCCAGCTAAGCAATGCCTTGATTTTGAATTCTCATCCGTGTTTTCAATCGCTCCATGACCTCCCCCCCAGTGTGGCGCATTCAGAAGGAGACAGGTTTGAGTGGGTGAGAGGAGCAGAGACATTGAGAAAACTGATGTCACGCCGACAGTTCTCAATGAAAAGATCAAGAGCAGGTAAGAGGCCAGAGGGAGGGGTCCAGGTGGAGAGAGAATTCTGGAGGCAGGTGAAAGGATCCGTTGAACGGGGGGAGGATTCCTGCCCAAAGAAGTGAGCATGGAGATGAAGGCGGCAGAAGAAGAGTTTAGCATCGCGCCGAGCCCGAAATTTATTGAGGTGAGGGCATAAGAGTATGAAACTGAGCCCTTTGCTGAGTGGACATCAGGACTCAGCTGAGTGCTGAATGGGATCCACTTATTTTCATTTTTACTCATTTTTATTTTTGGTCATTTGTTCATTGTTTTATCCCCTTTTTTAACCCCCTTTTTAATCCCATTTTCGATCCTTTTTTCCCCACCACTGCCCTCTCCCCACCCCACCCCCACCAGGGCCATTTGTTACTAGTACATGTTGTTCTTTTCAGGGTGCTTACCCCTGCTCTGCTATTACCAAATTCTGCTTTCTTACCTTTCTGCCACTATCAGCACCTTTTTTAGTTCTAACCACTACCATTAACACTCACTTTGTCCTTTTGTTGATGACATCTTTGTCAATCTCTCCTTAGCCCCCACCTATCGCTGGCCTTCTATCCAACTTCACCTGCTCCGCCCTCCTTAATACAGTATCAATTCCATCACATTTCTACTTCTCTGTAGCTCTGAAGAAGGGTCATAGGGACTCGAAACATTGACTCTGTTTCTCTCTCCACAGACGCTGTCAGACCTGCTGAGTTTTTCCAGCATTTTCTGTTTTTCTTTCAGGTCTCCAGCATCTGCAGTATTTTACTCTTATCTTACGGTAGTGTCGTTACTGGATTAGTAACGTAGGGAATATGAGCTGAGGTCCCACCACGACAGTTTGAGAATTTGACTTCAGTTTAAGATTAAAAAAATCTGGAAATAATCATTTGAAAAACTGGTGCCAGTCAGAGTGATTGAGGGATGTGGTAAAAATCCAACTGGTTCACAAATGTCATTTTGGGGAAGCAAGTTCCCATTCTCATCTGGCCCTTCCTGACCCTGACTCCAGTCCCATACCAACATGGTTTACTGCATGGTTGAAGTGAACCACTCGAGGGCAACTGAACCAACCTTATAAATACTGTGGCTACAAGAGCAGGTCAGAGGCTGGGAATTCTGTGGTGAGTAGCTCACTCCCCGACTCCCCAAAGCCTGACCACCATCTACAAGGCACAAGTCAGGAGTGTAATGGAATACTCTCCACTTGCCAGGATGAGTGCAGCTCCAAAAACACTCAAGAAGCTCAACACCATCCAGGACAAAGCAGCCCACCTGATCCCAACACACCAACATATCCATTCACTCCCTCTGCCACCGATGCACAGTGGCAGCAGTGAGTACCATATACAAGAGGCACTGCAGCAACTCAACAAGCCTCAGTTGACAGCACCTTCCAAATCTGCGACCTCTGCCATTTAGAAGGACAAGGGCAGCAGATAGATGGGAACGTCACCACCTGGAAGTTCCCCTCCAAGTCTCGCGCCATCCTGACACGCTCCTTCACTGTCACTGGGTCAAAATCCTGGAACTCCCTCCCTAACCGCACTGTGGGTGTACCTACACCACCTGGACTGCAGCGGCTCAAGAAGGCGGCTCACCACCACCTTCTCAAGGGGCAATTAGGGATGGGCAACAAATGCTGGCCTAGCTAGCAACGCCCACATCCCATGAAGGAATAAAGACTAAAATTGGGGTTGGACAATAAATGGCAGCCTCATCAGGGATGCCCAGAACCTACGGAGAAGAGAAAGTGAGAACTCATGTACTACTCACAATCCGACAATTCAGGCTCATGGTGAGACATTCATTTCCTGTCAGGATTCAGCCGCAAAATGTCAAGTGAACATTTATTGAAACATAAATAAAGCCAAATAGCAACCTGGTTTAAAACATTTTCAATGTAACTATTAGCATAAAGTGTTGACATCCCTGCCAGGAATTTATCTCTCTGGACTGCACCTCCAAATAGACCAATAGAAATTTACACCGATAAAACTCTGCAATACTCAAGCAAGTTTAACGCGGGTCTGATTTCACCCCGTGGGCTTTGTGACTATGGCCGGAATTTTCCAGCCCCTCACGCCAGTGGGATCGTCCATTCCCGCCGATGTGAATGGAGATTTCAATCCCGCTGCGGAGAAACAAGCTGCAGAGGTGCTGGAAAATTCTGGCCGTGCACACAGCAAATCCATCGGGGTCTCCTGGAGTTGACCCGAGTTTAATAAGGAAGATGATCTCCCAATAGTGCTGCCAACCCCCCTGTGAATGTTACACCCTTGTCCAAACAAAAGAGTGTAAAGATAAGCCCAGCAACTACAGGCCAGTCAATTTAACCTTGGTGGCGGGGAAGCTTCTAGAAACGATAATTCGGAACAAAATGAATAGCTAAATTAACGTGCAACAGCGTGACATTAGATTTCACTGATGCAGCCATGGAACGAGGGCCAAGGAGGGCTTGCCCTGCCTGGCATTGGAGAGTGATCGGGGCTATTGGGGTGGCAGGAATGGTAAATGTGACGTCCGCCTGGGAGAACCTGAAGGAATTTAATCTGTTGTGACCACTTACTACGCCTCTCAGCAGCTCTGGTGTGCAGCAGGAAAGCAGACTTGTCACTTAGTGCCCCCTCGTAAGATGCACCACCTCACCATCCGGTGAACCTTGAAATATTCCCAAGTGGAGCACTCGATCTTCAAGAGCTTTCATCACTTCATGTTCATGTTCCGCATTACCACTGAAAACTGAACCTGTGACCACACGTGGGAATTTAGGAGTAGGCCATTCAGCCCCTTGAACCTGTTCTGTCGTTCGAGTGGATCATGGTTGATCTGTATCATTTACCCATCCTCATTCCATAACCTTGTCCAACAAAATCGACTCACCTCCGTTTTGAAATTTTCAACCCCCAACCCTAACAGCTTTTTTTGGAGGAGAGATTCCAGATTCCCCTTTGTGTGAAGAAATGCTCCTTGACATTCACTCCGGAATGGCCCCGCTCTAATTTCACAGGATCACGGGATTGTTATGGTGCAGAAGGAGGCCATTCGGCCCATCATGTCTGCAACGGCTCTCTAAATGAGCATTATGACCTAGCACCTTCGCCCTGCCTTTTCCCCGTACCCCTGCACATTGTTTCTATTCAAATAATCATCTCATGCCCTCTTGAATGCCTCGATTGAACCTGCCTCCACCACACTTCCAAGCAGTGCATTCCAGACCTGGACCACTCGTTGTGTGAAAAAGTTTTTTCTCACGTCACATTTGCTTCTTTTGCAAATCACTTTAAATCTGTGCCTTCTCGTTCTCAATCCTTTTATGAGCAGGAACAGTTTCTCCCTATCTACTCTACCCAGCCCCCTCATGATTTTGAACACCTCTATCAAATCTCCTCTTAGCCTTCTCCTCTCCAAGGAGAACAATCCCAACCTCTTCAATCTATCTTTATAACTGAAGTTTCTAATCCCTCTAATCATTCTTGTAAATCTCTTTTGCACTCTCTCCAATGCGTTCACATCCTTCCTATCCTGTGGTGCCCAGAACTGTACACAATACTCCAGATAAGGTCTAACTTGTGTCTTTTATAAGCTCAGCATAACCTCCCTGCTCTTGTACTCTATGCCCCTATTAATAAAGCCAAGGGTACCGTATGCTTTATTAACTGCTCTCTCCACCTGTCCTGCCACCTTCAAGGATCTATGTACATATGCACCCAGGTCCCTCTCCTCCTGCAACCCTGTAAGAATTTTACACCTTATTTTATATTGTCTCTCCATGTTGTTCCTACCAAAATGCATCACCTCATACTTCTCCACATTGAACTCCATCGGCCACCTATCTGCCCACTCCACCAACTTGTCTATGTCCTTTTAAGTCCTACACTGTCCTCCTCACAGTTCACAACACTCCCAAGCTTCGTATCATCCGCAAACTTTGAAATTGTCCCCTGCACACCAAGATCTAGATGATTAATATATATCAGGAAAAACAAGGGGCCCAATACTGACCCCTGGGGAACTCTAGTACTAACCTTCCTTCAGCCCAAAAAATACCATTAACTATTATTTCAATTGTATTTCCTACCTGACACCTATCGTAAGCGCGCTTTTTCTTATTCATCTTAATTTCTATCTCCTTTTTCGTCCAGGGAGCTTTGGATTTGTTTGCCCCACCTTTCCCTTTCGATGGAATATACCTTGACTGTGCTAGAATCATTTCTTCTTTGAAGGTAGCCCATTGTTCAGTTTTTCCTGCCAACCTTTGGTTCCAGTCTCTCCGACCCCAGCTCTGTTCTTGCCCCATTGAAGTCCTCTCTGCCCCCTGGTAATTATTATTACTCTGGATTGTCCATTGTCCTTTTCTACCGTTATCCTAAACCTTATGATACAATGATCATTCTCCTAAATGTTCCCCCACTGGCACTTGATCTACTTGGCCCACCTTATTTCCAAGAACCAGGTCTAGCAGTGCCTCCTTTCTTGTTGGACCGGACATTATATGCTACTCGATAATGTTTGCACCTCTCTGTAATTTCCCTGCAGATTTGTTCCCCTACATCCCTCCCACTAGTTGGCAGCCTACAGACTACACTGAGCAATGTAATTGCACCTTTTTGCTCCTTAGTTCGAGCCAAATTGGTTCTGTCCTTGAACCTTCTGGAATATCCTCTCTTTCTCCAGCACTGCAATGCTTTCCTTAACCAATACAGTCACCCCTCCTCCTCCTCCTCTTCCTGCCCTATCTTTCCTGAATACCTTGTACCCAGGAATATTTAACACCCAATCCTGCCCTTCCTTGAGCCAGGTTGCTGTTATCACCACAACATCATAATTCCACATGGCAATCTGCACCTGTAACTTCCCAATTTTATTTATTATACTCCACGCATTCATATACATGCGGTATAACCTGATTTAGACTTTGTTACTTTCTCCTGTACTCCGACTCCGCCTATTAACTTACTATTCTCTATACTCGTGCTATCTCTCCCTCCCAGTATTTTGTGCACCCTGGTATTCCTCTCTAATATTCTCTCTTGGTTCCCACACCCCTGCCGAGTTAGTTTAAAGCCCTCCCAACAGCACTAGCAAAATGCCCCGTGAGAAACTCAGTCCCAGCTCTGTTCAGGTGCAACCCGTCTGACTTGTACAGGTGCCATCTCCCCCAGAGCCAGTCCCAGTGTCCCAGGAATCTAAAGCCCTCCCTCCTGCACCATCTTTCCAGTCATGCATTCATCTGCCTTATCCTCCTATTTCTGTACTCACTGGCACGCGGCACTGGGAGTAATCTGGAGATTACTACATTTGAGGTCCTGCTTGCTAATTTTCTACTTAGCTTCCTAAATTCTGATCGCAGGACTACATCCCCCTTCCTACCTAAGTCATTGGTACCAATGTGGACCACGACCTCTGGCTGTTCACCCTCCCCCAGAAGAATGTCCTGCAGCCACTTGGTGACGTCCTTGACCTTGGTACCACGGAGGCAACATACCATCCTGGAGTCACGCCTATGGTCGCAGAAATGCCTGTCTATTCCCCTAACTAATGAATCCCCTAACACTATTGCTTTTCCTTTATTCTTCCTCCCTTCCCTTACAGCCGAGTCACACATAGTGCCACAAACTTGGCTCTGACTGCACTCTTCTGAGGAACCAGCGCCCTCACCAGCTTCCAAAACGGAAAACCGATTTGTGAGCGGGACGCAGGGGACTCCTGCACTACCTGCCTGGTTCTCTAGTACTGCCTGGCGGTCACCCATTCCCTTTCTGCCTCAGCTCTGAAACCCGCAGCTCAAGTTTCTGCTGCTGGCAGCACTTCCTGCACATGGTGGTCGTCTAGGACAGCTGTAGCATCCGTGACTTCCCACATATTACAGGCCGCACATTCCACTCGACTGAGCTGCCCTGCCATGCCTTAACTTTATTTTACTTTGGTTTACTTATGTTACTTTATTTACTAGCCCTGACTTTCCCTTATTCCTGGTGTTCCTCACTTAAATCCAAGGGGTGAATTTTTCAGTTGGCAGGTGGGCTGTTCGGGAACAGGCGCAGAGCCGATCGCTGCCCGCAATCGGCTGCGCGCTGCCACTTTACGTGGGTGGACCAATTAAGGCCTGCGCAGCATGATGCATGCCCGGTAGCTGTGCGGGCAGGAGGAGGAGGGAGAGTTGGGACCTGTGCTCTTTCACACATGCACGCAAAAGAGTGCAGCAATCTCCCCAGAGGCACGGAGCTGCCTCAGGGAGATTTAAGTTGACAATAAAACTTTTTTTATAAATAAAGTCAAAAAGCATTGAAACATGTCCCCATATGTGACAGTGTCACATGAGCTGGGACATGTTTGTGAATGTAGCAACATTTATTTAATTATTTTATAAAACCTTCAGGAAACATCATCCCGCCCGTGGATGAGGCTTCTGAAAAATGTGAAGGCTGCTTGGGCTCTTCGCCTGCCCCCAACAACCTTAAGGTTGGACGGACAGCGTTATTAATAAGGTCAATTACTTTCTTAATGGCCTTAACAGGCTGTTGACAGTATGGTGGGCACGCAGCCCGACTGAATGCAATATTGCGCACGATGACATCGGGACACACGCCTGACGTCATCTCACGTCATTTTACGTGTTGGCATGTCGGGCCCGTTCCTACATGCTGACGGCAATATTCTGCCCAAGTATAGTTACTTTTTAAAAAATAGTGCCCTTTTCTAATTTGCAGAAATTTAAAGACAGTCCCTAACAGCAGTTTCTTACTAACCAACGAACTTATGGTTTCCCTGTGATGTCACTATTTGTTTTTCCTCACTCTCCTTTCGAACTCAGCATGGGCTGGTTGCAAGCAGCTGACTGGTGTGCCTCTGCGACTACCAAGGTAAGTGTAGGCCTCAAGCCTTGGTCCCTGCTTATATTCTCCCACTCCAGGCTGCTCCCTCGTAGGTCCGCTGCCTCTCCAACTCCCAGGTAAGTGGTGTCAAAGTTATGCCCTCTTGTTCAGGACCAGAGGAAATAGTTTCTCATTATCTACCCTACCAAAACATATAATCATCTTAGATAATTCAGTTAGATCACCCCTTAATCTTCTATAATCAAGGGAATCGAAGACTAGTCTGTGCAGCCTCTCCACATAATTCAACACCATTAGTCTTGTTCATTTTTAACTGGGAGGGCGGAGTCAGAAAGTGATCTCCGGTATGTGATTGATGTTTGTATAGTGTATGAATGATGTGTGTATGACGCGTGTATGATGTATGAATAATGCGTGTATGATGTATGAATAATGCGTGTATGATGTATGAATAATGCGTGTATGATGTATGAATAATGCGTGTATGATGCGTGAATGATGCGTGTATGATGCGTGAATGATGCGTGTATGATGTGTGAATGATGCGTGTATGATGTGTGAATGATGTATGATGTACGAATGATGTGGGATTGTGTGTATGATGTGTGAATGATGTGTGCATAATGTATGATTAATGTATCATGTATGAATGAGGTATGTATCATGTATGAAGGAAGTGTGTACGATGTGTGTATGATATAAGAATGAAGTGTGTATGATGTATGCATGATATATGAATGAAGTGTGTATGGTGTATGATATATGAATGAAGTGTGTATGATATATGAATGATGCATGTATGATATGTGATTTAAGTGTGTATGATGTATGATATATGAATGATGTGTGTATGATATATGAATGATGTGTGTATGATATATGTATGATGTATGAATGAAGTGTGTATGATGTATGAATGAAGTGTGTATGATGTATGAATGAAGTGTGTATGATGTATGAATGAAGTATGTATGATGTACGAATGAAGTGTGTATGATGTACGAATGAAGTGTGTATGATGTATGAATGAAGCGTGTATGATGTATGAATGAAGCGTGTATGATGTATGAATGATGTATGAATGATGTACGAATGAAGTGTGTATGATGTACGAATGAAGTGTGTATGATGTACGAATGAAGTGTGTATGATGTACGAATGAAGTGTGTATGATGTACGAATGAAGTGTGTATGATGTACGAATGAAGTGTGTATGATGTATGAATGAAGTGTGTATGATGTATGAATGAAGTGTGTATGATGTATGAATGAAGTGTGTATGATGTATGAATGAAGTGTGTATGATGTATGATGTGTGTATGATATTTAAATGAAGTGTGTATGATGTATGATGTGTGTATGATGTATGATGCGTGCTGAATCTCTCACATTCACTGAGATGCAGGAAGTTTAAAGAAAGTGACACCCGGCATTATTGTACACTGATAGCAGGAGGAACAAATCTGCATCAGAGAAGGTTCTGGAAATTTTAAGTCCATTTGAAAGGGCCAATTTCCAGAAGATGGTTAACAGTGTACAGGAGGGGTTAATGTTAACTGTTGGTGACAGTGCAAAGTGGCTGATATTAGATAGTTCTCTTGTTCCACACTTTGCTCCATTTCCCTTTCCATGGATGTCAATAGGCAGCCCAACCACTACTCGCCGTTTTATGTCACAATGTCAGGGAGTGAGTGGGAGTAACACTACCTCCCCCTGCAACTCCCCCTTTACCCCCAAACTCAGAAAAACTCCCATCCTTGCCCCAGCTAATGTTTCCCCTCACTCACTAACGCTTGCTCCTCTTCTCTTTCTTGGCCCTCCCAGAGCCCCCAGTGCCCTCGTAAGAGTTAACACCTCCCACAGCACAGCACCACTCACTCCACCTGTCCAGGTACATCCACCCAGCAGGATTCGGGCAGCCAGTTTGTGAAGGGAGTGTCGGGGCATCACAGAGAACCAGGAACATTTGCTGGTGACAGATTCAGTTTGGATTTTCTGCCCCCTTCAATCCCAGGCCGTGTCCTTTGGTGATCTGGACATAAGGTGAAAGAACCGGGGTTGGTGCAATCGCTCTGCAAACTCAGCCGTCAACTAGAGTGGCAAAAAACTGAATGAACTATTCATGAAACTACATAATTAAACAGGTTGCAGCAGTGGGATTGGAAGGTCAAGATCTATCGATAAACATCTACATATATTGACATACGTACAGCTTTCCATGTATTTATATTGCAGTCTTTCCCAAAATGTCATATTATATTCCTCATTAAGTTTATGCAACAGTTTTATAAATTTGTACATCTACATGACTGGTCCAAAACTACGAATCAGTAAATAATATCAAGGAACATAATTTAAACTAACCCACCCTATTGTAATAATTATTGATTGTGTAAAGTGCACATAATGTCATCTAGTAACTGCTGCAGGAACACATAGTATTACATCATGTGAGCTATATTACACATCACAATGTACATTTCTTCACTACATATCCTGTGAAAGGTGGAGGACAATGAGAATGTACAATAGGAAAAGGGGAACACCACCACCTGGAAGTTCCCCCCCAAGTCACTCACCATCCTGACTTGGAAATATATCGCCGTTCCTTCACTGTCGCTGGGTCAAAATGCTGGAACTCCCTTCCTAACAGCACTGTGGATGTACCTACACCACATGGACTGCAGCTGTTCAGGAAGGCAGCTCACCACCACCTTCTCAAGAGCAACTAGGGATGGGCAATAAATGCTGGTCCAGCCAGGGAAGCCCACATCCCATAAATGAATAATTGAAAAAGTATCATAACATTCTCCTTTTCCATGTAAGATAAATCTGCAATTATAAACGCTGAATTCTTACTCATATTAATACACAATATTTATTTGTGGAAGTTAATTGAGAGTGGGCATTGGGGGTAAGGCTGAAGGTTCGCCCAGGGTGCCTGCTACTCTTGCACAGGCCCTGAAAACAACTCATCACGGTCAACATCATCCAGTCCCTTCAGAGTCCAAAAAACAGCAATCGTTTCACCCCTCAGCTTTCCCTTTTCCACAGAGAACGTGGCCCCACTTACATAATCTCATAATCCAGCCCCTGTCTCGTCAATCATTCTGATTGTCCTCTACTGTAGTGCGAGAGGCAATGTCACAGTTGGTACATTGTGCAGTGTACACTAGGTGTTAGTGCACTGGGAGACTCAATGCCCAGCTGATGGTTTGCCTGTAATAGTCTGATAGATGGCTGCTCCTGGCTGTAAAGGTGGAGTCAGCAACCTGCATTGCTCTTGGCTCCATTGGGCCCCATCCTTAGCTTAGGTGGCAAAGTTAATTCCCCAGTTCCCTCTCATAATGATCCTGGTTGCTTCCTGGGCCTCTCAAACTGTGGCCATGGCTGTCCCAGAAGCACTGCGAGCCAGGGATGGAGACGAGCAGATGGTGGAGGGGGGGTCACTCCCTCCTGGTCAACATCTATCCCACAACCCGCGTCACTAAAAAAATAAAAATAAAAACAGATTATCTGGCCATTGCAGTCTGTGGGATCTTGCTGTGCACAACTTGGCTGCCAGGTCTCCTACGTTACAACAGTGACGGTGCTTCAAAGGAAGCACCTCACTGGCTGTAAGGAGCTGTGAGCTGTCGTGCGGTAAAGCCACGACAGAAATGTAAGTTCTTCCCTGAATGTAGCTGGTTACAATGCATTGAGCTGCTGTGGTGATGTGCCTCCTATACTCTTTCCTCCAGGTGTGGGAAACCCATTGTAGACGGTTAATATTGCTGCCGGCCATGGGGGGCGGGGGGGTTGGTGTGAACTGACTGTGAGCATCAAGCCCTGGGGAAAGTTGGGGAGGGCGCT
Organism: Cetorhinus maximus; assembly: GCF_964194155.1. Lineage (NCBI taxonomy): Eukaryota > Metazoa > Chordata > Chondrichthyes > Lamniformes > Cetorhinidae > Cetorhinus > Cetorhinus maximus. The sequence continues at coordinate 17,012,974 of NC_135908.1, read as the reverse complement.
TGTGCTCAGAATTCAATCAAAACACAGCTCGGCAATACAACGAGTCTCAGCAGCTGGACTGACCCTGACCTTGAATTACAGCCTTTCTAGAAGGAGACTGTTAATCAAATATATTGTACTTTTCTAACGCTGAATACCTCAAATAATAAGATATCCCGAGGCAGGGAATAGTTCAAGGTCACGCAGATTATGATGCATTTCATTTTGATTTGGGTGCAGCTCTGTACAAGGTGGACAGGTTTTTTTACATAGGAACATAGGAGGAGTAGGCCATTCGGCCCTTCGAGCCTGCTCTGCCATTCCATAAGACCACGGCTGATCTGGTCGTGGTTTCAACTCCACTTGCCTGCCTGCCACCCCCCCCCCCCCCCCCCCCCCCAATACCCCTTGACTCCCTTGTTGACCAAAAATCTGCCAAACTCAGCCTTGAATAAATTCAATGGACCCAGCCTCCACTACTTTCTGGGGAAGAGAATTCCACAGACTAACAGCCCTCTGAGAGAAAAAATTCTCACCTCCATCTTCAAATGGAGACCTCTTATTCATAAACTGTGGCCCGTATTCTAGTCTCCCCCCTGTAAGAGGAAACACCCTCCTGATATCCACCCTATCAAGTCTCCTCAGGATCTTAGATGTTTCAATAAGATCACCTCTCATTCTTCCAAACTCTAATGGGTATAGGCCTAACCTATTCAACCTTTCTTCATAAGATAAGCCCTTCATCCCACGGATGAGTTGAGTGAACCTTCTCTGAACTGCTTCTAATGTAGCTATATCTTTATTCAAATAAGGAGACCAAAACTGTACACAGTGCTCCAGATGTGGTCTCACCACATCTTGCAGATAGCAAGGCCCTACTTTTATTTTCCATTCCACTTGCAATAAAGGACAACATTTAATCACTTGCTGTGCCCACATACTAACATTTTGTGATTCATCTGCCAGGACACCCAGATCCCTCTGTACCTCAGTTCTGCAATCTCTCTCCATTTAAATAATATGCCACTTTTCTATTCTTGTAGCCAAAGTGGACAAGTTTACATTTATCATATTATACTCCATCTGTCAATCTGTTGTCCACTCACTTAACCTGTCTATATCCCTTTGCAGACTCGCCAGCTCCTCTTGACAACTTACTTTCCTCCCTATCTTGGCGTCATTGGCAAATTTAGCTACCATACACTCGGTCCCGCCATCCAACTCACTGATGTAGATTGTAAACAATTGAGGCCCCAGCACTGATCCACTATTTCCAGCTCGCCAACCTGAAAAAGACCCATTTTAGAAGGTGAATGGTTGAAAAATATTTCCGTTGATTTGTGTATGAGGACATAGCAAGATGCCAGTTGTGGTTCAGTCACTCTCAACCCCTCAGTCAGAAAGTTGCTGGTTCAAGTCCCACTCCAGAGACTTGGGGATATAATCCGAGTTGCTAACAGCCCAGTGCAGTATTGAGGGAGTGCTGCACTGTCGGAGGTGCCGTCTTTCACTTGCGGTGTTAAACCGAGGCCCTATTTTGGTGGATGTAAGAGATCCAATAGCCATTATTTGAAGAAGTACTGGTGAGTTCTTCCTGGTGTCCTGACCAACATTTATCCACCAACCAACCAGAAACAGATTATCTGGTCATTTATCTCATTGCTGTGTGAGGGGGTGGGATCTTGCTGTGCACAAATTAGCTGCAATGTTCCCTGCAGGAACAGAACAGCCTCGTTGTGCTGGGGACCGTTGGGAATCTCGGCCAAGTCCTCTCCCTGATGGACAGTGTAACCTTTCCAAACTGCAGAAGAGCGTCCCAAGGTTGTGGGAGGCAGACACAGAGAAAGGAGTGGATTACTCTGCTGGAGCATGGCTTTAGGAACCTGATGGAGACGGTGGCTTCATACTGGGGCTCAGTTGGGTTGCTGATCTATCAAATTCAACCAAGGGTTGGCATTTACTGCCCTTACCCATGGCGTGGGACGGGGAGGGGGGGGGGGGGGGGGGGAATGATGGGGGTGGTTGCTTAATCAGGGCAGGAAATTGGCGGTTGGGGACCCAATAAAACCTGTGGCGGGGAGGCCCATGGACAGACTTTCTGCCCCAAAGTCAATTGAAACCTTTTTGGGGAAATGAATGCCCACCTAAATGCCTCATCCCAGTGCCCTGTGTGAACCCAGTGATGAGCCGGCCTGTAGCCACACAGTGAGCAGTAGGTAAAGCCTGTGCTGATCGTCTGTGGTCCCCTCGGTGGGGTGGGGTGGGGTGGGCTGGGCTCCCAGGTTCAAAGGCACTCGGTGCCTGATCGAGGAACCCGGCATCGGGAAAGGAGGCCAACTGGGAGTCACCCATCTGCCCTTCCCCGAGACCCCCATCCCGTGAGACCCCTCCCACCATCGCTCACCTGTGGCCTGGGTTACTCCATGATCCTGGGCCGCCGTTGGATGTCGTCCTGGCGGCAGCAGCCGCCTCCTCTCGAGGGTGGCTGCTGAACGTAAGAGCTGACGGCCTCTGATTGGCCAGCAGCTCTTTCGGCGGGAAGGGCTTTCCGCCCCCAGGTTCTTGACCCCCACGGAAAGCCCCCTGGTGGCCTGTTAAGTGCCTGATTGGCTCGCATTTTGGCAGGCCTTCCCAAAAGAGGCTGGCAAACGTGGGTCTCTCGCCGGCTCTCCAGCTTGCAGGCAAAGACCCTGTCGCCTCATAAAAGTCCCCCCCCCCCCGGCAACCGGTCAACTTGGAAAGAAGAATAAGGAGGAACAATATAAATTAACTGGCACAATTACAGACAGACCCGGGGTCTTACAAGGTGGTTGGACAAGGCTTTTCAAAAAAACATAGGCCGGGATTTTCTGGTCCCACCCATGGAGGCTTCCTGGGTGTCTGGATAGAGATTTAGAATTTTAAAAAAGTGAGAAAGTTATGCTAAACTTTTATAAATCATTGCTCATGGCCTCAGTATTCTATTCACTGCGCTGCAGGATGTAAAGGCCTTGAAGCATGTGCAGAGGAGATGTGGAGACTTCAGTGATGTGGAGAAGCCAGGAGAATCTGAAATGTTCTCTTTAGAGCGGAGAAGATTAAGGGGAGATTTAATAGAGCTGTTCGAAATTATGAAGCGTGTTGATAGCTTCTGTGAAGAGAAACAGTTTCCACGGGCAGGCGGGGTTGGGAGCCAGAAAACACAGATATGAGATTATTGTCAAAAGAGAGCCAGAGAGAAAATTAGAAGTTCCTTTTTAAGCGCAATGAGCTGTTAGGATCTGGAATGAAAGGCCGTGGAAGCTGATCCAATGGGGAAATCGGATAAATGCTTGAAAAGGGGGAAAAAAAAAGGCTACCGGTCTTTTCTGTGGAAAGAGCAGGGTGAGTGGGACTAATCCAATAGCTCTTTCGAAGAGCTGGCACAGGCACGATGGGCAGAGTGGCCTCCTTCCGTGTTGCACGTAGCTCCCCCCCCACACTGAGGTACCCGTGCCTGGGTGGGAGGTGGCAAATCGAGGCAGAACAATTCCCCCCAGCGGTGGGGGGGGAATCAGAGAGAACACTGCAACACTAAACACTGCAGGGTGCTCGTGTGTCTGGGTTTAAGGGTGACATTTCAGTGGCTGGGAGGCAAATCGTTCGCCCGTCCTGACCACAGACTGAGCTCCACGCTGGGATCGGAGTGAAGAGCTGGAGAAAATGAAGCGGAAAAGAGAAAGGCAAACCTTCCTCGCAAAAAGAATAAACATTTTGTTAACACAAGACAACAGAGACGGCTGGAGGATGAGCTTAGCTGGAATCTCTGGTGCTTTGGCGCATTTGGCCTCATAAAGCAAATGACTTATTGATATGACAATACGGTGTCAAAGCAAGCGAAACCTTAAGAAATGTATTGGCCCATTCAAGAACATTAGATAAAGATGTTGCAATATGATTATGGTAATGAACTGGCAGGCAGGGAATAAGTGAGCTGTTTATTAGACCAGCTTAGTTCAAGCAAACAGGCACAAACTGCCCATTAAGCAACCCAATTATCCTCAATGCATCAAACACAGTCACTCTGTTGACTCAGCTCACCACAAAGAGCCAATGTTGCTTCTTTAACCATTGTGGCATCGGTTAAGAAAACAGCCTCGAGCCGTTCCAGATAGTTTGCCAGAATGAGCAATAATTGGATTGAACTGCATTCATTATCAACACGTTATTCCCAAATACTGGAAAACGAACACTGACTATTTATTAACCATGACAATCCCAAAAAGGTGCCATGAATCATGGCGGCCACAGAAGTGGTTTTTTAAAAAAATCGTTATCTAATCTCAGGACGTGGGCAAGGTCAGTGCTGAGTTCCCATTGATCAGTTGCCCTGGATACAAGGCTTACAGGTAATGCACCCAGGGAGAGGCCTAGGATTGCCCAGAAGCCCAGGTCACAGGTGAGTGAGGGCAGAATGAGGGTTGTGGGGTGGGGAGGGGGGCGTCAGGGGAGAGGGGAGGTGTGGCGGCAGTAAGGCAGGGGCTGGCTCAGAACCCCCTCTCCTGGCGCTGGATCCCAGGGTCAGGCACTGAGCGCCTTTGAAAAAGGGACCTCCCCCTCCCCCCTCCCCTGGGGAGTTCAATAATCCCAAAAGGGTTTGCTTTTTAGTCTTCCCGCAATGGCGACTGCCTTGCCATTGGCTACAGGGTGAGGTTCTTAAGAGGGCATTAATTGACTGCTTAACAGGCGATGGGGCAGGAAGACCATCCACCAGCCTTCCCATCCCAGGATCAATCACGGTAGAAGTGGGAAGATGGTGGATGGTCCACACACCCCTGACCCCATCACTGAACTCACCTCAGAGAGGGTATTAAATTCCACCCATTGATTTGGAAATGTTCGGAATCTTTGCAAAGGCAAATACATCCCTTCCAAATGTGTTCCCGTGCCAGGAGATGCGAGTAGGCATGCTGGGAGACAGACGGATTATTTATTGTTTGCGAATTTCTAACAGGTTTTAAGCTTCCTCATTAAGACCTGCACTGACCTGATGAGCAATGGTCTAACGCGGGCACTGCGCTGACAGTGAACTGCAGACCCCAACATCAACAACAACAAAACTATCGCCCTCCCCTTGTGGATTTTACTGCAACCAGCATTGCCATTTGGCAAAGGCCCAATTCTCAAACACATCACCTAGTGCAGTGCGCCACAAGATCGCATTATGTCATGTAAAAACCGTTACTACAAATTGAAGATTTCTTTTTAATTGCTTGCCGTAAAGGTGAGTGAAGGGGTCCTGCCCTTTCATCTAATTTAAATCTCCTTGAACTTAAATCTCTCAGTTTTATCGCTTTCATAAAAATATTTATCAGGGACTGATAACCTGGACGAGTTGTGATTCTGACTGGGCCCCACTCCCTTCCTTTAATTAATATTTCCAACCAGTCCTCACATTTCGCATCAGAGCAGAGTCAGCGGTCCATTCCCAACCACACAGCACTGCGGGACTGTAAAGGGTTAACCCTTTGTCAGTGAAGACTGCAAGCGGTATGAGAGTGGGATGTTAACCCTTTGTCAGTGAAAACTGCGAGCGGTATGAGAGTGGGATGTTAACCCTTTGGTGAGTGAATACTGTGAAGGGGGGGGGGGGGGGGGGGGAATGGTACAGGAGGGTTAACCCTATCGGAATAAAGCCGACAAGGGGTGCCGGAGGAGTGAGGGAGGCAAATTGAAGGTTTTTTTGTTTACAAAACCCAGCATGTTTGTTTTCACAGGAGAATCCATTCAAAGAGCAAATAGTGAAGACCTTTTCCGAGGACGGTGCTGGGAATCTGAGCTTCAATGACTTTGTGGACATGTTCTCGGTACTCAGTGAAATGGCTCCTCGAGAGCTGAAGGCCATTTACGCCTTCAAAATCTACGGTACAGGGAAACCACTTCCTTTATTTATTGAACCGATCGCGACTTCTCTTAACAAAGCAGAACGAGACCAACACAGAAACTAAAACAGGGCAATCAGAAACACGGGGTGGGGGGGGGCCAGAATACAAAGTTGATCTTTGTCCAAGAAAACTGTAACCTTGCTTGCTTTAAAAACACGCTTACGGCAGTCACACATTTTGTAACGTTCACATTTCAGCCTGCGACTTTACACTTACCTTTACAAATAATCTCTTCAAAAGTCAGCCTGAGGAGGATCTGCCTTGTCACTTTTATGGAAAAGGAAAAACTAGTCAAACTGGGAAATGATGGGTACCAGTAAAACTTGTCCGAACTGGTCCTGTGTACTTTAAACTGAGACTCCAGTATTACTGATTTTTGCTGGAATTTGAAATTTTGAACCGTTTTTTTCCCTCTTTAACTCACAGACGAGAATGCGGCCTAGCGAGAGTCTGGCGGGAACTCCGGTCAATTTTAATGGCCCGGACCGGCTAAATTTGTGACCAAAACAGCTGGAGGTCGGACCAACACGGGGGGACGGGGTTTCCGGGGCAGTCAGTGTTTTGGGAAGCGGGTGGTTGGGGAGGATATCCAGGGAGGGAAGGCCTACACTTCCCTCGTGAGGCCTGGTGGAGGACTCCTGCTCCCCCTGGCTTTGCAGAGGGAAGGTTTTAAACTGTAGGCTTCAGGCTCTCTCCCAGCATCTAACCAAGGCCATTCTGCCCGAGTTTCCATTGACTCGCTGGTTAAGGTGATATCTTGGGGTTCTGTTGACATGATAATAGGCATTGTGCACAATCGTTAATTCTCCTTAGTGGAAGCAGAGCACTGGAGGATTGCAAATATTACACCACGGTTCAAAAAAATAGGCGACGAATAAAGCCATCAATTTATAGGCTAATATCGGTGCTGGGGAAACACTTAGAGATAGCAATCAGGGAAAAAATTAATTGACAATTAGAACGTGAGTTGACAAGCGAAACCAAGCATTGTTTTGTTGAAGGGGAAATGTGGCTAATTGTGTTCTTTAATAACATAATGGAGAGCGTTAGTGAACGTGATGTGGTTGATATTGATGAACATTAGAATCAAGTATAGATTGTTCAGCCCCTCAAACCTGCTCCACCATAGCTGAACGTTTACAGAATTCCACTTTCCCGCACTATCCCCATTTCCCTGGATTCCCATAGCGCCCAAATTTACCGGAACATGCTCATCAGCAGCTCTCTGAAATTGAAAACTTCCAAACGTTTAGAAACCTCCAAGTGAAGAAATTTCAGTCCCAAGTGGGCGACCCCACTATCCTGAACCTATTGTTAAATAAGCCCCAAGCCAGGGATGGATGAAACTGAACACTAATCCTTTTTCTTGATAATAGGTTTATTTACAGAATGCAGCATTATAGATATATATCTGCCTTCTACCTACCACCCCTGGGTCCCAATTGTCTCTCTTATGAGAAAAGTGTGACCTCCCTCCTCCACCAAACCTCCCTCTGCTTCATTCAAGTGTTAATTGGTACCGGTCTTAATTTAGACAGCTGATTTAAAGCCACTACCACATCCTTTGTGGGTTTTGAACTCACAGCAGCACCATGAGCCCAGCAGCATTACTACAATGCCATCATGCCCCGTGCTTTTGTTTTAATGCACACGTGGAGATTCACCTCTTCTTAAGTTCTCTTCCCAAAGGCAGGTCCTTGGCAACTATTTGCCAAATCACGGAAAAGCGCTGTGATTTTTTTTTAACCATGGGTGGGAGCACGGAGGCAGACCCCTCGTCAGCCCCAGCCAGAATAAGAATCGAACCCCATGCTGTTAGCGTTAATCTGATCCACACGCCAGCCATCGAGAGCAACTGAGCTAAACGCCGCCTCCACCTCGTCTTTCTTTCTCTTTTTTTTCCCTCTTTATACTCTTTTCAGCATAAACAAATAAGGCAAATTAACAAAGTAAATTAAAATAAAATTGATAGACCCTTAAAGGGGCACTTGCCACAGGAACAAAACTCCAAAGAAAACTTTTCTAATAAAATCAAAATGTCGTTTTGGGGTCCGATGAAACACTCCAGGCCCCCCGATGCTCACCAGTTGTGGAAGCCGTCCCTCTTACTCAAAGCTCTAGGTATTTAATTACACAATGCCCTTCACCTGTATGTCTTAACAGTATCATTAACATACCAATAATATCTATGACCCCTAGTTCTAAACTCTCCAGCCAGGGGAAATGGGCTTTCAGCATCCACCTTATCAAGCCCAATAAGGATTACTTACATTTCAATGAGATCACCTCTCGTTCTTCCTAACATCAGAGGATAAAGCATATTGATAAGGTGTACAGGATCCTCAGCCTACTAAACAGAGGCAGAGAGCACAAAAGGAAAGACGTCAACTGGTGTCTTGTGTCCAATTCTGTAAATGAGCTAGAACAAGCAACAGTGTTGTCCTTTACCTCAAAGTGAATTTAGTCAGGTTGGTTATAGTAGTCAAGCCTTCACGGGGTGGGGTGGACCAGTCCTTGACTAGGACAGAGATTACACTCATGTAGAATAGTAGATTAACAGTTAAAAGTGAGTGTGAAGCCAGTGTCTCCTGGATTGAGGGAATTGGAGAGGAACTCTCCAGGGTATTTAACCTCTCCTAGGTGTATACCTGCAATGTGAAGGATGGGGTGGGGAAGAGCTGAAAAGCATCTAGTCACGATGCCACTGAGTGTGGGGTAGGTTTGATGGACAACCTGGTCTCTTCCCATCCGTTTTTTGTATATCTACATAACGCGCTGCGTTTCACTCCATACAGACTTCAACACGGACAATTTCATCTGTAAGTCCGACCTGGAGAAGACCCTCAATAAGTTGACCCGGGAGGAGCTCACCCCTGAAGAGGTGACCCTGGTGTGTGAGAAAGTGATTGAGGAAGCTGACTTGGATGGCGACGGGAAACTGAACTATCCGGATTTTGAGAATATGATCGGCAGAGCACCCGACTTCCTCAGGTAGGTTCGAATAAGGGAAGCAAATTTGTGAACCTGTAAGTACTCACTGACAGAGAGAGTTTGGGAGGGACACGAAATGAGTGGACTGATTATGAAGGGTGCAACACTTCAGATAGTTTCTATTTTGAAAACCTATGTAAACGCTGAAATCCAGGCTACAGTTTCATTGGACATGGCTCAGTGGGTAGCACTCTTACCTCTGAGATAAAAGGTCGTGGATTCAAGTCCTATTCCAGGACCTTGGGCATATAGAGTCATTATAGCACAGAAAGAGGGCATTCAGCCCATTGAGTCCATGCCAGAAACACGATCTGCGGCAGGCAGGGTTAAAACCTGCAGGGGGGGAGACCCCCATCGGAATTTGTTACGATCTTGGTAGAGACCAAAAACTTTCATTTTTAAAGTAGACAAAAATTCCAAATCAAAGGTACTTGTTAAAAGCGTGAAGCCACAAGATTCCACGGGGTCAGGGTTTTTCCTATGGCGGGCTGGGCCGGAGCGGGCGCAGAGCCAATCACCGCCCACGATCGGCTCTGTGCCGCCATTTTATGCGGGTGGGTGAGCCAAATAAGGCCCGCCCCGCGTAATACGTGGCTGGTAGTGCTCAGTGCTACCTGTGCGGGCGGCGGGGGGGAGGAGGGAGAGTCGGGACCAGCGCTCTTTCACACATGCACGCGAAAGAGAGCAGCCATCTCCCCTGAGGCACAGAGCTGCCTCAGGGAGATTGAATGGATATTAAAATAATTAAAGAATTGAGTTAAAAATTTATTTAAACATGTCCCCTCATGTGGCTGTGTCACATGAGTGGGGACATGCTTTTATATTTATGAAAATTCATTTTATTTAATAAAAGCTTCAGGAAACCTTGTCCCGCTGGTGGATGAGGTTTCCTGAAAAACGTGAAGGCCACTTGGGCTTTTCGCCTGCCCGTCAACCTTAAGGTTCTCAAGTGGCTCAATTGATTTCTTAATGGCCTTAATAGGCCGTTTGCATTTTGGTGGGCGTGCAGCCAACTCTGGTTTACCCCTGCTGAATGAAATATCGCGATGACGTCGGGACGCACGTCCGACATCATCTCACATCATTTTACGGGTCGGCGTGTCGGGCCTGGAAAATTCTGCCCGTGGTTTAAAACAGAAGAAGTTTTATTATACAGCAGCCAACAAAGCAAACATTAAATACTATCTATACTATACTCCAGAATTAACATGAGTTAAACATGAATTAACAGGCAAATTGTGGTCAAATATAAACTAAAATTACACAGTAAATGGCAGGTACAACAAAGGCATATCTTACAAATTGGCCGAGCAGCCCACCCAGGTTGTAGTGATCACAGTTAGTCTCAAAGTTCTTCAAACTTTGTCTTCCTCACAAAGAATTTCAGTTCCAATCCTTCTAGGATCTAGTCCAATCCCAGCTGACAGCAGCTCACAACCAACCAAGTTCAATGGGCATTGCCTTCACCACAAATGGCACATGCCTGCAGAACCTGCTCAGCTTGCTCTGGATGGTGTAGATTCACCAATGTTATCATCAACAGAAACAGCTGGAGCAACTTTATTCTCTTTGCTTATTCTCGGCTTCTATACCTAGCCTCTTCTTGAGTCTCCTCCAGCTTCTCTGTTCTGCTCCATTGGATTCAGCAACTACTACTACCCAGCTTGGACTGACCTGTGCCCTTTTATATCTTTCAACAAGTTTTAGTTTCGATTTCCCAACCTCAGCTTGCTCCTGATTTCCTTTGAGACTGGGAGGTTCTGTTTCATTTCTGTGTTTACCTTTTCTGCTCCCCTTTTAGTTTTATTTTCAGTTCATCTTCTGTTTTAAGGAAGCGTGTGCCTCAAAAACATACAAGCTAAATTTTAAAATATAGATTCCCTCACAAGCTCAATACAACACCTTAACCGCTCAACTGTCAATGCAGCAGAATATAAAGGCAGAACCTCTGGCAGTGCAGCACTCCCTCAGTACTGCACTGGACTGTCAGCCTTAATTTTCATGTGCAAATCCTGCAGGGGGACTTGTACCCAGAACCTCCTGATCCAGAGTCAAGGATGCTACCAATGAACTACGTCTAACAGGAGTCTAGGGTGGCATATCTGTGCATCACCCTCTCTGATCTGCACCACAAGTGCAAACAGGCTAAGAAAATTGGACATATCCATTTATCTGCCCTAACTAACGTGCCTTCATCAAGTGCTGGTGTGAATGGGCGTTTGTAACTGAAAAAAAAAATACCTGCAAATACATCCCTTCCTAACAGCACTGTGGGTGCACCTATACCACATGGACTGCAGTGGCTCAAGAAGTTAGCTCATTACCACTTCAGGGGCAATTAGGGATGGGCAACCACTGCTGGCCTTACCACCAACACCTACCTCCCATGAAAGGAGAGAACAAAACTGAGGATGGTAACATAGTGGAAATGTTATTGGCCTGGTAATTCGGAGACCCCAAACTAATACTCTGGAGACACGAGTACAAAACCCACCATGGCAGCCAGGGAAGCTAAATTCAATTAATTAATAATGTTCATGAAACTACTGAATTGTTATAAAAGCTCACCTGGTTCACGAATGTCCTTTAGGGAAGGAAATCTGCCGTCCTTACCTGGTCTGGCCGACATGTGACTCCAGATCCACATCAATGGGGGTTGGCCCTTAACTACCCTCTGAAACGGCCAAGCAAGCCTCTCATCTGCTCGAGAGTAATTAGGGTTGGGCAATAAATGCTGGCCTTGCCAGCAATGCTCACATCCCAAGAGCCAATTTTTAAAAATGCGATGATAAAATGGAGATGGAAATAATGTGAGGGGGAGGGGGTGGGGGTGATTCTATAATGAGCAGCCAATCAGGTTTGCTAGCTTTATGTCGCCCCATGAGGTTTTTGGGTTATGGGCCCAATTTTAATTCTGTAAAACAATGTGGGTTTTGTAAGACATTAACTTTCAACTTTTATGGTTACTGTACTATCCCGATATGAGAATTACAAGAAATAATGAGGCAACACTCAAAGCCCAAATTAAGCACCAATGTCTTGACTAGAATCAGTGGGAACATCTTTTAAAAATACAATACACCACATATGCGTTAGAAGGAGTTATTCATAAGATCACCCAGTGAGCTGTGAACATCTTGTCGATTACACTCTTTAGCAACATTTTCTGCTATGATTTTTATACCCTTCTTTCCGAGGTGGGCAGGATGTTTCGTTGACAAGATCGTACTGTCCTATCAAAATCCACCTTAAGCTCCAATTGTCCAATGGGGCATCTAACTCTTTTTTCAAACCATGATATTAAAGTCTGCCCCAACATTATACAACTGTTTTAAATTTACTTCAGTAATTAAATCACTCATGCTGAAGGCTTTAAGATTGTCATCAGCAAATACAACAGCAACTTTCCTTTCCATTCCTGCTGGAGTCCGGCCTGGTCAGTGGCGTGAGTGGACAATATGGTGACAAGGCCAAAAATTAGTTTCATGACATTGTGAGACCAGTTTGCGATCGTCCGCTCCACCCGTCAATGGTGGGCCGCATTCCCCACCATCGGATGTGGGGAACATCATTGTATTACATCAGCGTATCATTATAAGGCCAGCCCGTCAGACTCATCCTTCCCGCTGGATTGTCCGCCCATGTTGGCGAGAAAACACACCATTGCAGAACATATCTTGACAACTATGACATGTAGAAGTCAAGACTTACCACCAGGGCCTTGCTCACATCGCGGACGTCCGAGGAGCAGAAGATGCTGGAGCCCGACAGCAATGGCACACTGGAGGAAGGTCCATGGCATGCTGGGTGGCTTCTCGTAGGCATGGCTCCGCTGCAAAGCAGCTCACGGAATTTGGGTGATGGTCAAAGGGGGTTGGAGAGGAAGGGCTAGGATCGACTGGGAGAGAAAGAGGTGTCGGGGGGGTTGAGGTTGGGAGAGGGGGAATGAAGGTGTCAGGATGGAGGGAAGCTGGGAGGGGTGGAATGAAGGTGTTAGGATGGAGGGAGGTTGGGAGGGGTGGAATGAAGGAGTTGGGGGTGGGGAGATTGGGAGGTGGAAGAGAGAACGGGAGGAGGAGGGAGTAACGGGGAGAGGACTGCAACTGGGGAGGTAGGTGTAAGTGAGGGTGGCAGGTGCAAGGTAAGGAGTGCAGAGAGGGGTGGAGGAATGGGTGCGGAGAGGGGAAGGAGTAAGGGTTAAGGAAGAAGTAAGAGTGGAGGAAGGAGTCAGGAGGCGTCTAGGAATAAGGCTGGAGCAAGAAGTGAGGCTGGAGGAAAGTTGGGAGGGGGAGGGACTAAGGGTGGTTGAACAGGTAAGGGTGGAGGAAGGAATCAGGAAGGGGGGAGGGACTAAGCGGGAGGGGAGTCTGGGGGGTGGAGGAGGGGTGCAGAGGTGGGAAGGGGTGCAGAGGGGGGATGTGCAGGTGAACATGCATGGGAGGGGTCTGATGTGTCCACATCTGCCTCCTGGGGAACGAACTGAGTGTGGGTGTGAGATGGAGGAAGGATGAGACTGACCAAGGGCAGAGTGAGGCAGTAGGGTGAGAGGGTGAGGGTTCGACAGTGTAGTAGAAGGCACGGTGAGTGTGATTGGTGGGGATTCAGAGGCAGACAGAGACCCTGGGAGTGGGGATAAGGAGGTTGGGGAGGTGAACGTGGGTGGGGGTGGAGTTTTCGGGAAGGAAGGAAACGTGCACGTCCACCTGGACATCCCTGAAGGAAAAGTTGTGGCTGGCAGGTCACAGAGGGGAGGTGGGAGGTGATGCCGGGGGAAGGTCAACTGTGATGGGGGAGGGGAAATAGGTGGCTGGGGGAGGGGAAAGGATGGGGGAGTGAATGAAATATTGTATCACCACCATGCTGTCCAAATCTGAAAGTGAAATGAGATTTGTGGTGGGTGAGATCAGGTGCTGTATGGGGGTGGGATCAGTGGGTGGGCGGAGATGCGGGTTAGCTCAGATGGACAACTGAAAGTGAACCCCAGCGGGCAGCGTTCAAAACGCTCAGGACATTGAGGTTAGAATGATACGTGGAGAATCCATGTGCGAGGGAGAGGCTTGCTCGAGGCTCCGAAAGGCCCTGCCACACTCTCACTTCTCCCTCCAGAATCATTCATGGGCCGGCTGCTCCCTCTGAGGTGACGGGTCTTCCCGGCTGCTTATTTCCAGCTCTTCAATGGAGGAGGTGTCCCCTTGGCTGGTGGTGAGGATGTGGATGGAGCTGAGGGACTGGCTGGCTGAGGGTGTTGGTCGCTTGGCAGAGCTCCCTGTGAACCAAAGTAAAGATAATTATTGCAGGGCAGCAGAGTCAGAAGCAGGAGAGAGAGACACTCACAATTGTGTTGAGAGAGGGATGATGTGGTGCAGGATCCTCACGAGGGTGTTCACCACTGACCTCACCATCACCACAGGCACGGTCCACATCCTCACCGGTCAGCACGATGGCACACTCCTCAAAGTGAGTGAGGGGCCTAATGTGGGCCACTCCACCCCCGGTCTGGGGCCTCTCCCTGTTGATGTGAGCCAGCTTCTCCTGCATGAAAACAGATGGAGAGAGTGTGAGCAGGACACATGGCACTGGGTGGAATTTGTGTGGTGAGCGGAGACATGGGCAGGATTAGTGAGAATTAGTGACAAACCCAACGAGAGGAGATGCAATTCTAGACCTAGTCTTGGGGAACGAAGAAGGGCAAGTGGGTGAAATGACAGTTGGCGACCATATCGGGGACAGTGATCACAATTCAGTTAGATTTAGCATTACCATGGAAAAGGACAGAGATAAGGCAGGAGTAAAAGTCTTGAGCTGGGGGGAAGGCAAATTTTGCAGGAATGAGAAGGGACTTGGCTGAGGTGGACTGGACAGCACTCTTGGAGGATAAAACAGTGGAAAACTGTGGGAAGCAATAAAAAGCGAGATCCTAATTGTACAAAGTAGACATGTCCCCTACAAAAATAAGAGTGGTACTGCCAAATCTAGACCTCCCTGGTTGTCTAGAGGAATACAGGGGAAGATCAAACAGAAAAAGAAAGCGTACAATAGGCACAAAGAACTAAGCACTGCAGATAGCCTAGACGAATATAGGAAGTGCAGGGACGAAGTAAAAACGGAAATAAGGAAATCAAAGAGAGGGCATGAAAAAAGATTAGCAAGTAAAGTTAAAGATAACCCAAAGATGTTTTACCAATACATTAATGCTAAAAGGTTAGTTAAGGAAAAAGTGGAACCTATCAGAGATGAAGATGGAAACTTGTGTGTAGATGCAGAGGCTGTGGGAAGGGTTTTGAATGAATATTTTGTCTCCGTGTTTACAAAGGAAAGGGAGGATGTAGATATAGTAGTCCAGGAGGAACACTGCGAGATATTGGACAGGATAGTCATAAAGAGAGAGGAAGTACTCGAAGGGTTGAAATCCTTGAAAGTGGATAAGTCACCAGGGCCAGATGGATTGTTTCCGAGGCTGCTGAAGGAAGTCAGGGAGGAGATAGCAGATGCTCTGAGGATGATTTTCCAATCTTCACTAGATACAGGGGAGGTACCAAAGGACTGGAGAAATGCAAACGTAGGTCCATTGTTTAAAAAGGGGTCAAAGGAAATGCCAAACAATTATAGGCCAGTTAGTCTTACATCAGTGGTGAGCAAATTAGTAGAATCAATCCTGAGAGATAGGATTAATTGTCATGTGGAAAGGCATGGACTAGTCAGGGATGGTCAACATGGATTTGTTAAAGGAAGGTCTTGCCTCACAAATTTGATTGAATTCTTTGAGGAAGTGACAAGAAGGGTTGATGAAGGTAGTGCAGTGGATGTTGTGTACATGGATTTTAGCAAGGCATTTGACAAGGTCCCACATGGCAAATTGGTCAGGAAAGTAAAAGCCCATGGGATTCAGGGTAATGTGGCAAACTGGATAAAAGGTTGGCTTTGTAACAGGAAACAAAGGGTAATGGTTGATGGATGCCCTTGCGAATGGAAGGTTGTCTCAAGTGGTGTTCCACAGGGCTCGGTGTTGGGACCCTTGCTGTTTATGTTATATATTAATGATTTGGACGTGAACGTGGGGGGCACGATTGGGAAATTTGCAGATGACACAAAGATTGGCCGAGTAGTGGATAGTGTAGATGATAGCCATAATCTCCAAAACGATATAGATAGGTTGGTGGAGTGGGCGGTAAAGCGGCAGATGGATTTTAACATAGAGAAGTGTGAGGTCATACATTTAGGGTGGTCAAACAGTTACAGGGATTACAAAATAAATGGGAATATACTAAGAGGGGTAGATGAAGTGAGAGATCTTGGCGTACAAGTACGCAGGTCCCTGAAGGCAGCAGTTCAAGTAAACGAGGTTGTAAAGAAGGCATATGGAATGCTCTCCTTCATAGGCAGAGGTATAGAATATAAAAGTAAGGATATAATGTTGGAATTGTATAAAACACTGGTGAGGCCACAACTGGAGTATTGTGTGCAGTTCTGATCACCACATTCCAGGAAGGACGTAATAGCTCTGGAGAGAGTGCAGAGGAGGTTTACAAGAATGTTGCCAGGGTTAGAAAAGTGTAGCTATGAGGAGAGATTGGATAGGTTGGGGTTACTTTCCTTAGAACAAAAAAAGCTGAGGGGTGACTTGATTGAGGTGTACAAAATTATGAGGGGAATAGATAGAGTGGACAGGATAAAATTGTTTCCCTTGGTGGAGAATTCTAGAACCAGCAGACATAGATTCAAGATAAGTGGCAGAAGGTGTAGGGGGGACATGAGGAAGAACTTTTTTACGCAGAGGGTAATGGGTGTCTGGAATTCGCTGCCCAGGTTGGTGGTAGAGGCAGAAACTTTAAACTCTTTTAAAAAGTACCTGGATCTGCACCTAAAGTGCTGTAAGCTGCAGGGCTATGGGCCGGGTGCAGGAAGGTGGGATTAGAAAGGGCACCTGGGTGTCCTCGGACTGGCATGGACAAGATGGGCCAAATGGCCTCCTTCTGTGGTGTAACTTTTCTATGGTTCTATGATGTGAGCTTGAGAGGATATGAGCCTGATGGAGATGTGAGGGTGTGTGTGAGAGTTAGTGGTGTTGTCCCTTGAGGTGTGAGACCCCTGTGGACGTGTGATGGGTTTGTGAGTGTGCGAGTTGAGAACGATGAGAAGAGAGAGCTACCCTGGCAGAATGGATGGGACCATTCATCCTGTAGCCGCACCAAAAAAGACATTTCAGTGACATGTCATGAACTTGGGGGCTGCAGTCTTTTTGCCTTTTGTGGATATCTTCCCTGCAGCAGTCGGGGGGGGTGGATGGAAGAACTGAGATGTGAGCGCGGGACTGGACTTTAAATATGGTGCCTGGCTTGGCGAAGCAGCGAGGTGGTAGTGATGGGCAGGCACCATGAGAGCCCGCCTGCCATGGAAACGGAGTGTTTCCGTTTAATGCGGCGGGTTTGGGACAATACGGCGTGAAAACCTGCTATCACGGCCGGCCCATTTTACCCACCCGCTATCGCACCTGGTGCAAATCTGGGTCGATTCCGCCCTATACTTCAAAAATAAGTCTATGTATGTAACAGTGTATGTAACGCACTCCACAAATACAAGTTTTTTCTTTAAATGCCTGCAGGCTGTTAAACTACAGACCCACTGAGCGGAGGGAACAGTTATTGTAGCGTCTGCTATAAAGAGCAAGGGCTTACACCCGCTTTAGACTCCTCTATGGCTTCAAGTCATTTCCTCCTAACATGCTAAATTATAACCCCGGGTGCCCCTAACTAGCTTAATGGTGGCATTAGCAGTGTGACTTGGCGCTGTCTAATCTGCTCTACAAGGCTGCATGTATTGGACTACGAGGAAATTGCTTTGTAAATCATTCCTGAAATTGATGCTATTCTGTGTCCCAAATTGGCCTGTAATGGTTTCACTGACAAGGAAATGGCACAATGTTATTTCCCTATCTCCCCGTGTGCTTTGGCAGGTAGTGTGAAGGATTCACAGGCTGTTGAGCCACCTGACAGCCTTTCGAATACTCCTCCCATGGGCGTGTCCATCTTTTTATTTATTCCTTTCATAGGACGTGGGCATGGATGGCATTTGTTGCCCATCCCTAATTGCCCTGGCTTTGCTAGGCCATTTCAGAGGGCAGTTAAGAGTCAATCACGTTATTGTGGGTCTGGAGGCACATGTAGGCCAGACCAGGTAAGGATGGCAGATTTCCTTCTCTAAAGGGACATTAGTGAACCAGATGGGTTTTTATGACAATCGTTGTTGGTTTCATGGTCACCATATCTGAGGCTATCTTTTCAATTCCAGGTTATTGATTGAATTTAAATTCCACCAGCTGCCATGGTGGGATTTGAGCCTATGTTTCCAGAGGAGTAGGCTGGGCCTGACTGGATTACTAGTCCAGTAACATTACCACCGCGCCACCATCTCCACTGCCCCACACCCCCAAGTCAATTCATTCCCATACGCGGGAGGGTTTTATTGGCCCCCACAATCCATGGGGAGAGGGGGGTACTGGACACAAGCTCCTTGCTGGATGTCAACCCAGAATTCAGGGTGTCCACCTGTTGGGAGGGAGGAATTGAACTTTGCGCCCCAGACTCAGAGTCATTAATATTGCCACTAGGCTAACAGCCCATTGCTGTGTATCTACAGTGAAGCCGACAAATGTAATGGACTGTACTACAGATACCGCAGTCTATCAACATCCTTAACTTTCAGTAATCATGAAAAAAGACGCTCCTTGATCAAGTCTAAACTGAAATGAAAATGAATTGAAGCGTAGAGCATTTGTCCCATCGTGTGTGTGTGCTACCTCTTTAAAAGAGCTAACCTAGCATTCTAAACTCTCTGCTCTTTCCTCATAGTCCCGAAACCTTTTTTTTTCCTTTTCAAACACTTATCCAATTCTCTTTCGAAAGTTGCTGTTGAATCTGCTTCCACCGCCCTCTCAGGCAGCGCATTCCAGATCACAACTCACTGCGTTAATAAAAAAAACCTCCTCATCTTCCCCCTTGAGTTCTCTTCCCAGTTGTCTTAAACCCATGTCCCTCTGGTAACCCACCCTCCTGCCACTGGAAGCAGTTTCTCCCCATTTTGCTTTGTCAAAACTTCTCCACAGCTTTGAACACCTCTATTGAATTTCCCCGGACCTTTCTCCGCTCTAAGGAGAACAATCCCAGCCCCTCTCATCTCTTCACGTAACTGAAGCCTCTTATCCCTCGAATAATTTTCCTCTTCACCCTTTCCAAAGCCTTGAAGTTTGTCCTAAGTGTGATGCCTAATACTGTGGCTGAGGCCAAACTGATGATTTGTAATGGTGCAGCATAAGTTCCTTGTTCTTCTACTGCAGCTCTCCATTTATAAAGCCAGAGATCCCATATACATCTTGAACAGTCCAAACAACTTGCCCTGCCAAAGACTTGTTATTGTTAGCACAATTGTATTTTCCATGATTTCACACTGCAAGTCAGTGGCCTTCCAGTTGATGGTTGCATCTTTGTGACAGGAGGGTTGCGGGAGCCAGAAATATTATTTCTTTGAAGGGTCAGGTCTCAGACGCCACAGGCATGAAAACGATTGGAACTTTTTCTAAACAACTCCTCCTCTTGAATTCAACACTTAAGAAATCCTGGCCAGGAAGCCAAAGGGAAACATGACACCATGATGAATGGGTCATTGCTAAAGTGTGTCCCTTAAAGGCTGTGTCCCAATAAATGTGGGTTCCTAGCCTCAGGTACAATTAGGCTACCAATTTTGTTTGATCAACGAGTCATTGCTGCCAGAATTGGACATCTACTTGGGGCCGGGAGGGGGATGAAAACGTTTATGTATTCGTCTGAATTAGGTCAGGGCAGAGTGTAAAGAGGAGAGTTGGATTGGAATTGGAGCCTCCCCTATTGAAAATGATTGAGGTTAGTTTAGGTGGGCTCGTGAGAGGGCACGCAGAACCCCCGCCCACCCCAACGCCTCCATCCATTGCCACCCTCCTCTCCTCCTTATGCTTCACTCAAGCAGAGGCAGCAATCAACCCCTCACAGAGTTTTAGACTGTTTTCTATCCAGACAAGCAGGGAGTTGCATGTAAGAGGCAGAGGTTTAAACTGTTAGAATTATTGTTTAATAATGTTCCTACAATTTCTCCTTTTCACTCGTTTCCACCTCTCCCTGGTCTGTTCCAACCAATAAGAAACTGAAAGGTGGGGTCGGCAGGAATTGTCCATGAGTCAATCACCTAGTAACTATGGACCAATCACGTGTAGTAGAATAAATTTGCTTAAGCGCAAAGCTTGCCCAGTTTTGAATAAGTTTCTGATGAAGAGTCATACGGACTCGAAACGTTAACTGTCAGACCTGCTGGGTTTTTCTAGCTACTTTTGTTTTTGTTTGAATAAATTTGCCTGGATTAGAATAAACTTTCCTAAATTTGAAAACAAATTGCCTAAATTCAATTAAATTTCCCTAGGTCCAAATATTTTTGCCCAGATTTGGACAAATTCAGCTAAGTTAGAATAAATTTGCCTAAATTAGAATGAATTCACCTAGATTAGAATAAATGTGCCTGGGTTAGGATAAATTTGACTATGATTAACTTTGCCAAAATTACAGAGAGTATTACAGAACAAATGTTGCAAGATGCTTAATTGTGTGCACTATGAACTAAGCTTTGAGCATTAAATGGTTGGTTTTCTGTGGTTTTCCAATACTAATTCCACAGCCTGAGCACACATGGAAAATTACCCCATTGTGTAAATTTTATTTACCCAAAACATGAAATGGAAAAGAAATAACAGAAGAAGTTGTGTAACAAGATGGTGCCTTGTGCAATGCTTTATGTTGTAAAAAAAACCCCCCCAGATGTTAACTAATCTAGCTGTGAGAATAGAGAAATCATTGTTACCAACTCATTCCGTGTTCATGGCAAAAGCCGCAAGAGACAAAAACTGAAATTACCTCCCAAAAAGAAAAATAGCATTTCAAAACCCTAGACAAGCGCTTGTTCCTTCCAAACCTCTAGAAAGAGTGAGTTTGTGTTATTTTAGCCAATAGCTACAAATCTGATAGATTGTGAAAGAGGGAAAGAGAGAGAGAGGGAGAGAGCGAAAGGAAGATGGAGAGAGGGAGAAAGAGAACGAGAAAAAATATTTGTATCGACAGAGTTTATGATTAACATTAGCCCCGATATTTGTGGAGAGGAAGGGGAGAGACTTAAGGGCCAGGTCACATGGGAGAGATCAAGGATGAGCTCTGGAATTCTCTCTTACACCTCTCCACCTCTCTACCTCACATTCCTCCTCTAAGACACTCCTTAAGACCTACCACTTTGACAAGCGTTTGGTCATCTGACCTAATATCTCCTCATGTGGCTCAGTATCGTACTTTGTTTTATAATGCTCCTTGGTGAAGCATCTTGGGATGTTTTGTTCTGTCCAAGGCGCTATATAAATATAAGTTGTTGTGAGAGGTCATTGGGGAGAGATTGTTTGGGGGGGGGCGGGGGTGATGATGGAAATCACATAGAAGAGTCTGAAGATCATGGTGGTCATTGCTACAGTTGATCAGGGCCGATTAGCTTACGGAGCCAGTGGGAAGGAATCCTGCTCCCCTGTAGAGCTAGAAAGACATTTTAATTTCTTGACCTGACTGTTCTTGCCTCCCTTTAGCTGCTGCTTTTCCTGAACCCTGGGAATCTCTGCCCATAGCTGTTCAATCCAAATGGCAGCCAGAAGCTGAGGCATGGAACTTCATTAATGTAATATCATTAATTACCGGCCTCTTGGGAGTAGGTCACTCACCAGACTCCAAACCTGACCCAAATAAACCAGATTAGTCATATCCAGGTGGGTTGGAGTTGGGTTTGCCATTTTAAACAATTTAACCCCTTCTCACCCTCTCCCATCCACCCTGGGGGCAGTGTGCTAAATTCCCTCCATGATGTCGGCAAGCACTTTACGTCTACACTTCTGTGTCCATCTATTTCACTTTATAATGGAGATTGTCTATGTAAGCTTGTCACAGTGCAGTTTCACCCTCCCACCAGTGGTAGCACTGTGCTGCTTTTGGTTGTGCACCTCGCAGCTCCTCAGTCTGTACCATGGATAATCTCCCAAGCCCAAACAACTCTACTTCCCCTGCTTCCAACAATGCTGTGAGTTTGCTACATAATGGAAGGCGTAGAGTTAAGACATCAAAATGGGGACTCAATTATATCCCTAAGCCCTGGTTGGGATGTCTGAGGGCAACCTCAAACTGTGCAATTCAAAATACAAGCATCCTGTGGGTTTTATTTCTAAATAGGTTTTGTGGCAGCTCTTTTTCGGCTTAAGCAACACTTTTACATTTTATTTTTTCTGCTCTTCTTCTCATGAAAAGTTTGTTCTCAGTCTACGTTGGTCGAATTGTGCAGTCCATCTGGAGCCATCATATTACAAATAGGGAGATGGATTCGCTGGAGAGACTGTGTAGAATCATTGGCATCACTTGGAAATGAGGAAGTTGTCATCCAGGCTTCAGATGACTTGGCAGGCCAACCCTGGAGCCACAGCTCTTTGGGCAGAGAGGACAAGAGTTGCCCTGAGGAAGTTGCAGGGGTGAGGGGTCTGGGGGTGGGTGGCAGGGGTATTTTGAGCCAGGATTCTGCTCTCCCACCTGCTGCTCTCGTTGCTTCTCCGCAGCAGAAGCTGTGCGGTCAGTTCCCGGCTGTGTTGGGACCGTGTTGGATGAGGCACTGTCACATGGTACAGTTTGTGGCGGGTTCCTCCCAAGCACTGATGCCAATTTGTCCCCTTCTCAATGAGGCCATCCGAGTGTCCATAAAACGTTTCCTCCGTCCTCCTTGAGGTCCTTTTGTTGTGAAAAGAGGATCTGCTTTGGGAGCTGATTATTACATGCAGATGCAGTGTCCAGACCAACTCAACACAATACAGAGGGTCCAAAGGGGGATAAATGGCAATATTTTCAGAATGTTCAGAGACTGGACGTGATTGGAGGAGTGGTTGCGTGTTCTTGATTTTTGTAGCAATGCACAGACAGAAGTTGCACCAGTTGGATTTCCCATTGATTTTAATGTTCTGTATGTTTTACCCAATGTGAGCAAGAAAGATTCTGCTTAAAACTCGAACCAACCCCTTCCTCACCCAATATTAATTCGGCCTATCTTCGAAGGAGTGCAGTTGCAGAAGAAAAGATCCAGATTTCAGGAGCGTCTCGTCGTTGCCCCATCAGTTTAATATAGGGGGGAGTTGGTGGCATAGTGGCAATGTCACTGGACTGTTAATCTGGAGGCCCAGACTAATGCTCTGGGGACATGGGTTCATTTCCAACCACAGCGGCTGGTAGAATTTAAATCCAATTAATTAATTTAAAAACCTGGAGATAAAAGCTGCCCTCGGTAATGGTGACCCTGAAACTATCATTGATTGTCATAAAAACCCATCTGGTTCGCTAATGCCCTTTAGGGAATGAAATCTGCCATCCTTACCTGGTCTGGCCTACACGTGACTCCAGACCAACAGCCATGTGGTTGACTCTTAACTGCCCTCTGAAATGGCCGAGCAAGTCACTCAGTTCAAGGGCGATTAGGGATGGGCAACGTCCACAGCCCATCAAATGGTATTTTTAAAAAGTTTCTGCTACCAATGTGAATGTCTGTCGGGCAAAGAGAGTCAACTTCCATCAGAGAAAAAGTAGGTGCTCAATGCCTTGTAAGGGAGTGATTGAGACCTGAACTTGTTAAGGTGACTTGCTAATCACGACGAGGCTGTTTCATATGTGGTGGTTGTGGGGACGGTGGGGGAGGGAAGTTTATGTCTCAAAGAACAATAGTGATTTCAAATTTCAACTCGTTATTTCAGTTGTATTTTCCATCTCTTCTATCCCTCCAGCACTTTCCACATTCGGATCTGAAGAGCACCGACTGAACAGGCAACGAGATGGGTACACAGGAGATCGAGGCTGGCTGCCCTCTGATGCCATGACCTCTCAGGACCCTTTGGTGGGACACGGAGCCCATTCAGCTGAAGACACGGAGCCAGTGGGAACTCTCCCCCTTGTCTGCCGGACCCAGCAAGGGGCCTGGCCGGATTGCCGATAACGTGAACGTTTCTTGCTCTCAGCTCCGCGCTTTGACAATTTTGAGGCCTCTGCGACCGGTGGCGATGGGGCCTTTCACCGGGACATGGACATTCCAGAGCATCTAGCAATCTCCTGACGCCTTCTTATGTTTCGGAAGTTTATTCTAGAAATTTCTACCGGAGGCCAAGACGGACAATGAAAGTGAAAAGGTGCAGACAGGACACACTAAAGGAAGCACAGGAAAATCCCTAGGGCTAAAAACTCTTTAATGTCAGTATTTTCTATCAGGACAGGCAGTGGCGCTTTATCGCGGTTGCAAGGAAACATTTCTATTTCTTCACGGTTTTGTAATTGCTTGCTGCAGATGTCTAAAGTATTAATGTTCACTCAAGGTTGTTTATTGAATGATGAAGGGACTGATAAGGAAAGTCCACCTCATCCCTCCTGAGAGACACTCTCGCCTGTTTTGCAGGTGGATCAAGTGCAAAACTTGAATCCTTTACCCCTTGCCCTCTACCCTCCCTGGCCTTTTTTTCTACTTGCTGTGAAAAACCCGACGACACACACACACACAAACACACCCACACACACACATACACAAAAAAGGCGACTCTCACAGGCGCACATTGTTCTCGTGACAGGGTCCGTTTTTCTACTCCCTGCTTTTGCAATCTGGCACTGGACGGATTTTAACTGGCTAACAATGGAGCAGAGCACAGTGCCAGTACGAGGGAGAAAGTGAAGACCATTCCCTGAACAGCTATGCAATCTTGATCATAAAAATGCATGAATGTAACCTTCACCTACCCACCAACCCCACCCGCCGACCCCCTTTTTGCTGCATCCCCACCTTTATCTTCCAGTACCTGATTACTGATGCATAATGACAATCATGTGACTGTGATACAGTCAATGGAAGGGCTTTGTCATTAAACTGCTTGGATCCATTCCAACCCAGATTCTCCCCCGTTCCCCATTTAATATTTTCCTCTTTCAAAACCCTTTTTATTTTTATTTTTGCTTTTTGTTTGTCGCAGCCAAAGGTGAACAATCGATGTCCACTGATATCTCCTTTTCCAGTGTAAAGCCTTGTCAAAGACTTCTGGATATATTTTGAATATATGGCTTTTCCGTTGCTTGTTGTGTTAATAAATAATTGGAAGCGAGCTGGTAGCTCGTGGCGTGTTCTTGGTCAGTGTTCTCACACCCTGTGCATCTCACACCCAACAGCAGCAGGGCAGGGTTTGACCGCACAGAGCTGCAAAAGGAGTATCTTCAATTCTGCATAGCTGAAATAGACGGACTAAGAGTACAGAATTGTAAAATAGATGTTATCATATCTTAAACATATAATAATAAAAGATGTCAACATTTTATTCAAGAAACACGTTCACAGGCTGAAGGCTGAATTGCCAGGCAACCTACGTCAACAAATTCATACGTAACAAGTGTAACAGCTAACAAGTAGGAGCTTCCCCAATGGGTGTGCAAAATTTATCCACATGAAGTCAGTTAAAATTGAGCTGGACAAGTGTTTGGAAATAAGAATGTAGCTCTTGGTTGAAGAGTTCATGCCAGAGCTGACAATGATGAGCTGACTGGCCTCACTTTGATGAACCATCTTTGGGTGTAACACTGCACAGCTCTAGTGGGGTTTTTTTTTTAACCAATAGCGTCTCGCGCAAACCTGGCAGAGGAAACAACCCCGCCCGGTTTATTCTGGGCAGATCGGTAATTCGCCAAGCCGAGGTATCAGCTCTGGTAGCACTCTCACCCTCCAGTCAGCGGCAAGTTCCCCTCCGGAAATCTGAGAGCAAAATCCAGGCTGAAGTACCGAGGCAGTGCTGCACTGTTGGAGGTGCCAATTTTCAGACAAGACATTAAACTGAAGCCCAGTCTGCCCTTTCAGTCCGATATAAAAGCAACCATAGAACCATAGAAAAGTTACAGCGCAGAAGGAGGCCATTCGGCCCATCTTGTCCATGCCAGCCCGAGGACACCCAGGTGCCCTTTCTAATCCCACCTTCCTGCACCCGGCCCATAGCCCTGCAGCTTACAGCACTTTAGGTGCAGATCCAGGTGCTATTTAAAAGAGTTTAAAGTTTCTGCCTCTACCACCAACTTGGGCAGCGAATTCCAGACACCCACTACCCTCTGCGTAAAAAAGTTCTTCCTCATGTCCCCCCTACACCTTCTGCCACTTATCTTGAATCTATGTCCCCTGGTTCTAGAATTCTCCATCAAGGGAAACAATTTTATCCTGTCCACTCTATCTATCCCCCTCATAATTTTGTGCACCTCAATCAAGTCCCACCTATCACTGGCCCTCTATCCAGCTCTACCTGTCCCACCCCCCTTAAACCAGCTTATATTTCACCTCTTTTCTATTTTTACTTAGTTCTGTTGAAGAGTCATTCGGACTCGAAACGTTAACTGTGTTCCTCTCCGCAGATGCTGCCAGACCTGCTGAGCTTTTCCAGGTATTTTTATTTTTGTTCTGGAATTCCAGCATTCGCAGTTTTTTGCTTTTACCTCTCAACCTTCTTTGTTCCAAGGAAAATAACCCCAACCTATCCAATCTCTCCTCGTAGCTGCAGGAGAGTAGAGAGACAGATAAAGACCCAGGACACTATTTCCAAAAAGAGCAGGGGAGTTCTCCCCAGTGGCCCCCAGGACGATATCTTTCCCTCAACCGATGTCACTTAGAAAGCAGATGATCTGGTCGTTACCGCATTGCTGTTAGTGGGATCTTGCTGTGCACAAATTGGCTGCCCTATTTCCTACATTATGCTTCACAAAGCACGTCCTTGTCTGTAAGGTGCTTTGGTACGTCCGGAGGTCACCAAAGGCGCCATGGATATGTGAGCCTTTCTTTATCTGTCTCTCTACTATCCTGTAGCTGAGGATTCGGGTGGACAATTCCCAGTTACAGTAGGATATATTAGAAGCTTCCCTGAAAGTGAGGACATTGTCAAAACATTTCGTGTTTTATGCGGGGATGGATGTATTCCATTGAACAAGCAAATTAAACGGAGCATTAAAACATTTTCTCTTCAGTTGAAATGATTTAAAGCTGAAATGGTGAGCTTTAGGTGAAGATAATTATCTACATGCCCCAGTCTAACCTGGCAGTGCAGTGACTAATTCCATTTCCACATTTTCAAAATGAATGATTTTCATTCACACATCGATGGACCCTTGAAAATTCTCAAGGTGAGGAGGGGGGAGTGGAAAAAAGCTAAAAACCTCACTGTGGAACAACAGAACTATTAAACATTAAAACACAAGAAACAGCAGCAGGAGCCAAGTTCAGTTCTATCCCTGAGTGAAATCCGTTAAACATTTGAGGCAAAATGCTGATGTGGTTGACCTGAAAACATCGCTTCAAAATTAGTTGGTCTGACTGACCCCTGCCGACTGACCCACGCTGAGTGACCCCTGTTAACTGACCCCTGTCATCTGACCCCTGCCAATTGACCCTCCTGACTTACCCCTGCCAACTGACCCCTGCTGATTGACCCCTACCAACTGCCCCATGCTGACTGATACCTACCAACTGACCCAATCCAACTGACCCCTGCCAGTTGACCCCTGCCAACTGATCGCTGCTGATTGACCCTGCCAACTGACCCCTGCCAACTGACCCCTGCCAACTGACCACTGCCGAATGACCCCTGCCAACTGACCCCTGCCAACTGACCACTGCCGACTGACACCTGCTAATTGACCCCTGCCAACTGACATCTGCTGACTGCCCTGTAATATTTGGTACTGACTGCCCAATGCTGACTATCCCGTAGTGACTGCCCCGTAATGACTGTCCCATAATAACTGTCCCGTAATGACAGTCCCGTACTGATTGTCGTGTACTGACCGTCCCGTAATGACTGCCCCATAATAACTGTCCTGTAATGACAGTCCTGTACTGATTGTCATGTACTGACTGTCCCGTAATGACTGCCCCGTAATGACTGCCCCATACTGACTGTCCCGTAATGACTGCCTCATACTGACTGTCCCGTAATGACTGCCCCGTAATGACTGTCCCGAACTGAATGTCCCGTAATGACTGCTTTGTACTGACTTCCCCCTAATAACTATCCCGTAATGAGTGTCCCGTAATGACTGTCCCATAGTGACTGTCCCGTAATGACTGTCCCATAGTGACTGTCCCATAGTGGGGGACAACGTCCTACCTATTGGGAGGGGAAGTGGATGATTCACTGATTCTTTTCTAATCATCCCTTCCACCCAAAAATAAAAGTTCCTCGGAGATGGGACATGGACACCAGGTCCTTGATGAGCTGAGATCAGCAGCAGGGTACTAAGCACGCCCCAGATAGCAGCATCTACACAGGAACTGGAAAAAAATTCAATGAGCTCCAATCTCACAACTCAGCCACGTTTTACACAAGCCCAGGGTACTTATGCTTTGCTTGAAGATTCACTTTGTTTCTCCCTCTACCTGTGGGTGGTGACACAATGGGTTAAATTTTTCCAGAAAAATTAGGATGTGTGAACAATGCACGTGATTATTAATGTGAAAATTAGTCAGCAAGTTCAGGGGATTAAGAGATAAACCATGAGTTATAAAATACTGAGCTTGCTGGTTGATTTACTCTTTCCTCCCTGTGATTTTTAAGAACTTTCTGCAATTGCACATTAATTGTCCATTAAACATGCTGCAGAAAATGAGGGCTCATCATTAACACTTTAAGCACCCTTTTAACAGATTATTGATGCAGTTCTCCATAGCAATGCCTCTACCAGTCGGAGTCCGCTTGCCAACTGATCGGCACTCTCTTCTCTTGAAGTATAAATTGTTGTTCCTTTACATTTGGCATTGTTGCGAATTGCCCCGATGAGTGCAAAGTGAAAAGTTTCGACAACATGTGTCCTTTTCAGCAATACTCAAGTTCTGTGCTACCCCAAATGACTAATGTGACATTAACATGCTGCCAACCAACCTTTCTAGCCAGAAAATGAACAATTTAAACAATCCAACTTCCTTCCTGCAGGAGTAAATTGTTGTTAGAGATTATTAAAATTTCGTATTTTTAATCGTTTTAAGTTTTTCTCTTATTTTTCCTTTCTGTCTTTTTCTCTTCTTCTTTTATTTCTCTTCCTGAACCTGAGTTAACCCTGTATGCAAAATAATTTGCTTTCATTTTAGTGTTTAATTCACTGCCACTTCTCTTCCAGGAACACCTACCTTGAAGAAGTGCTGCTCTTCTCTCCGATGGGATTTCCGTTTGTCTCTTTCAACCCCCTCTTAAACAGTATAAAATGCATCACATTTCTTACCTCTCTTTAGTCCTGAAGAAGAGCTATGTGGACTCGAAACGTTAACTCTGTTTCTCTCTCCACAGGTGCTGCCAGACCTGCTGAGTTTTTCCGGCATTTTCTGTTTTTATTTCCGACTTAACTCTGATTCACCCATTCTCCATCATTCCTCTGCACCCTTTTCAATCCTTAAATCAACAACAACAACAACTTATGGTTATATAGTGCCTTTAATGTAATAAACCATCCCAAGGTGCTTCGCAGGAGAGAGAGAAAATGCGACACTGAGCCACACAGGTTAGTTCAGGTCAGCAAAAGCTTGATCAAAGGAGCATCTTAAAGGAGGAAAGTGAGATGGAGAGGCAGAGAGGGGGAGGGAGGGAATTCCAGAGCTTGGGGCCCAGGCAGCTGAAGGCCCGGCCGCCAATGTTGGAGCGATGGTCAAGATGCCCAGTTAGTTCAGAGGCCTGTGAGGCCGGAGGAGATTACAGAGGTAGGGAGGCCATGGGGTGGGGGGTGGGATTTGAAAACAAGGAGGAGGATTTTAAAACCAAGAGGTTGTCTGACCAGAAACCAATGCAGCAAGTGCAGGGGGGAAATGGGTGAATCGGATTTGATCTTATCAAGGATGTATGGTGTCATGTCCAGGGTGCTCTTGTCACACCCGTTATCCGCTCAAACTGTCAGCAGGCCTTAACGCAGATGGGATCGAGCTGAAGGGTGCAGGAAGGAGTCTAGCGTGTGAGGCGCACATCGTGAGGCCCTCCGCTCCTGCAGGGCCTGGCCCCTTGTGACACGGAACCTCACAGATAAACAGGCTCCCTGACGCCCAATCGCAAAAAAGCCATTAAACATAAAGCAGGGCGGGCAAGTGAGTTGTGGAATCCATTAAGTAAAAGATTTGTGGAGCAGTTTTCGATTCTGTGGTTTTTAATGGGAACATTTCCCGGCCTGTGTTTGCGGTAGATTAACTATCTGCAGCGGCCCAGGCTGAGTGGCAGGCGAGGAGAGGCATCGCTAGGGTCCAATCGGATCTCGGCGTTAAAATAAAAGCATGTTTTCCCAGGCCCGGTGACGAGTCCGGTTTGTATTTTAGTTTTTAAGTTGGCTTCAGCGGGAGTGACCATGTTCAGCACTGGGTTCCGCACCTCAAGATGGACAAACTGACGCCGGAGTGGGTGGGGGGGTGAAGCACAGATTCACCAGAACAATCCTGGGGCTTTAAGGGTTAAATTGTGTTGCATACCCTAGGCCTGGACTCTCTCAAGTGCAGAAGATGAAGGGCCGGTCTTGTTGAGATGTTTAAGCCGATTAAAGGATTCGATGGGGCAGATAGAGAGAAACTACTTCCTCTGGCTGGGGGGTGCGGGGATTGGGAGTCCAAAACCAGGGGGCAGAGCATTAAAATTCGAGGCAGAGCGTTCAGGGGCGATGTCAGGAAGCGCTTCACACAAAGGGGGAGCGGAAATCTGGAACTCTCCCCCCCGCCTCAAAGTGTTGTTGAGGCTGGAGCTCAATTGAAAATTTCAAAGCTGAGGTTAGATCTTTGTTCAATAAGGGCACTGAGAGATATGGAGCATACGGTGATACGGGAGGGGCACCAGAATTAGGGACTCCCCCATCGGCGAGTGGGCGAGGGGGGGTTTGTTCCTGGCCGCCTGTCACGGTGTCCGGGGCGCCCGCTCTCTGCAGACTGTTCGAGATCTTTGGACTTGTCAAACCCCAGGGCAGATCATTCCCCAGGAATTGGGAAACCGGACAGGGAAAGGGAGGTGGGTGATGCTCTGACTCCTTTTCCAGTACGGGTCAGGAGGAGAAGTGGTGCTCCGCCAACCCCACCCCCCTGCCCAGGTCCCTCAAGGAAGCGTTCGGCCTCTGCTCTGCCGCCATTACCTCCTCCCCACCAACCCCCAACCCTCTCACTCCCTCCCTCCTGATTACCTGGGGCCATCCCTGAGAGTCATCTCCCCACTCCCCCCACCGTCTGCGCCTCCTGGGACTGGTCTACCTGCTCGACAGGCACTCAGCCTGTCAATTGAGCGGGAAATGGGAGAGGGAAGTAGGGAATGAGGTTCTGCCGTTAAATTAGTCGCAGCCTCAGCATCCCTGGTGTCACTGGATTTTCTTTCCCCGCCATCCTATCTCCCTCCCTGTTATTATTGGGCTGACTCACTAGTTAATCCTGGCTGGGCCCCTGCACGATGATCAGCCTCTGTGAGACCCAGCGGAAGGCGTTCTAAGGAATCAAAGCACCATTTCCCAACATTTACTGCCCCCACCGACTCCACATCTCAGATGCAAAGCCCTTGAGGAGACGGTCAACGTCTAAATAGGCCTGCGAGCGCCGTCGGAGTCTTAAACCTGAATGAAAGTCAGGGCGATTAAATTATAAAACATTATCCGACATTCTCCCCACTCCTTCACGTTCATTTTTATTACTTGTTTTATTGTTTGACATTTGTTTTCAAAAGTGGGAAGAGAGAATTGAAATGTTTAGCGAGGTTCCCCAGCCAGGAGATGGCAGCCCTTTTCCTTCATAGGCCTCAGGCGTAGGGCATTCAGCCCATCCATCTTGGTCCACCAATCCACTAGTTCAAAACCCGCCCTTAATCTGAGGGGGCGAAAATGTGGCTTTATCAAATCAGCCTCCAAATTCCTGGCACGAGGAACAATAGCTCCCCCGGTCTTCCCACACTCTCCACACCCCGACCCCCAGCTCCTCCCACACCCCGACCCCCAGCTCCTCCCACACCCTGACCCCCAGCTCCTCCCACACTCTCCACACCCCGACCCCCGGCTCCTCCCACACTCTCCACACCCCGACCCCCAGCTCCTCCCACACTCTCCACACCCCGACCCCCAGCTCCTCCCACACTCTCCACATCCCGACCCCCAGCTCCTCCCACACTCTCCACACCCCGACCCCCAGCTCCTCCCACACTCTCCACACCCCGACCCCCAGCTCCTCCCACACTCTCCACACCCCGACCCCCAGCTCCTCCCACACTCTCCACACCCCGACCCCCGGCTCCTCCCACACTCTCCACACCCCGACCCCCAGCTCCTCCCACACTCTCCACACCCCGACCCCCCCCAGCTCCTCCCACACTCTCCACACCCCGACCCCCAGCTCCCCCCACACTCTCCACACCCCGACCCCCAGCTCCTCCCACACTCTCCACACCCCGACCCCCAGCTCCTCCCACACTCTCCACACCCCGACCCCCAGCTCCTCCCACACTCTTCACAACCCGACCCCCAGCTCCTCCCACACTCTCCACACCCCGACCCCCAGCTCCTCCCACACTCTCCACACCCCAACTCCCCCCAGCTCCTCCCACACTCTCCACACCCCGACCCCCCCCCAGCTCCTCCCACACTCTCCACACCCCGACCCCCAGC
The DNA here is from genome assembly GCF_964194155.1 of Cetorhinus maximus. Lineage (NCBI taxonomy): Eukaryota > Metazoa > Chordata > Chondrichthyes > Lamniformes > Cetorhinidae > Cetorhinus > Cetorhinus maximus. Next base: position 16,980,363 of record NC_135908.1, on the reverse strand, counting down.
TCCTCCCACACTCTCCACACCCCGACCCCCAGCTCCTCCCACACTCTCCACACCCCAACTCCCCCCAGCTCCTCCCACACTCTCCACACCCCGACCCCCAGCTCCTCCCATACTCTCCACACCCTGACCACCAGCTCCTCCCACACTCTCCACACCCCGACCCCCAGCTCCTCCCACACGCTCCACACCCCGACCCCCAGCAGTTGTCAGGATATCTAATCTCTTGCAGAGTCCAATCAGCGTATTTGCCTTGCTGGATATCACAGAATCAAACAGCACAGGAGGAGGCCATTCAGCCTCTCATACCTGCGCCAGCTCTTTGGGTAGAGCCAAGCATGGGGAGATGGTGGTCTAGTGGTAATATCGCCAGACTAGTAATCCCGAGGCCTTAAAAATATTCCCTGGGTTCAAATAGCACGTGGTGGAGTTTCAATCTAAATCCATTTTTTAAAAATCTGGAATTGAAAGCTAGTCTCAGTAACAGTGACCCTGAAACTATCATCAATTCTCATTAAAGCCCATCTGGTTCACTAACACCCATTTAGGGAAGGAAATCTGCCATCTTTACCTGGTCTGGCCTACATGTGACTCCAGACCCACAGCCATGTGGTTGACTATTAACTGCCCCCTGAGGAGAAACACCTTGCCTGGTCGTTGTCACATTGACAAAGCAACAGGGCAGGAGCAGGGTGATGGGGCTAATTTTTTGGTACTCTTTCATGGGATGTGAGCGTCGCTGGCAAGGCCCAGCGTTCGTTGCCCACCCCCAATTGCCCTTGAACTGAGTGGCTTGGCTGAAGGGGGTGAAGCAGCCAACATCGGCACAGATAGGAATGGACACAAGGCATCACTAAAACCCAAACAGAAATCTCTCTCCTGACAAATGTGCTTGACAAAGGAGTGAGCAAGCTGGATTAAGAAAAAAGGCTTTTATTTCTATCGGGCATTTCACAACCCCAGGGCATCCCCAGCCTCACAGCCAGTGGAGTGCTTTCGCAGTGTAGTCACTGTCGCAATGTGGGCAACATGGCCGCCTACTTGCGCACAGCAAGCTCCCACAAGCAGCAACGTGACATCGACCAGCTGTCGTGTGTTTGGAGATAAATATCGGCCAGGGCGCCGGGAATAACTCCCCCCCCCCCGGTCCTCTCCGTAATAATGCCACGGGGATCTTTTTACATCCATATGGGAGAGCAGAGAGAGCCTGGGGTTAAGCTGAAAGATAGTACCTCCGACAGCACGAGGAAATTCGTTGTTCCTTCCAGCATTGTCGGGGAATGCTCCTGCGGTTAAGAAAGATCCTTATGGAATGTGGGATCTTACGGCCCTGCCGCGGCGTGTCTCCCCCTGGTGGATGCGGCCAGACATTTACATCTCCATTCAGTTCAGCGGGACCCTAATATCAGGCCGGTGAGGTGGGGGGCTATAAAATCCCGGCCGTGACAGGACACAAGACCATCTCCTAAGTCTGGTTTTCTGTTTGATTTTAAAGAGGGGACATTGTTTTTTGTCACACAGCTTATTGCACACTCTGGTTTCACGGCTGTATTACTAAGGGAGAGCGAGGCTTTGGGCTGAATCTGCAATCTTATTTAATTGCGTTCTGCATATTGAACCCTAACTGATATGAAATCCGATATAATAGCTTCATTCACTCTATTTATATGGCAAGGGTCATAAAGGAAGTTGGACTAACATTGATCCTCATTCCACTGAGCATTCTCCTAGACAGATGTTTGATGTACTACCCAGAATTCTCCAGGAATTGCTTTCTCCAGCCAAGCATGAAATCTAATCTGCGTTTGTAACCTATCGATTTAAAGTTTCTTTGCCTATTGTGAGCCTTCGATGAAAGAAACTAGGCCAAACGGAATCTGTTAACCCCTGACACCCCAGTTTTTATCACCGCCCACTCTCGGTAAAAGCAGAAAGTAGGAACAGAGGAGAGGCCTTGGGCCTGTTCTGCCACCATTCAGTCAGACCAGTTCCTCAGTTCCATTTGCCCGCCTTTGCTCATCCTTTCATACCCTCTACCCAACAGAAAAAAAAAACCTATCTCGGCGTTGAAAATTCCAATTGGCCGCCATTTTTGTGTTTCGATTGGCATCAATGCCGGCAGCCAATCACAAAGCCTGTTATAGGCCTGGCCGCTGAGTTGAAAGTCTACCCTGATTGGTTGACACCTCCAGGGTGAAACGAGCTGAACAGTTTCACCGAAATACCTGACGCCTTTGCGCATTGCAGCAAAATTAAAATTAATTTCAATTAAAAATTAATATGACATTTTAAGATCTGACTTTTTAAAGTTATATACAGCAATGCACATACCTACGGGGAGCAGTCCAAGTGAAGTCTTCAGGTGAAGTAAGGATAGGAAAGTGAGAGTAATTGGCCCAGGACATGTAGATCCCAGTTTCAAACGTTCTGCCCCTATTTTATATAATACTTTAATTTTATACATTGAATTACTGCTGGAAAAAAAGAGACATGTCGAAGCTTTTCATGTTGCACTCATCAGGACCTGCCCAAGAATACCATTATAAGGGGAAAACAACAATTTATACTGTATGTGAACCGAGTACTGCCATTCGCTGACTCATTCCACAGGGCAAAGCCTTGACCAATCAGGGTCAAGCTGCCTGGTTTAAATTTCAAACAATGCTTGGCAGTTAACTCTCAGTCACCATCAGTGGTGCGTTCTCCATGGCAGCGCTACTTGCCAACCAATCAGCACTCTCCTAAGCCTAGAATGGCTACGGGGCTGCCGGCTTTCCCGTGGGCGTGCTCCCGCCCGACTTTTCAGCCAGGAGGGCTGGGAGCGTGGCGCCCGGTAAAAATCAGCCCCATGTTCCACACAAAACCTCCTCCTACGCCACTTCATCTTAATCTATCAACGTATAGTGTGTTATGCTTCACGGTCAAGTCGCAAAATTTACGGCAATCTGAGAAGCTGAGAGATCACGTGGGCATGAGCCTGAGTGAGCAGGGACGTTGTTGGGGGTGTGGCGATGGGCCGGGATCACAACTGGCAGAGGCAGCTGAACAAACAGTTCAATTGGGGCCTCAAAGGAAAGTTCCGAGGGATAGAATTTAGCCTCTCCCGCCAGCGAGTGCCCAGCCCACAACCTACCCACCCAACCCCGAGCTGTCTGAAATTTTACCAGGGGATTGGGAGGGGTGGGGGCAGACATTGGATGGCCCAACTGCCCTTCGGCCTATTGAAGGCCCGATTTGGCCAATTGATGGCCGCTTACAGCCTGGCCCTGCCACCGCTGCCTGTAGTTGACAGGCGGGGGAGGAGGCCTACATAAGGCAGGAAGCCTGGCAGCTTGAGTTGTGTGGGTTGGTGTTAGGCAGGCGGTGTGGGATCTGCTTTGCACGTCCCCTGGGCCATTGGAGGCACCCCACTCCCACCCACAGCCCTGCTTCCCTCTTTAACCCTTGACCCCCTGACCCCTTGAACCCACACCTCCCTCACAACTCCCCCCCACCTCCCCCCCCAACCCAAAACGTACCTGTGCTCCTCGGCATGCTGGGGCTGCCTCTATCTCCAGCGCCCTAAGGCAGGGCTCCCTCAGGAGATAGGGGCAGAAGTCTCACCTTGAAACAATGAACGTGGCTCCCAGCGTGAGGTTGCTGTGGGGTAGTGTTCAGGATCATGGGCAGGTACCCCTGGCACCCCACCCACCCCGAATTTTTAGCCGGGGGTGGGGTCCGTGGCGCCCAGTAAAAAACCAGCCCCTAAAGTTTGTCCGCATCAAGATAAGTGCACGGTTAAATGTACAAGTCTGACATGTTCCACACGGGGGAAGAACAACACTGAGGAACTGTCCCTGTAAAAATGTCAGAAATCGAAAACAGCATCGCCATTTACTCCCTCTTATTCTATACATAAAGGAAAATGGGGCATCGGGCAATGGCGCATCAATGATGATGTAGATTCGTGTTGCAGTGGCCTGCTCCTGTGAAGAGGCCCATCAGTCTCACCACTCCGGCTTGGCAGGCAGTGGCAGGGGTGGTCAGTGCCAACGCTGTACACAAGAGGTTGGCCATCCAGTGCAGAAAGAGGATGAATGATCTCATCCGTGCCCCCAGGGTAAAGCAACCATCTCATCACTCTCAACCCACACACTCACAAGCTCATCACACATCCACTGGTATCTCAGTCACTGACAGATCAAGAGACATCACCACTCACTCTTTCACACACACACCCTCACATCCCCATCTGGCCCCATCCCCTCATCCCGTTCATGGCTCCACTCAGCACACGCACAAACACACACACACACACACACACCTGGAATCCTTCTCATCTGGCCTGGCATGTGCCTTGCTCACACTCTCTCCATCTGTCTTTATGCAGGACAAGATCGCATAAGAGGATCCTGCACCACATCATCCCTCTGTCAACACTGTTCTGAGTCGACTGTTCTGTGTTCAATGTGGCTGCCAAGCACTAAATATCCGAGCATCTCAATGGAGCTGCCGCTGAACGGTCTCAGCGGAAGAATGTTCATTTTTGACAAGCTTTTTCCAAGTGTGTGGCCACTTCCCTCACCCTCCCCCTCCCCCTCCCCCTCCCCCTCCCCCTCCCCCACTCCCGCCCCCCCAGCATGTGCGGGTGTACTTCCTTCAGTCTGTGCTACCTTTACACCAACCGCCCGATGCCCGTCAGCTTCACCCTTGCCCTGGCACTGCACTGAAAGCCAGCCGGGAAAAAGAGACTTGCCTGTGACCCCCCCCTCCCCGCCCCCGAATGCCTCTTCTTTGGTGTCCTACGGGCGATCCTCACGAGTACTGTGCAAGTTTGTGGACACTCACCTCCCTTTTAAAGGCAGTCGTGTATCACGCCGTTCTGAAGTCACACGACATGGGCGCTAAATTTGACGTGGGGGACGATTCCAGTGAGCAGGGCTTATAATGAGATGCTACAGTATTGAAATTAGGTTCCCGGCGTCTGGCGGCAGGAACGCGACCCCCACCATTGACTGGCGGAGCGGCCAATCGCAAAATGGTTTCACGATGGCGTAGAACTAATTTTTGGCCTTCTCACCATATTGTCCGCTCACGCCAACCATGATACCCGCCGCCAACAGGAGCGGACAATTCTGCCCATAAACTGAGGCGAGTTGAGAGTGACTGCCCTTGACATCAAGGCAGCATTTGACCGAGTGTGGCATCAAGGTGCCCGAGCACAATTGGAGTCAATGGGAATCAAGGGGAAAACTCTCCGCTAGTTGGAGTCATACCTAGC
>NC_135908.1:13009400-13207163 GCF_964194155.1 Cetorhinus maximus | reverse complement strand
GGGGTGAGGAAAGGGGGGTGAGGAAAGGGCGTGAGGAAAGGGGGGTGAGGAAGAGGGTGAGGAAAGAGGGTGAAGAAAGGGGGTGAGGAAAGAGGGTGAAGAAAGGGGGTGAGGAAAGGGGGTGAGGAAAGGGGGGTGAGGAAAGAGGGTGAAGAAAGGGGGTGAAGAAAGGGGGTGAGGAAAGGGGGTGAGGAAAGGGGGGTGAGGAAAGAGGGTGAAGAAAGGGGGTGAGGAAAGGGGGTGAGGAAAGGGGGGTGAGGAAAGGGGGTGAGGAAAGGGGGTGAAGAAAGGGGGTGAAGAAAGGGGGTGAGGAAAGGGGGTGAGGAAAGGGGGTGAGGAAAGGGGGTGAGGAAAGGGGGTGAGGAAAGGGAATGAAGAAAGGGTGAGGAAAGGGGGTGAGAAAGGGGGTGAAGAAAGGGGGTGAGGAAAGGGGGTGAAGAAAGGGGGTGAGGAAAGGGGGTGAGGAAAGAGGGTGAAGAAAGGGGGTGAGGTAAGGGGGTGAGGAAAGGGGGTGAGGAAAGGGGGTGAGGAAAGGGGGTGAGGAAAGGGAATGAAGAAAGGGGGTGAGGAAAGGGGGTGAGGAAAGGGGTGAGGAAAGGGAATGAAGAAAGGGGGTGAGGAAAGGGGGTGAAGAAAGGGGGTGAAGAAAGGGGGTGAGGAAAGGGGGGTGAGGAAAGAGGGTGAGGAAAGGGGGTGAGGAAAGGGGGTGAGGAAAGGGGTGAGGAAAGGGGGTGAGGAAAGGGGGTGAGGAAGCCTTCCTAACAGGGAAGCCTTTTTTCAGTCAGGATATTGAGCATCAGGGGCATCAGAACTCTGTCTCGCTGTTGTTTTGATGTCTTGATCAGCTCATAAAGAATTTCCGTCCTTAATTTTCCCTCTTTGCTACAGTATTGTCTTCCAACTAAAGGGCTTATGAACTATTTCTCATGTTGATAAGTTTTAGTAGATAAGTAAACAGCTTAGTTGACTCCAAAACCATTCTGCTATAACCCAATTTAGAAGCATGCACAGGAAGTGGCTTAACTCTTTGAGAACCCTTAGATCACATTTCTACATTGGAGTTGTACAGAACCTTGGTGAGGCCACAGCTGGAGTACTGTGTGCAGTTCTGGTCGCCACATTATAGGAAGGATGTGATTGCACTGGAGGGGGTGCAGAGGAGATTCACCGGGATGTTTCCTGGGATGAAACATTTAAGTTATGAAGAGAGGTTGGATAGACTTGGGTTGTTTTTGTTGGAGCAGAGAAGACTGAGGGGCGACCTGATCAAGGTGTACAAGATTATGAGGGGCATGGACAGGGTGGACAGGGAGCAGCTGTTCCCCTTAGTTGAAGGGTCAGTCACGAGGGGACACAAGTTCAAGGTGAGGGGCAGGAGGTTTAGGGGGGATGTGAGGAAAAACTTTTTTACCCAGAGGGTGGTGATGGTCTGGAATGCACTGCCTGGGAGGGTAGTGGAGGCGGGTTGCCTCACATCCTTTAAAAAGTACCTGGATGAGCACTTGACACGTCATAACATTCAAGGCTATGGGCCAAGTGCTGGTAAATGGGATTAGGTAGGCAGGTCAGGTGTTTCTCAAGCGTCGGTGCAGACTCGATGGGCTGAAGGGCCTCTTCTGCACTGTGTGATTCTGTGATACATCATCTTCCCAAAGGACTAAAGTGGTAAGATTCTGTTTTATAGTTTTACTCAGGATAATGGGAGTATAAAGGAATGTTTTCCACTTCATCACCCCCATGTTGCTTAAAGATTTAAGAGTGTTTTGTTGCCAACTGGTTGTTTCAAGTGTTGACGCTGTTTTTACAGCTCACCTATCGTAAGTGTACTTTGAGTGTGTTTCCTCAGTTCGTGGGACGCTGCTATGGGTGAAGGGGGTGATACTTTAGGGTGACCTACAACCTGGTCCTGCCCACTTAAGCCTAAAAATGAGGCGGGGCAGCTGAAAGCTGCACCTGAAACCAAACCATCATCTCATGGGTTTCTCAAATTAGGTGGCCAGTGTTCCTGTTGGAATGAGCAGGGTGACCAACTGTCCTGGATTTTAAGCGATTGCCCCTTATCTTGAGGGTTTGTCCTGTGACACTTCAGGGTCACCCTTTGCCCCTTATTTCCAGGACAGCCTGTGGGACACTGAGTCGCTTCACCTTCTTTGTGAGCGTGCGCACTGTGGCTGTCCGCCACCAGGGGGAGTTATGGTCACCAGCCACCAGGGGCAGTTATGGTCACCAGCCACCAGGGGGAGTTATGGTCACCAGCTACCAGGGGCAGTTATGGTCACCAGCCACCAGGGGCAGTTATGGTCACCAGCCACCAGGGGGAGTTATGGTCACCAGCCACCAGGGGCAGTTATGGTCACCAGCCACCAGGGGCAGTTATGGTCACCAGCCACCAGGGGGAGTTATGGTCACCAGCAACCTCCCCAGCCCCACCCCACCCTCCCATCCCCCGACTCTTATGGTCACCCACCAGCAGCCCAACATTATCCCCACCCCACCCCACTCATATGATCACCAACCTCCCCATCTTGATCCCACGGCCAGAGTGTCCCTTATTGTATTTCATAAGCGTTGGTCACCCAGCCAGTGAGCATAGATAAACTGAGGTCAAAGGACATTGTCAAGCCCCTTCCACTAGAGGTGGAAACTAGAGGTTGGGGCTTTCCTGGGTCCTGACCCCACCCTTGGGGGGTAAACAGTCACTCATTGTGATTGTCCCTGGCATGGCCAATTATGACCTAGAGGGCGGACTTGCCATCCAGTTAAGGATGGTAGGCGGGCTCCCGAAGCCAGAGGGCCAATCAGGGGCCTTTGTGCTTGAAAGGAGCAGCAGGCAGTGATGGCAGGTAAGGAAGGGACAGGGAATTTCAAAATGGAGGTGGCCTCTCATGACATTTTTCAAACTTTGAATGGACCTTGCAGCTGGGCCACCAATTTGGAGGGGCAGGAAGATGTTATATTGATCACAAAGCAGTCAGTGAAGTATGAAACTAGATGCTAATACTTCTCTTGATAATGGGTTTATTGACAGAGTGCAGCATTACCTATGCCCACATCCTCTGCCAACCACAGTGTCCCAGCAGTCTCTCTTTATAAGTGCTCTAAGTACTTAATTAATCAATGCCTTTTCTGGGTGTCAGCTGTGGCTCAGTTCATAGCACCCTCGCCTTTGAATCAGAGGGTTGTGGGTTCATGTCCCATACCCGGAAACCAAGAACTGTGAATGTACTCAGAAGGGTTAACAATTAACAAGAGAAGCCATCCATTAGGTAACTTGGGCTGTTGCATCCTTGGCAGGTAAGGATGGCCTAAAGGCCTACCTGGGCAATGGGCCCTGGACTGCTTCTGGGGGGGCAATTCCAGGCACTAAAACTGCCTGGGACTTGGAGGTCAGCTGGAAAATCCCAGTCGTCCTCCTTTAATTGGCCTCGATAGGCTCTTAATGAGACATGGAACAGGAAATGCTGGAAATACTCCACAGATCTGGCAGCAATCTGTGGAAAGAGTCAAAGACTTAACTTTTCAGGTCATGGCCTTTGCCCAGAACTGGGAAAAGCTAGAAATGTAATAGGTTTTAAGGAGGTAAAAATGGGGGCGGGTTCAAAATATAGAAAAGGGAAGGCCTGTGATAGGGTGGAAGACGGGAGAGATTAAATGAGAAAAGAGATGCTGGTGGAGAGATAAGTAGGGAGGTAATGGGACAAATAAAGAAACAAAACATGGGTCCAGAAGAGGTGTGAATGGCAGATTAATGAAGAGCTGCCATCTGAAGCAAAAATGAGATAAAAAGGGTAAGACCAAAACCTGCAAAGGTGAGGAGACAATATTGGGGGTGGGTGGGGTGGGGTGGGGATGGGTGGAGAGGCAGAAATTACGTTCTGAAATTGTTCAACTCAAAGTTGAGTCCAGAAGGCTATAGAGTGCCTAGTCAAAAGATGAGCTGCTGTTTCCTGAGTTTACATTGAGCTTCACTGGAACAGTGCAGCAGGCCGAGGACGGAGATGCCAGTGTGAGAGCAAAGTGGAGAATTAAAATGGCAGGCCACCAGAGGCTCAGGTCATGCGTGCAGACTGAGCGGAGATGTTCCGCAAAGTGGTCTCCCCAATGTAGAGGAGACCCCCCCCTGCATTGTGACCAGCGAATACAATAGACTAAATTGAAAGATGTACAAGTAAATTGCTGCTTCATCTGGAAGGAGTGCTTGGGGCCTTGGATGGTGAGGAGAGAAGAGGTAAAAAGATAAGTGTTACACCTCCTGCGATTACATGGATAGGTGCCTTGGGAAGGGGGCAGGGGGCAGGGTGTTGGGGGTGATAGAGGAGTGGGCCGGGATGTCGTGGAGGGACAAGTCCCATCGGAATGCTGAAAGGGAAGGGGGGCGGGGAAGATGTGTTTGGTGGTGGAATCATACTGGAGGTAGCACTAATGGCGGAGGGCGATCCATTGAATACAAAGGCTGATGGGGGGGAAGGTGAGGACAAAGGGAACCCCATCGTGGTTCTGGGAGGGAGGAGAGGGGGTGAGAGCAGAAGTGCACGAAATGGGTCGGGCACAGTGGAGGTCCCTGTCAATCACAGTGAGGTTAAGGGTCAGAATCCTCAGTTCAGGATGGAGCAAGAAATATCAATTTAAGCCAAACTGCTCACTACCCTTCCCTCCCAACCTTTTTTTTGCCTAATTTCTGCTTAAGTTTATAATTGTATAAGTGTGTTTCTCTGAAAGATGTTCCTAGTACACGATTCTACGATTTGTGATGGGGAGACAGGAAACGAACAAAGAAGATAGATTGCTAGTGGTTTAGCCAGCTTTCAAAATTGACGTGTCTGTGTGGACCATGGTTCGTGTTTAGAACTATCGAACCATAGAAAGGTTGCAGCACAGAAAGAGGCCATTCAGCCCATCATGTCCGCACCGGCCAAAAAAATAGGTAAAAAACAAACCAGTCGCTCATGTTAATCCCACTTTCCAGCACCTGGTCCTGGACCTTGCACTTCAGATGCAGATCCAGGTACCTTTTAAATGGGCGGAGATTTTCAGCCTCAACCACCAACTTAGACAGTGAATTCCAGACACCCATCTCCTTCTGGGTGAAAATGTTTTCCCTCATGTCCCCTCTAATCTTTTATCAATCACCTTAAATCTAGGGTAATTGACCCCTTAGACGGGGGAAACAGGTCTTTCTAGGCCCCTCAAAATTTTGTACACTTCAATTAGGTCACCTCTCAGCCTCCTCTGTTCTAAGGAAAACAACCCTAGCCCTATCCAATCTCTCCTCATAGCTGCAAATTTCCAGCCTTGACAACATTCTTGTAATTCTCCTCTGCATTCTCTCCAGATCAATGATCTCCTTCCTGGAATGTGGCGACCAGAACTGCACACAAAATTCCAGCTGTGGCCTAACCCGTGTCTTATACAGTTCCAGCTTAACATCCCTGCTTTTGCAGTCAATACCTCTTCCAATAAAGGAAAGCATTCCATATCCACCTGTCTTGCCACCTTCAAGGGCCTGTGGACATGCACACCAAGGTCTCTCACTTCCTAACCCCTCTCAATGTCCTCCTGTTTACTGAATATTCCTCTGCTTTGTTTGCCCTCCCCTTTGTTTTTGTTTTGTTTCAAGTGTGGCAGTTAACCAATGAAAGACTGCACCCTGTTTCAAATAAATGGGATCACTAAACTAATCATATGTGATGTTTGCAGTCTGGAGAAACCTTCATTCCTGCTTGATTCAAATAGACGGGATCGTTAAATATTGTATAATGTTTGTGGTCATGTTGGAATTAAATTATTGTGACTGAATTGATGAGTGACCCTGCATGTGGGATGGCTATAGAGATCAAGCTAAGTAGAAGGTGGAACTCAACTAATCTGTGATATTGGTCACACTGCCAGAGCTAACCAGAAGCACCTAGTGGATATGGACATGATTAATTTAAGCTTTACAGAAGTCTGAAAACTGACTGAACTTATAAACCTTATCAGCACATATCGACTCCAGGGGTTACAACAAAGTGAGAGAGCATCTTAAAAGGAGGAGATTGCACAGCCTCAGGTGTTACAGTCGGGTAGGAGTGATTTGATCGATCACTCGAAGACATGGACAGATGGGATGACGTGGATTGACCAGCCAGCAAAGTTCGCTCCCATATAAGGGGAGCTCAGAGACTCGGGGCATTGCAAGTGTAACTTTTCCATGAACTGTTATTGACTATAAAATTCCCATGCTTCGCGGAAACAAATTCAATCTGATCTGAGTGTGTCCAATCCATACTCGTCCAGGTTAAGGCTCCGAACTTGAAAGTAAGGTTTTCACATCCGACGTCAAGGCATTGGCATGGAAGGTTGCATGATCAGGATAGAAGCAATGGAGACAGAGAAACTGGGAGAATGGAGTGGGATCCTTACAGGGTGTGAGGAAGTGTTGTTGAGGTAGCTGTGCAAGGCTTATAATGAAGATCAGTAGACTGCCTATCTCTGGAAATGGAGACAAAGAAGTCGAGGAAGGGAAGGAAAAGGTTGCAGATGGACCAGGTGAAGGTGAGAGATGGATGGAAATTGGAAGCAAAGCCCATGAAATCTTCCAAATGAGAGCAGGATACAGTTCCCAAAACAGCCACCAATGCACCGGATAGAGAGGTGGTGGTTGGGGTGGGTGGGGGAGAGAGGCAGGGGGACAGCTTGAATACGACTACGACATGGAACCTTCCGCCTGCCTTAAGGAGGCAGGTCAGCTGGCAGCTGTGTGCCGGCAGGTAACCCCGCCACTCCCCCGAGCCCCACCATCCCATCCCGCCTGTCCGGGAATGGCCTGGAGGCTGAATGGGGAACTGACATGACAACCGGTGGGGCTATTTTCAGTTCGCGTCTGTCTCCCTTGTCTGACTCGGTGGGGGTGGGGTGGGTGAGGGGAGGGGGTAAAAATCCTGCCCTTAGATTTCACTAACTACCATCTAGAGCTACATTTAAATACCACCCATCCAATCAGTGGCCAGGTTAATGAAGTCTGGCTATGAAAGTTGCACCGGTGCTCACTCACTGCATTTAGGTGGGTAACAGGAATTGCTGCCTGTGTAGTCTACACCGGATACCAGAAACTGTCCCGCTCTGCAATGAGGGACAGGTTCCTTTTAAATTTCAGGGAGCACCCCTGGGAAGTAACATGAAAAGAAAGGCTTGTATCTGCATACCACGTTTCACAACCATTGGATCTCCCAAAGCACTTCACAGCCAATGGAATACTTTGGAAGTATGGACACTGTTGTGATTAGTGGCAGCAATTGCAATTTGCACACAGAAAGCTCCCACAAACAGCAAAGCAATCATGGCAATCATGTGATGTTGAGGGATAATTATTGGCCAGGACACTGGGGGATAACTCCCCCTTGCTCTTCTTCAAAATAGTGCCATGAGATCTTTGCTATCCAGCTGAGAGGGAAGACATGGGCCTTGGTTTAACTTTTTTGTTCGAATAAAGGCTCTTCCGACAGTGCAGCACTCCCTCAGTACTGCACTGGAGTGTCAGCCTTGACTTTTGTGCTCAAGCCTCTGGAGTGGGACTTGAACCCGGGACCTCCCGGCTCAGAGACAAAAGAGTGCGACACACCGAGTGAATCCTTGCACTCAGACAATAACGTAACCTGTTGCTGAGTAACCTGGTCACATCATGTTTACACCAGGGTCCAATACTCCAGTTGAGGCCAGCACCAATGGGTTTTTACAGGCAGAGAATCACTTGCTGTGATTTTGGCTCTGAGGCAAAGGCTCACTTCCTCGTTTTACTGCCTTCCTTGCAAGATCAAATGTAGCGTGGGCTGAATATGGAACAGTATCCGGAATTACTCCTGGAAATTATAACAGAATACAACATTGCTCTCATTGAATTCAGAAGGGCTACTTGGTCATTTAAAGACAAATATAATTTGGATTTCCATTTAATATAGACAGAACGAATGATAGAAAATAAGAAAACAAGCAATTCAGAAATTCGTAGTTGGTTGTAAAGCAGATTGGGATGTCTGGAGGTTGTGAAAGGCGCTATATAAATGCAACCCCTTCTTTCTTTTTAACTGCCTGGTCTGGCACAAAAACGTGGCACTTAATTGTCTATTTTAATTCAGAGCAAAATGTAACCGACATTAGCCAGCAGGAGTACTTGAAACACATGACAAGGCATCATCAGTGGTGAAGCAAGCAATGCCTTAAAAGTCAAAGTTTTTCCAGATCAAAAAGAAAAAACTGATTCAGAATTGGGCCAAGCTTTCATTTCTCAAAATGCCGCAGCAATTAGTGTTCCTTTTGCTTGGTTGTTGGATGTTCAATGAGCACAAAGTATTCTGATTTAACAGTGAGATAGCCTGTGCCCAAGCCACCTTGTACGTTAGTCCTTCTACTAAATTCTTGAGACCCATTTTATAGGCATCGCAGATGACCACCTAAAATAGGTGTAAGGCCCTTTGAATATGTTAGTGAAGAGACTAATGACAGTTGAAGGACCTTGTCCAGAAATAATGCTGCCTGACTGAAATTGGCCTCCAGCCTGCTCAAATTAATTGAATGTGGATGCGGCCTAAGCAAAGATTTCCAATGAACAGACAGGTAAATATTTTCATTTTTTACCTAAATGTGGCGTCAGCAGAAGCTCTACTCCAGGCTCCAAGAACTCTTAATGGCCCAGATAAAGGGCAAATCATTTTAGGATTGAGTTGAGGAGAAATGTCTTTGCTTAGAAGGCATGAGTATTTTGGAATTCTCCACCCCAGAGGGTTATGAATGCTTCATCGTTGAGTATATTTAAGGCTGAGATTAGAGACAGGTTTTTCATCTCTCAGGGAATCAAGGGGAGCAGGAAGGAAAGTGGGGGGAATTGATGTTGAGTATCAGCCACTTATTAAATGGTGGAGCAGGCTTGAGGGGCCACATGGCCAACTCCTCCTATTCTTAATGATGGTCCCATCACTCCCCACTCCCCCTCCCACTCCCGCTGCTGCTTCGTGCCCACAGGAAGTTATACTGGGCCTTCTAGTCCCAATGACGCCTTGGCTCAGTGGTAACATTCTCACTTCCAATGCAGAAGGTTAACGTTTTAGGCCCACTTTGGGATTTAATTCCGGCTGATCCTCCACTGTTTTGGCAGTGCTGTCTCCAAATCAAATGTTAAATTATGGCTTCATTTCCCTCTGTAGGTGAAAGTTAAAGATCCCAAGACATGATTTAGGGCTGAAGGTGGGAGTTTTTTTTATCCTTTCACAGGATGTAGACATCGCTGGCTAGGCCAGCATTTATTGCCCAGCCCTAATTGCCCTTGAGAAGGTGGTGGTGAGCTGCCTTCTTGAGCCGCTGCAGTTCATGTGGTGTAGGTGCACCCACAGTGCTGTTAGGGAGGGAGTTCCAGGATTTTGACCCAGTAACGATGAAGGAATGGCGATATATTTCCAAGTTAAGATGGTGTGTGTCTGGGAGGGAATTTGCAGGTGGTGGCGTTCCCATGCGCCTACTACTTTTGTCCTTCTAGGTGGTAGAGGTCTCGGGTTTGGAAGGTGCTGTCAAAGAAGCCTTGTTGAGTTGCTGCAGTGCATCTTTGTAGATGGTACACACTGCTGCCACTGTGCATCGGTAGTGGAGGGAGTGAATGTTGCAGCTGGTGGATGGGGTGCCAATCAAGCGGGGCTGCTTTGTCCTGGATGGCATTGAGCTTCTTGAGTGTTGTTGGAGCTGCACTCATCCAGGCAAGTGGGGAGTGTTCCATCACACTCCTAACCTGTGCCTTTTAGATGGTGGACAGGCTTTGGGGAGTCAGCAGGTGAGTTACTCTCTACAGAATTCCCAGCATCTGACCTGCTATTGTAGCCACAGTATTTATATGATTGGTCCAGTTCAGTTTCTGATCAATGGTAACCCCCAGGATGTTGATAGTGAGGGACTCAGTGATGGTAATGTCATTGAATGTCAAGGGGTGATGGTTAGATTCTCTCTTGTCAGAGATGGGCATTGCCTGGCACTTTTGTGGTGTGAATGTTACTTGCCAATTATCAGCCCAAGCCTGAATGTTGTCCAGGTCTTGCTTCTTATGGACACAGACTGCTTCAGTATCTGAGGAGTTGCGAATGGTGCTGAATATTGTGCAATCATCAATGAACACCCCCACTTCTGACATTCTGATGGAGGAAAAGTCATTGATGAAGCAGCTGAAGATGGTTGGGCCGAGGACACTACCCTGAGGAACTCCTGCAGTGATGTCCTGGAGCTGAGATGATTGACCTCCAACAAACACAACCATCTTCCTTTGTGCAAGATATGATTCCAAACAGTGAAGAGTTTGCCCCCTGATTCCCATTAAGTCCAGTTTTGCTAGGGCTCCTTGATTCCACACTTGGTCAAATGCAGCCTTGAGGTCAAGTGCAGTCACTCCCACCTCACCTCTTGAGTTCAGCTCTTTTGTCCATGCTTGAACCAAGGCTGTATTGAGGTCAGGGGTTGAGTGGCCCTGGCGGAACCCAAACTGGGCATCTGTGAGCAGCTTATTGCTGTGTAAGTGCCACTTGACAGCACTGTTGATGACACCTTCCATCACTTTGCTAATGATTGAGAGTAGACGAGTAGACTAATGGGGCGGTAATTGGCCGGGTTAGATTTGTCAGGCTTTTTGTGTACAGGACATACCTGGGCAGTTTTCCACATAGCCGGGTAGATGCCAGTGTTGTAGCTGTACGGGAACAGCTTGTCTAGGGGCGCGGCAAGTTCTGGAGCATAAGATTACAGAACTATTGCTGGAATGTTGTCAGAGCTCATAGCCTTTGCAGTATCCTGTGCCTCAGCTGTTATTGATATCACGTGGAGTGAATCGAACTGGCAGAGGACTGGCATTTGTGATACTGCAAACCTCAGGAGGAGGCCGAG
Organism: Cetorhinus maximus; assembly: GCF_964194155.1. Classification (NCBI taxonomy): domain Eukaryota; kingdom Metazoa; phylum Chordata; class Chondrichthyes; order Lamniformes; family Cetorhinidae; genus Cetorhinus; species Cetorhinus maximus. The sequence continues at coordinate 13,196,270 of NC_135908.1, read as the reverse complement.
ATGGATCATGCACTTGGCACTTCTGGCCAAAGGCTGTTCTAGCTCCCTGGTTACTGTTCAGCTCTCCAATGAAGCAAGTCTTTATTTCCTTTCTGCCGATATAGGAATCAAAAAAATACATATTATATCAGAAGCTAATACCCTGGTGCACAGTGAAAAAAACAACAGATTAAAACCAGTCATGGTACAGGAACGGAAAAAGACCATTCAGCCCCTCAAGTCTGTTCCGTCATTCAATTTGATCATGGTTGATCTATATTTTAACTGTACCTACCTTGGCTCTATAATCTTCAATACCCTTGCCTAACAAAAATCTATCATTTTGAAATTTTCTATTGATTTCAGCCTCAACAACATTTGGCGGCGGTGGTGAGGCGGGGTAAGAAAATTCCCGATTTCCTTTGACTCCCCTTTGAGTTTCGAAGTTCTTCCTGATATCACCCTTGAAAGGCAAAGGTCTAATTTTAAGATGATGCCTCTGTTTTGCATTCTGGCACCAGAGTAAATAGTTTCTCTCTATGTGCCCTATTAAACCCTTTAATCACTTTAAACAGCGCAATAAGACCACCCTTAATGCTGAGATTCTCATCAACAATCTCTTAGAATCCATCACAGTTTTATTTCATATAAAAGTACTGCAGATGGCACCAGCTCGGCACATGTCAATAAAATGCATGTATAGAACTGCAATCCCATGGGATTCAGTCGAAAATGATGAATCCAAGAAAACCTATTAAACTAAATGTGTACAGTAATTGAGAGAGTCATTGCTTCATCCAGTTGCTAAATAATTGAGACAACATAATGCACACGAGGCATCTCTGAAGGCTTATCAAGTGGTCGTGATTGCATCTTGCCTGAAGACACTTTCACGTTGGTTTAACATAGTCTAAATCAGGTGTGAATAGCAAGCAGATGTCCGAGCAACTTCTGCATGGCATGCCTTTACTCAGATGTGAGGAAGTATGATTCATTGGAACTCACACGGAGTTTGAACAGAAGAACAGATTGGCTGATTTGGCTTCAAGACACAACGGGGCCGAAGACCCCTAATTTTGCCTGTACCAATCGCAAGAGAAAGGCCATCCAACTGCTCAGCTCGTCCATTTCAAAAGACGCTAACTTTGTTTTACATTCTTTCTAGAGTAGTGCGAGGAGCACTGGCAAGGCCAACATTTGTTGCCCAACCCTAATTGCTCTTTAGCAGGTGGGATGGTGAGCAGCCTACAACTGAGTAACTTCCTGGGCCCTTTCAGAGGACAGTTTGAGACTCAATCGCGTTGACATCACAGATCGGCCAAACCATAAAAAGATGACAGATTTCCTCCCTGGAGATATTAGCAAACCAAATGTTTCTTTCGGACAATCTGGCAGTTTCATGATCATTATGAATGAGAATAGCATTTTATTCCAGATTTATTAACGAACTGAAATTAAATTCCCCCAACTGCTAGGGCGGGATTTGAACTTGTGTTGCTACTTTATTAATCCAGACCTCTGGATTTCAGTAACATTACTGCTGTGCTACAGTTTCAGGTTATTGAAGAGGTCAGGGTTTTCACCTGCATTTCTCTCTCTGAAAGTTTCTTCCATGCGTTGCTCGCTCTTTGAGTGAAGAAGGACTTCCTGATAGCAATCCTAAATTACCTTTTACACAAAGACAAAAACAGCTGGAAAAACTCAGCAGGTCTGACAGCATCTGAGGAGAGGAACACAGTTGACCTTTTGAGTCCGTGTGACTCTTCATCAGAACTAAGGAAATAGAGAAATGAGGTGAAATATAAGTAGGTAGAGGCGGGGAGGTGGGACAAGTAAAGCTGGATAGAGGGCCAGTGATAGGTGGAGGCAAAGAAGAGATTGCCAAAGATGTCATAGACAAAAGGACAAAGGGGTGTTGACGGTGGTGATATAATCTAAGGAATGTGCTAATGGGGGCATTAAGGGTAGCAAGCAGGACAAGCAAGTGGCAGATGGCCCTAGTGGGGGTGGGATGGGGGGAAGGGGATCGAAATGGGCTAAAAGGTGGAGATAAAACAAAATTACCTTTTATTGGTTTGAACCCTTCATGCCTCTAGCCTACTCACAATTTCATTGAGAATTGATTGCCCTTTTTTATTCTGTTCAGTAATTTGTATACTTTACAGGGAAAACTTGCAGACTGTAATTTTCCAAGTTGAAAGGCCCAGGTCTGTTCCTGTAACTCAAACCTTTGACATCAGGGTTAATCTTCATGGCTCTCTCGTCTGTCTGGTCTCTTTCCCTTGTGCAGCCAGAGCTGTCCTTCCTACTCGAGGTCGGTCTGAACAGAGCACTAGACCGTTTAATATATGGTGCTTATGTGGTGTGTCATTACCCAGTATATTCTGAACTTCAAACTCATTTTTATATTTTAAAGCTGGACACAAGAGTCTGAAAAGATGGCTGCCTGAGGTCACCTGATTTATTTTTGTGGATTGAAACCACTCCACTGACTCAAGAAGGAACAAAAGGAACATTTCAGACTGATGTTCAATCAATGCCCTTTCCTGAAACCAATCCGAAAGAGTCATATAAAATTGAATGGGTCATTCAAACTCAAAGACACTGGCTGTCTCAAATTCTCAAGGTGTTAAACCCACAGCACAAGTGTGACAAACCCCCAAGAAAAAGAATACTTACCTTAAAATCGGAGATCAGGAGTTTGGAGGGTGGGAACTATAGTTCCCAGTGGGCCTTGGGGTTTCTGCGCATGCGCAATTGGTGGATTTTCTTGTCTTCAGGCCAGGAACCGGGTCTGTGCACATGTGCAGTTCATTTTTTGACTTCTTCAGATCAGGAAACCAGCCCTGCAAACCTGCGCAGAAGAGAAAGACGAAGGAAAATAAAGCAGCATGAAACTGAAGAGGAGAACCATTGCAGAGAAGGTGTCCCTCACAGCAGGACACAGGGAGCGGGACAGGGAGAAGATCCCAGAAGTAGGTCCCAGGCAGGGACAAAGACAGGGATCAGAAACAGATCCCAGAAGAGAATCCTAGGAAAAGGACATGGACAGAGATCAGAAATAGATCCTGTTCAACAAAGTTGAGAGAAAGGAGCAGAGCAATTGGCTCCAACTTAAAGGGAAAGCTGCCGGGAGTAAACTTGAAGCAAAGTGGGCTTGAGAGAAGCCAGAAGATCCGAGGTGGCAGCCGATGTTTGGTGACTCCTTACTGCGGGCCTTTTGAACAGTGATGTTCTGCTTGGCATGGCCAAATGTCTGAAAGCATGCTTGGAAGGTGAAGCTTCAGTGTACGGGGGGGGTCCAGGGGAAAGCAACATCGGAAGGCAAGATTGAAACCCCGGAGGTGGATCCTTGTTGAAGGTGTCCAAGTGGAAGCAACATGTGGGAGAGAGTTCCAAGGCAAGTTCTTCAAGCATGGAGATTGGAAGCCCTCATGAGAAAGGTAGAGTTTCAGTGAGACCGGTTGGCTCACAGTATGACAAGCGTCTGCAGGGAGTTGATGAGAAATCCATGGAACCTGCTTTGGTGGCATCTGTCACTCATTTTGTGGTGTGGTGTGTCCATCGCATTTCACCTAATAGTTCACTTATATTGCATACTTACCCTGAATATTAGTGTATAAGGTAGATAATGCAAATTGTGCTATCTTTATGAATTTGTCTGTTTTGGTAAGTGTATTGCTGGGATAAAAGGAATAGTGTGAGTTTAAGTTAGGACCTATCAAGCCAGGTTTCATCCTGGGATCTGACTTCAGCTGGGATCTTGGCACAGGACATAGAATCAACATAACCACCCACCTTATTTGGAAAAGGGCTTTGAACTTGTAAAAGGTCACATGATGAGACAGCCATGTTTTCTGTCTGCTCATAAAATCGGCTGAAGCTGCTTGTGGACAGAGTTCCGCCAGAAGCCATTGAATAAGCTGCAAGCCATCAAGTAACTGATGTAGCTGATGGGAGTGAAGACAGATGACACAAAGATAGACAGCAGAGTAGGTTGTGAAGAGGATATAAGGAATTTGCAGATGGGTATAGATAGGTTGAATGAGTAGGCAAAAATCTAGCGGATGAAGTATAATGTAGGAAAATGTGAACTTGTTCATTTGGTAAAAAGAATAAAAAAGCAGAGTTTACTTAAAGGGAGAACACAGCAGAATTCTGAGGTGCAGAGGGATCTAGGTGTTCTAGTGCATGAGTCACAAACAGTTAGTGTGCAAGTACAGCAAGTAATTAAGAAGGCTAACGGAATTCTATCCTTTATTACAAGAGGAATTGAACAGAAGAGTAAAGATAAAAGCAAAAAACTGCGGATGCTGGAAATCCAAAACAAAAATAAAAATACCTCTAAAAACTCAGCAGGTCTAACAGCATCTGCGGAGAGGAGCACAGTTAGCGTTTCGAGTCCGTATGACTCTTCAACAGAACTAAGTAAAAATAGAAAAGAGGTGAAATATAAGCTGGTTTAAGAGGAGGGGGCAGTGGGACAGGTAGAGCTGGATAGAGGGCCAGTGATAGGTGGAGATAGCCAAAAGATGTCATAGACAAAGGGACAAAGAGGTGTTGAAGGTGGTGATATTATCTAAGAAAAATCTATATAAATTATTGGAAAAAAGGGGGATCGGAAAGGGGGTGGGGATGGAGGAGAGAGTTCATGATCTAAAGTTGTTGAACTCAATATTAAGTCCGGAAGGCTGTAAAGTGCCTAATCGGAAGATGAGGTACTGTTCCTCCAGTTTGCGTTGAGCTTCACTGGAACTTTAGATCATGAACTCTCTCCTCCATCCCCACCCCCTTTCCGATCCCCCTTTTTTCCAATAATTTATACAGATTTTTCTTTTCCCACCTATTTCCATTATTTTTAAATGCATTTCCACCCATTGTTTTATCTCTACCTTTTAGCCTATTTCGATCCCTTCCCCCCACCCCACCCCCACTAGGGCTATCTGTACCTTGCTCGTCCTGCTTTCTACCCTTAATTAGCACATTCCTTTAGATAATATCACCACCTTCAACACCTCTTTGTACCAGAAATAAACTGAGTTTGATCTCAGGTGGGAAAGGGAGGGGGGGGTGCACCTCCATCAGAAGGTCCTTTCTGACTGGGAGTACTCTCCCCTTAGTACCCAGTGACCTTCGGCCATCTCTCCCTCCCCTGCCTAACCACCGAGATCCTGATCACCCCCCCCACTTTTGACCCCCCAGAGGTTGCTTACCCTCCCCGCCCTTGGACCCCTGCCCCTGATCCACCCTCCATTTCTCAGCACTTAGTTCCAGGCAGCTCCCTGCAGTGCCTCCTCCGGCCACTGCAGCACTGTGCCTGGAGGGACTGGAGAGCAGAATCTGATTGGCAGCTCTCCAAGGCAGGACTTCCTCCTGAGTGAGGGCGGAAGTCCTGCCTTATGCCAATCAATACTACATATTGATGCTGGGTTGGAAAAGGCCCTTAAGTGGCTATTAAGTGGTTGATCATGGCTGATTTGTTTGTGTTTCGACTTCCGCATTCCCATCAACCACCGATAGCCTTTGATTTCCTTACCTAACAAGCATCTGTCCACCTCCGTCTTGAAAATGCTCAAAGTGTCATCGGGGCTGCTGGAGTTGGTTCCCGCCATTCTGAAAATTCAGCCCCAAATGTAGAGATTTGGTCCCATCGCGGGTGGGACCCACTGCAGTTGAGGGAGCGCCCCATCCAGAAGTCCGTTGACTTGCAGCAGGACTGCACGATCCTGGTAGCAGGTGGATGCGAAAAATCCCGCCCATGATGTAGATATACATTAAAGAGGCATATGTACATCATATACTGCTGTCACTACCACCTGGACACAGGATGTAATGTACTAGTCCCATGACTCTGAACCCAGTCTACAGAACCAGCAGCCAAGCTTAGATGTGCCTACAACAGCCTCCGAGTTAACATTGTAGTCTTATCTTCAAATAGAGAAGCTACATTATTGTTTTACCAATCCTTGTCATATGATTGGTACGTTGATGTCGAAGAGAAGAATGTAACGTCAAGAACCATTGAGAAAATAAATCTGAAGGCTGGCACTAAGTTTGACAATGCATCGACATCCTGGACTCATCACCGAGGGCACTAAACCCAATTTCAGGGCGGAATTTAAAGGGGCCACCAGGGACAAGAATCATGGCTCACGGGGTCACTTACTGAGGCAGGAGCTGACATCTCGGTACGCCGATAGCATTATGAGTTTAAGGGGTTAAATCAGTGTTGTTTCAGGGAGGGGTTGGGACCCAGGGCGCCTGGCGTTCTCCCTCTATTTGCATGCCATGAAAACTCATTAAATTACAACTTCTCCAAATTAAGCCAGACCTTCAAGGTAAAGTCAATGGGAAATAGTCAGTGCCACCTGATTTACACCTAGTTAAAGGCGGTGTGCAATAGGAGGCGTGGTCTATTTGGATCATGGGTGAGTGGTTGCCTTTGTTAAAAAACTGAGGGAGAGGGGAGGTGGGGTGCACAGGGGAGTGACACACCTGAACGGTTAGTAGCAACTAGAGCAAGTGGGGATGTTGGTGGGGCGGTGACTGATGGGGGCTAAAAAATGTCAAGCTGCAAAGAGGGATGAAGGCTTGACTTCCAGACTATCTCCTTCCAAATCCACAGCTTTTGTCCCCTAGTTGACCTTCTCCCTGCCTGCAGAGCCTTCATGCTTGTCCCTGGGGGGCTCTTTTTAACCCGTCCAGAGCTGCATTGCAATCACCTGAGGGTGGGTTTGGCCATTTCCTGCCCAGCCCCGCTGTGTGATCACTCATGCCCACATGGTCACCACCCGCCCTTTCAAATTGACATTAAATTCGGTGCAGATTTCCATTTCTGCCATTGGTATCCGCGCCTCATGGATTAAATTCCGCCCTCAGCCTCTGAAATCCATACAATTGCCCATTTTTTTCCAATGTTGGGAAAGCTGAGATTTTTACTAGTGCAGGATAGCTCGGTGATGATCCCCCTTCACCTTCTTCTCTCCATACTGTTTACCTCTCATCTTGCTTCATAGCTCACCCCCTCTACATTCAGGACCAGTTTCCTGGTCACCTCTCCAATGCCGGTGAATGTTTTCTTCTGGCTTGTTAACCAGAAATAAGCAGAGTGTGAACTGAGACAACAGTAGAATAATGTCTTAAGACGGAAACTGTTGTTTTGTATCGGTATATAAGAATTCTGTCTGCTTCTCTTCACATTGCTTCGATGTGAGGACTGAGATGAGGAGAAATTTCTTCACCCAGAGAGTGGTGAGCCTGTGGAATTCGCCACCACAGAAAGTAGTTGAGACCAAAACATTGTATGTTTTCAAGAAGTTAGGTATAGGGGCGAAAGGGATCAAAGGGTATGGGGAGAAAGCGAGAGCAGGCTATTGAGTTGGATGATCAGCCATGATCATAATGAATGGCGGAGCAGGCTCGAAGGGCCGAATGGCCTACTCCTACTCCTAGTTTCTAAGTTTCTGCATCCTCGAGGCATTGGGTGTGATAAGGTGCCTCTACCCGTCTTTGTGTAGTCAGTAGCCAATTTGGATATATAACCTCTAATTAAGTTAATTTAGACTTTTATCAAATGTGTAAAATGGGCGATATCACTTCAACTGAGTCAACGGGAATGAAAATTGGGAGAGATTTACAATGGGTGCCTAAATCAACTTTGCCCGTTTTGTTCAAAGTCAAAATTAACCCCCCTGATTCTGAGCCACCAATGGGAAGTGAAGCAAGAGGCTGTCATGTTGCACCCTGATCTCCTACCCGAACTCCCTTCAAGAGACTTCAGCACAAAACCTAGGTTGATGCTTCCGTGCAGTACTGGGGGAGTGCTGCACTGTCAGAGGTTCCGTAATTTGGGTGTGCCGTTTAAACCAAGCGCATCTTGTGCCTCTTAGGTGGATGTAACATATGCCGTGACAGTACTTTGAAGGGGAGCAGGAGAGCTCTCCCGAGTGCCCTGATCAGTGTTTATCCCTCAATCAACTTCACAAAAATAGATGATCTGAAAATGACCATATTGCTGTTTGTGGGTCCCTTGACAATGCAAATTTGCTGATGCATATCTTACATTAGAATGATGACTACACTTCAAAAAGTGTACTTCAGTGGCCGTAATGAGCTCGGGGCATTCTGAGGTTGAGACAGGCGCTATACGAATGAAAGCTCTTTCTTTCTTCTTGAGAACCAGGTCCTCACTGGGAGCTGAGGATCTCTGAACCTACCAACATTAAATTTAATTTGTTGTCTCATCATTCATTTAAATCCTGCTGTAAGTCTCTTTTGTTTTCCCTGTAAGCTGCCAACCTCCCGACATTAATGTCATCAGCAATTTTGTTACGTTACCAGAGCTTTGATGTCCAGGTCTTTAATGTAACTGAAGGGAAGGCCCAAACTCTGCCTCCTGCAGGCTCTACCTTTCAGTGTTAATGCAGCTGCCAAGATTAACCCCTCTGTTCATTCTTCACTCCCAGCCTCCACAGCAGGGAATGGCTCTCGCTGGGAGTTCGTCACGGGGTGTTTACCCTTTGGGGTGCCACACGTTGAAAAAGAATGGATGATGAACCGTGCTTCTGATTTTCCAGGACGCTGGGACTGTGGCACCAAACCTTTCCTATTCCTGTTTTTCAAAAAGTTTGGGAACAACCTCACTTTCAACCCAATCTTACGTTCTGTGCTGGGTGGCTAATCAGGGGTCCACGCAATCCGGAAGGAAAACAAGTAGCGTTCGTGCTGGGGAGCGTCGGTTTGTCAAGGGAAACCAAAGCACTTCTGTTGGAAGAATATTCCTGGCCCTGAAAGTATCATCAGAAGGCCAGTGCACAATACCACGGATCCAAGCAACTAAGGGGAGGTGCCGGGCTTAAATGTGTAAGGACTATAGCAGTGGATCCCTACTAGAGGTTGTGAAGTAGAAATTACAGCCTCTCTTCATCACAAAGAAACCACAGGCTCCAGAGAACACACCCTCAGCACAGGGGAGATTGCTGTAGGACAGCAGTCACCTCAGCTAGCCTGTTTCTATTCTCCAACGGATCTGCAAATTGAAAAATGAGGCAAAAATTGTCATTTCCCACTCACCAGGGCATAGGACCATAGAACCATAGGACACTACAGCACAGGAAACAGGCCATTCGGCCCTTCTAGTCTGTGCCGAAATATTATTCCGCTAATCCCATTGACCTGCACCTAGTCCATAACCCTCCAGACCTCTCCCATCCATGTATCTATCCAATTTATTCTTAAAACTTAAGAGTGAGCCCGCATTTACCACATCAGATGGTAGCTGGTTCCACACTCTCACCACTCTCTGAGTGAAGAAGTTCCCCCTAATGTTCCCCCTCAACCTTTCCCCTTTCACCCTAAAGCCATGTCCTCTGGTGTTTATCTCTCCTAATCTAAGTGGAAAGAGCCTACTCGCATTTACTCTGTCTATACCCCTCACCATTTTGTAAACTTCTATCAAATCTCCCCTCATTCTTCTACGCTCCAAGGAATAAAGGCATGGGGGATGGCTGCTTCATATTGCAGGCTGTTAATGTTGCTTCCTCAGGTAGGAAACATAGGAAGAATGAGCTGGGGACTTGCTATGCTCAGGTTTGATCTCAGTTGATGCTTTGCTGTGTCGTTTACGATGAAATAATCATTGATCACGGCAGGGAAAGAAAACATAGATTCTCACCGACTGAATGTCTTCTCCAGGGGATTTGCAGGATACTAAAAGAAACACCTTTCTGCCAACCTCGCCTCAAAACAAAGCGACTGCTGACAAAGCAGCATCAAAACAAAATCTTCTGCAACAAGCCCTTAGGAAGAGTTGTGCTCGTCTCAATATATTGTTGTCTGTTATAAAATAAAACCACCCTCAGACTGAGAAGTGCATCGACAGCAACTTGCCGTGGGACATATTCAATATTCCGCAGCCTGGACCATTATCTGGTGGCGGAATTTGGGGCAGGGGTAAATTCCGATAGGTCATCCGCTCTTTTCCTGTCCATTGACATTGCTGAGAGATCTGGGGGAAACCACTGTCCATTTATTACGAGGAATTCAGGAGAAACGTCTCCGTCCAGAGAATGGTTAGAATGAGGAACTCGGTACCACATGGAGTTGTTGAAGTGAATAGCGTTGATGTATTTAAGGGGAAGCTCGATGAGGGAGGAAGGAATAGAATACCTTAACAGTGCGATAAAATAGGGTGGGTGGGATGAGTCTCATTTGGAGCACAAACATCAGAATAGATCAAAGCAAAAATAAAAGCAAAATACTGCGGATGTTGGAAATCTAAAATAAAAACAGAAAATGCTGGAAAAACTCAGCAGGCCCGACAGCATCTGTGGAGAGAGAAACATTTCGAGTCCGTATGACCCGTCTTCAGAGCTAAAGAGAAGCAGAAGTGTGATGGAATTTATACTGTTTAAGGGGGTGGGGCAGGTAAAACAGGATAGAAGTTCAGGGACAGATGGGGGCTAAGGGGAGATTGACAAAGATATCTTGGACACAAGATAAAGGGAGTGTTAATGGTAGTGGTAAGGGCTAAATAAGGTGCTGATAGTGGCACAAAGGTAAGAATGCAGAATGTGTGAATAGCAGAACAAAGGTCAGCACGCTGTGAAAGAACAACATGGAACAAGTAACAGATGGTCCTTTTGGAGTGGGGAAGGAGCATTGGTTGGGAAAAAAGGATAGAAAAAGGGCTAAAAAAGGAGGGATAAAACAATAAATAAATAAATAAATACAAATAAAAATAAGTAAATGAAAATTTTAAAAAAGGGATTTAAAAAGGGGTGAAGATGGAGGAGAGAGTTCATGATCTAAAGTTGTTGAATTCAATATTCAGCCCGGAAGGCTGTAAAGTGCCTAGTCGGAAGATGAGGTGCTGTTCCTCCAGTTTGCGTTGAGCTTCACTGGAACAATGCAGCAGGCCAAGGATGGACATGTGGGCAAGAGAGCAGGGTGGTGTGTTGAAATGGCAAGCGACAGGGAGGTCTGGGTCATACTTGCGGACAGACCGAAGGTGTTCTGCAAAGCGGTCACCCAGGGCAGAATATTACACTCAGCATGCGGGTGTGCGCCCGATGTGCCCGAGCGTAAAATGATGCGCGATGACGTTGGGCGTGCGTCCCGACGTCATCGCACAGTCTCGTGATATTTTGTTCGGTGGGCACGTGCCGGAGTTGCCTGCGCGCCTGCTGATAATTAAAAGGCCTATTAAGGCCATTAAAAACCGCATTAGTTTGAAATTTACACAGCCCGTCTAACCTAACGGTTGGCGGGCAGGCGAAAATGCCAAGCAGCCTTTACATTCTTTAGGAAACCTCATCCACGAACGGGACGAGGTTCCCTAAAGCTAATACACATTAAATAAAAACTTTGTTTTGAAGTTAATAACATGTCCCATCACATGTGACAGAGTCACATGAGGGGACATGTCTTATTAAATGTTTACTGTCTTTATTATTTTTTTTAAAAATCGCTTCAATCTCCCTGAGGCAGCTCCATGCCTCAGGGAAATTCAAGCACTCTTTCGCGCACATGCGCCAAGATCGTGCTAGGCCCGTTCTCCGTCCTCCCCCAGCCCGCACAGGCAGAGCTCACCATCCACGCAGGGTGGACCTTAATTGGCCTGCCCGTGTGAAATCGCGGTGCAGAGCTGATCGCAGGTGGCAGTTGGCTTCCCAATTACCTCCGCCCGCCCCTGCCGAGCACCCCCGCCAGGGGCAACATCCTGCCCCCAATCTGCGTTTGGTCTCATCAATGTCAAGGAGGCTGCATTGGGAGCAGCGAATGCAGTAGATCAAATTGAAGGAGGTGCAAGTGAAGCACTGCTTCACCTGAAAGGATTGTTTGGACCTTTGGACAGTGAGGATGGAGAAGGTAAAGGGACAGGTGTTTGAAGAGGAGAAGTTACACTCTCCGATCCCACAACGATCACAGGGACTCAGGCTTCCTTTTAACCGGTTTTATTCAAGCATATGCAAGGGAGCCGCAATCATTCCTAAGAATGAAGACCCAGATCCCAGATTGATTACATTTCATTACTTTTGTACTTTTTCTTCTCATTACACATTTGAGTACATTTGAATACACCCAATCGGTAACTGACACACCGGTTCCATTATCACTATCCTATTGAGTACATAAACGTATGATTTTGCTAACCAACTATTCTAAAGGCTGTATACATAAGTATTATCCAATCAAAATTAAAACACGTACACAAAGACTTGGTTCTTACAACTCAAGGCTGTTCGTGTTTCATCAAAGCTCCTTCTTTGTCCATTGTTCATCTTCCCATACCTAAGCTAAGACCATCTGTCCCTTCCCAATCTGAGAGAGGAGTACACTTAATCTAATTTATGTCATACTTTTGTCTCCAGTCTGACTCTCAAGGCTGTGCAATGTTCATCTGGTAATCTTCAACTCTTAATATGTTTAGCAGCCATGGCTGCCTGGAGAGTTTAGAGGTTTTTCAGTAAATTCTTACTGTATTCTCTTTTAGCATTTTTAATTTCCCCCTAACATGTTGCACCTTCTGCGATTGCATGGGAAGGTGCTGTGGGAAGGGGATGAGGTGTTGGGGTGATGGAGGAGTGGACCAGGGCGTCCTGAGGGAATTGTCCCTACGGAATGTTGACAATTAGGGGGTGAGGGGGGTGGTGAGGGGAAGATTTGTTTGGTGGTGGCATCATGGTGGAGTTGGTGGAAATGTTGGAGGATGATCCTTTGAATGCAGAGGCCAGTTGGGTGAAAAGCGAGGACAAGGGGGACCCTATCATGGTTCTGGGAGGGAGAGGAAGGTGTGAGGGCAGAGGCCCAGGAGATGGGTCGGACACGGTTGAGGGCCCTGTCAACCACTGTGGAGGAGAACCTCGGTTAAGGAAGAAGGAAGAAATGTCAGAAGCACCGTTTTGGAAAGTGGCATCATTGGAACAGATGCGACGGAGGCGAAGGAACTGAGAGAATGGGATGGAGTCCTTACAGGAAGCGGGGTGTGAGGAGCTGTAGTCAAGGTAGCTGTGGGATTCGGTGGACTTGTAATGAATATTGGTGGACAGTCTATCACCAGAAACGGAGAATAGATCAGTTAGGCCAAATCACCTGTTTCTGTTGTAAATTCTCTGTAATTCTGTGCAATTTTGTGATAGAATACCAATGAGAAAAATGCATATTACAATATATTTTTTCCTGCTTCCACTTCATCAACCTGTAACCTTTTCTTTATTCTTTCACAGGATGTGGGCATTGCTGACTAGGCAATGGCGATATAGTTCCAAGTCAAGATGGTGAGTGACTTGGAGGAGGAACTTGCAGGTGGTAGCATTCCCATCTATCTGCTGCCCTTGTCCTTCTAGATAGTAGCGGGTTTGAAAGGTGCTGTTGAAGGAGCCTAATTGAGTTGCTCTACCACTTAGAAGGACGAGGACAGCAGGTGTGTAGGAACACCATTACTTCCAAGTCGCACACCATGCTATCCTGGGAACATATTTGATTCTCTCTCCTCATCGCTGGGTCAAAACGCTGGAACTTGTTATGCAACAGCATGATGGAAGTACCTTCACCACAAGGGCTGCCGTGGTTCAAGGAGGAGGTCCATCACCATCTTCTCAATGGTAACTAGGGAGGAGAACAAATGAGGCCTTGCCAGAAATCCAAGAATGAATGAATAAAAATTGACAAATAATCTGTTCTTTGCGTCTGTGAGTCTGTGGAATTCAGTAATGATAAGGGCTTCAGGGAGAGATTTAAAATTGGAAAAGGCTGCATTTGGCAATTGTAATACGTCAAAGTGGAGCAACAGAAAATTTAAATACATCTTTACCACACGCCCCAGAATTACCAGAGCTCGCATTGGACTTTGTTCGGGAGTAATTTTCCTTCAGCTAGTGCCCGTAACCTCCCTCCAAATTAGGCAACTAGGATTCCAATCTATAAACAGACAGACCCCCCCTGCCAAGGCACCGGCCTCCCCACCCACCCTCACACCCACTGGCAGAGCAAGGTCATGCCCTGTCCTTTTCCTTTTAATTATAGGGTGTGTCTGCCTTTCTGTCGCCTGGGTTGAAATCCTCAAGGCTGGACAAATAACCCTTACAATGTACGTGCAGTAAATTCTGCCAGCTATAATTATATCATTTCTCTTCAGGAGGTAACCAAACAGTTGTTTTTGCTAACCGAACAGATTTGCCCTTCACAACTCCGGCACAGAAGTCTAACTTGGTCCGATCTGGGATTAATAATTATAAGCAGTGGCTGCAATGTAATTATATAGTCTGACAGCCTCTTTGAAGTAAGAACATCTCAAATTAAATGTTACACAAAGTAAAACTGATGTCACACTTGTATTGTGCACGGAACAAGGAGCACAATTATAGCTCTTTTATATAGAAAGCTGAAAATTGCTTTGTAATTTTGCGTTTTACAAGGGGTTGTTTAATTTTTACTCCAGCCTCACTTTGTCTTATCGTTCTCGGGATGTGAGCTTCGCTGGCAGGGCTAGCACTTATTATAATATCCCGAATTGCCCTTCAGAAGGTGGTGGTGAGCCGCCTTCTTGAACCGCTGCAGTCCGTGTGACGTAGGAACACCCACAGCGCTAATTTCCCGTAGTGGTTTGATTCAACTTGAGTGGCCATTTCGGAGGACAGTTAAGAGTCAACCACGTTGGCGTGGGTCTGGAGTCACACGTAGGCCAGACTGGGTAAGGATGGCAGATTTCCTTCCCTGAAGGACATTGTTCGTGACCAGATGGGTTTTATTAACGAGGGCATTTTATCCCAGGTTTATTAATTATTTGTATTTAAGTTCAGCCCGCTGTGGAGATGGGACTTGACTCAAGTTGCCAGTCTAGGCGTGTGGATTATGATCCCAGTAGGGTTATCATAATTGCAAATAGTAAGGGCATTTAACTCGCGTTAGTTCCAGTTTTAAAACAAGTTTTCGGTTCTAATTTGGATCAGTTCATGGAGTTCTTCATGGGTCCACGCCCCTTACTCAAGTATTTGCCATCTAGGTGGACGCTCCAGGGCAGTGCTGCACTGTCAGACATGGCGCCATGGCCAGAGTTCTTAACCTCGTCAGGTGGGCGAGCGCCTGACCCGACCAAGCGTAAAATGACGCGCGATGATGTCGGGCGAGCGTCCTGACGTCATCACGCCATAGTTCGGCCTTCAGGCTCATGCGGGAGTCAGCAGCGCGCCCGCCGACATTTTAGAGGCCTATTAAGGCCGGTAACAATTTAACTGAATTCAATTTTTCACAACCTTACGGCTGGCCAGCGGGTGAAGAGGCCTGCGGTTTTTTTTTGCGAAACCTCATCCGTCATGAAAAAAATTGTTTTTAACATCCCACGTTAATTTCTAACATGTCCCTGCTCATGTGTCACATGAGGGGGCACCCCCACCCCCTCCCCCTCCCCCCCGACCCCCCGACACAGGCAATGCTGAGCGCTGCACTGGATGGGCTTTCCTTGGCCTGCCAGTGTGAAATGGTGGTCCGGCCCCGATCGTGGGCGGCAGTAGGCTTCCCGACCGTTCTCTCCTACCCCCGGCCGAGGTGAAGATTCTGGCCCGCGTTATGCCAAGGCCCCCTGTCTATTTGTTTGAATAAAACCCCAAGACCCCAATAGCCCCTGGAACAGGGAGCTCTCTTGGTTTCCAAACACAGTCGTCAAGCAGATTGGCCAATCATTCAACCCGCTTGCCACTGGGGAGACTTTCCTGTGCCAAACACACCTCCCTCATTGACTACACTTTTAAACTAACTTATTATCGAAGCAGTAAGACAATATAAGGTGCCTTTTGACGATGCGCACTAGTTTAAAACAGGCAAGTTGGCAGCCAATTCCGCATCTCTTACATTGAACCTCAATGGAAGTAAAGATGGTGAGAGATGTTAAACAGCCTTTCGACTCCTCATCGCCCATTTTAGCCCATCATACAAATTCATAGCCTACCTTGATGGGCCTCAAATTCTCCTCAGGCTGTAGTGCAGGGATGAGTGATAGCAAATCAGGAGCCGGCTTTACATAGGCCCCGATTCGCTTCCCGATGCCAGGTGGGGGTGGAGAACAGGTGGTCGACTCACTGATGTCCATTGTGTGCTCCCTCCCACCAAGCCACATTCCTCCCCCCGCCCCACCACTCCCATTCCACCATTAATGCAAGTCTGGTTCTGCTTACTTTGAGTTTATACCTTGAATGGTTCTATTGTCAATGCTTGCACAGATATTCCAAAATAATGCCAGATGTTGTGACAGAGCCTCATTTATATAGCACCCGCAATGTAGTGAAACGCTCTCCAGGTGCTTCGTGGGAGCGTTATTGATATCAGGAGACACTAGGACAGGTGACCAAAAGCCTGGAGTGTCTTAAAGAATGAGGGGTTGCTATGGCGAGGTTTAGGGATAGAACTTCAGACCTTAGGGCCCAGGCAGCCGAACGTATGACAACCAAGAATGTTTCAAAGTAGATTATGACAACTTATTTCACACTTCTGTGATTAATCACGAAAGATGAGCAGATTCTGTTTGGTTTGAGGGTGACAGTTTATAACTGCACAGTTGCAGAGACCTTGAACTAGACAGGCCGTGACTAATAATTCAAGCGTAACCCTAATTAAGATTGTAACAGATGGACCTCAAAGACTATTGAGCGTAAAACTGGGAGAAATAAATGTCAGCAATGATGTTACTATGGCAACCTAAGTTCAAATACGGACAAGTTGCCACTGCCTGGTAAAATGGTTGAAAGAGAAAGGTTGGCTAATTGTAATGTAAGGAAGGTTTAACATTTAATGTCATGTAACATCATGTTCCATCACACATTTGATATTTGGTAGATTTGAGGATAATTATTGAAATGGCGAATGATCGGAGCCGAGCTGTTTGAGGCCGAGGATTTGTTGATCGGGTTCATGGAGCAAATCCACGGGCCGAGTTTAACTGGGCGGGGAGGAGGGGGGTGGGTGGGTTGGGTCCACACTTCTCGCGATCCTGGAAGAAATGGCGATGCCTCATCGACCCGATGTTGAACAAGGTCGCCCCGTAACCACAACATGCTGCAGGCGGCCTGGAGGACCTGGGGGTTGGAACTCCGCCCCCTCTTGTCGGAGGGATTCCCGCCCTCCGAGAGCCGCCAGCCAATCCGATTTCAAGAGCAAGGAGGTTATGTTAAACATGTATGAAACACTGGTTCAGCCTCAACTGGAGTATTGCGCCAGGTTCCGGGTGCCACACTTTAGGAAGTGAAAGGATTAGAGAGAGTGTAGAAAAGATTCACGAGAATGGTTCCAGGGATGAGGGACTTCAGTTACATGGATAGATTGGAGAAATTGGGACTGTTGGCCTTGGAGAAGAGAAGGTTGCGAGGAGAGTTGATAGAGTTATTCAAAATCATGAGGGGCCTGGACAGAGTAGATAGGGACAAACTGGTTCCCATTGGTGGAGGGATCAAGAACAAGATGGGACAAATTAAAGACAATCGGCAAAAGAAGCAATGGCGACATGAGGAAAAGCTTTTTCGCGCAGTGAGGGGCTAGGGTCTGGGATGCTCTGTCTGAGAGCGTGGTGGAGGCAGACTCAGTCGAAGCACTCAAAGGGGAATTAGACTGTTATCAGAAAAGGAGGAAACAGCAGGATTACAGGGAGAAGGCGGGGCAATGGCACTAGGTGAGTTGCTCAATCGAAGAGCCAGTGCAGACATGATGGGCAGAGTGGCCTGCTTCTGTGCTGTAACAACTCTGTGATCGTGTGATCCTTTTCCGGTTCACTGAGCATGTGAGAAACCACTGCTCGGCCAATGCCAGCTTCCACTTTGAACCTACGACATCGCTAACATCCAGCGGATTGGCTGAGAAGCGGGACTGGATTTTATGGACCCCCGGGGGTCGGGAGGGGGATGTAAAATATTACGGGTGGCTAGCCCACTGCCTCACCGCCCACCCTGACCCGTGTCCCATAAAACAGTCAGCTGGCTGGTGCCGAAATGAGCAGCCCGACGGCCATTTATGGGGCCTGGACAGAGTAGATAGGGACAAACTGGTTCCCATTGGTGGAGGGATCAAGAACAAGATGGGACAAATTAAAGACAATCGGCAAAAGAAGCAATGGCGACATGAGGAAAAGCTTTTTCACGCAGTGAGGGGCTAGGGTCTGGGACGCTCTGCCTGAGAGCGTGGTGGAGGCAGACTCAGTCGAAGCACTCAAAAGGGAATTAGACTGTTGTCAGAAAAGGTGACACCCAAAGGGATCAGATAAAGGGCCGATCGTTTAGGACTGAGATGAGGAGAAATTTCTTCGCTTCAAACGGTTATGAATGTTTGGAATTCTCTAATCCCCGAGGGCTGTGGGTGCTGCATCACTGAATACATTTAAGGCTGGGATCGGCAAAATTTGGTCTCTCAGGGAATTAAGAGATACGGATGGACCAGGATGGAAAATGGAGTTGAAACTCAAGATCAGCCATGATTGTATTGACTGATGGGTCAGGCACGATGGGACGTGTGGTCTACTCCTGCTCCTACTCCTGCTCCTATTCCTGCTCCTACTCCTGCTCCTACTGCAGCTCCTACTGCTGCTCCTACTGCTGCTCCTACTCCTGCTCCTACTCCTGCTCCTACTGCTGCTCCTACTCCTGCTCCTACTCCTGCTCCTATTTCTTATGTTTTTATGCTAAAATATCGTAAAGTGCTTCACACGGGCATTTCCAAACAACTGAGACCCAACCAGGTGAAGACATGGTGACAGGTGGTGAAGAACTTGGTCAAAGGGGTTTTATGAGCATCTTAAAAGGAGAGAGTGAGAGAAGTGGAGAGGCAGTGTTGAGTGAGGGAGGTGAGGTAGAGCTGGGTGCCATCAATGTACATTCAAGCTACAGGAAAAAAGGTTAAAGTAACAGAACCCTGCTCTCAGTGGAGATCCTCGTAGTCGCCAACCCAGCGGTGGAGTTGGAGCTAGGGTCTCACAGCTCCTATTTTATAATCCATGCTCTGTGATTTCATGGCAGGAACAGTGATCCCTTATGTCATCCCCATAGCGCAATGATTGTGTAATGAGGTGAGAATCCTGACGCCTCATAAATTGGTCTGCACAATGCCCATTTTTTAGGTGCTATCCAAATTTTTAAGGCCTCAATATAGAGGCAGGAGTAACTCACCTCCCGACCCAAACCTGGCACAACCCGCGCACCTTCCCCACCCCCCATCCCCTCACCCCACCCACAAGGCACAAGTCAGGAGTGTGATGGAATACTCTCCTCTTGCCTGGATGAGTGCAGCTCCAACAACGCTCAAGAAGCTCAACACCATCCAGGACAAAGCAGCCCACTTAACTGGCATCTCATTCACCATCTTAAACATGCAATCCTTCCACCGCTGATGCACAGTGACAGCAGTGTGTACCGTCTACAAAATGCATTACAGCAGCTCGCCAAAGCTCCTTCGACAGCACCTTCCAAACCACCTAGCAGAACAAGACATCAGACACATGGGAACACCAAAACCACCAAGTTCCCCTCCAAGCCACTCACCATCTTGACTTACCATATTGTCATTCCTTCGCTGTCGCTGGGTCAAAATCCTGGAACGCCCTCCCTAACAGCACTGTGAGTGTACCTACACTGCATGGGCTTCAGCGGCTCAAGAAGGCAGCTCACTACCACCTTCTCAAGGGCAATTAGGGATAAGCAACAAATGCTGGCCCAGCCAACGACGCCCACATCCCCATGAACAAATTTAAAAGAAAGCTTGAGGATATTTCAGGCCAGGCGTCTGCCACCTGCATCATTGGGTAAGGAAAACAAGAGGCATCTCTACCCAGGTCGAAAATGGGGAGGGGGTAACCGCTTTTGGGTTGCCCATGTTTCTAGGCCAATTTATTTTACTTAGCCAGTTTGCGGAGGTACAGAGATTTCTGTCTCCCACGCTGGCGAGGAAGACAACAAAATTACTATTCATGTTACATCCCATTAATGTGTTGGACCATGAGTTCAAAGATTTGTCAACACTTTAAATCAACAATAAATCAAGAATTATACATTTAACCGCTGGCAACAAAATTAAACTGCTACTTCCAGTAATCTGAACGGTGTTCTTTGTTAAATTTTGTTTTGCTTCATCTTTTTTAACTGGCTTTATTCTGATCTAGGGAAGACCTGCCTTTCTGTAGTGCCTTTCTCAACCTCAGACGGTTCCAATGCACTTTATAGCAACTTTCAAAGCGAGGTTACAGTTGTAATGTACAATCCTGTTTAGTGTCCAAAAATAGGAAGGAGATGATGACCACGTAACCTGTTTTTTTTTGCAGTGATATTTGTTGAGGGTAAATATTGACCAAGACACCCAGGGTGAATACCCTCCCCTTTTTTGAAATTCTGGCATGGGATCTTTTACATCCGTCTGAGAGAATAGAAAGTTTAAAGTCTCATCCAAAAGGAGATACCTCTAGCAGTGCAGCATTCCCTCAGGACTATGTGGAGTGTCAGCCTAGAGTTTGTACTCAACTTTCTAGTTTAGGACATAAGCCCTTGACCTTCAACTCAGTTGAGAGTTTTGCAATTGAGCTACAACTCACACCTATAAATTTGTAGTTATTGCTCCTTTTTGGAATTAAACAAATGAGGGGACAATGGTTCCCTGGTGCATTTCCCACAGCAATGCCTTGACCAATGAGGGTCAACTTGCCAATCAATCAGCGCCCTTTTCTCATGCAATATAAACTGCTGCTCCTTTTGGAATTTAGCACTCCTGCATCTGTCCTGATGAGTCTAAGATGAAAAGATTGGACAGCATGTCTCTCTTTTCCACAGTACTCAAGTATGCAATTGAACTATATAAGAATACGCACGTGTCTGAGGTAATAACAAAACACCAAGTAACAATATATTTTCTTTATCAATACTTCTGGACATAGCTTTCGTTGGCCTGGAGATAGCTAAGCTAAGATAGTCATTGAAACATAATAGGAATTTGTACAACTCGGTTACAGTACAAAGTCAAACCTAAGGATTTTTCATCCTCCTTTGGAGCCGTGTTGCCTTTAGTGCTGTCATCAGACTCCAGGCAAATAAAATCTGTCAGGCATCTCGAAATTTATAGGCACCAATTAGTAATTAACAGCTTTTATCTCATCGCCGACAGACTTGAACATAAAGGCACCATTAACCCACAATTTGTCCAAAAGGCCAATGGTTTGATTCCAGCCTGTGCTGAGTCAACAATTATTCTCAGCTGATTGGCAGCTGAAATGGAATAGACTAACTGTGGACCAATCAATGACCGAAATGGAATTAACACTATGTTAAACTCTGCATATATTTTGCAAATCTAACATCTAGTAAGCTACTTGAAGAAGAGTCACTTGAAAAACAGTCATACGGACTCGAAATGTTAACTTTGTTTCTCTCTCCACAGATGCTGCCAGACCCGCTGAGTTTTTCAAGCATTTTTCTGTTTTTAGTTCATATTTTTGTGTTGCCTGTAAACATTGCCTTTGTGGCCCCTTTATCCCAGTTCAGCTCATTTACAGATGATCTGAACATTGACTGGCGAACCTCACTGTTTATATCTCTCCTGCTAGTCTGAAAAATAACGATTAACTACTGCCTGTCTTCTGTTCTGTATTCAATACCTTGTTGGTTCTGTAAATCGCTCCGTGCCTTAATTTTATCAGTCAACAAGTTAGGTGACATATTATCAAATTGCTTCTAAGATTTTCTATATGCTGCATCCACAAGATTATTTTTATCAATACCTTTTGTTATGTTCTCAAAGAACTCTTCTAAATTTAACAGGCACAACTTATACAAGGCCATGACTTTTATGGGTTCATGGACTAACCCATGTATCATAAGAAACCAGAAGAAATAAAAGCCGAAGTGGGCCATTCGGCTCCTCGGCCCTGCTGCACCATTCAATAAGATCATTGCTGGTCTGATTTCAACCTTAACTCCACTTCCCTGCCTGCCCCATAACCCTTGACCCCCTGCCTATCAAAAATCTCTCTAGCTCAGCCTTGAATATTTTGAATGACCCAGCCATCAGTGCCCTCGGGGGAAGATTAATGACCCTTTGAGAGAAGAAAGTCCTCCTCATCTCCACCTTAAATGGGAAACCCCTCATTTTTAAACTGTACCCCCAGTTCTAGGTTCCGCCACAAAACACCCTCTCAGCATCCACCCTGTCAAGTCCCCTCAGAATCTTATATGTTTCAATAGGACCATCTGTCATTATTCTAAACTCCAATAGGACTAGGCCCAACCTGCTCAACCTTTCCTCATAAAACAATCCCTTCATCCCAGGAATTAGCTCAGTAGACCTTTTCTACACTGTTTCCAATCCAAGTAAGGAGACCAGAATTGTACACGATGCTCTCATTATGCCCTGTATAATTGTCATCCCTCTGCAATAAAGGGCAACATTCCATTTGCCTTCTTAATTACTTGCTGTACCTGCATGCTGACCCTTTGCGATTCATGTTCAGGGACACCCAGATCCCTCTACATTGCAGAATTCTGCAATCTCTCCCCATTTAAATAATATCCTGCTTTCCTATTCTTCCTGCCAAAGCGAACATCCTCACGTATTCCCACATTAATTTTTTTTCAGTCACAGGATGTGGGTGTCACTGGCAAGGCCAGGATTTGTTGCCCATCCCTAATTGCCCTTGAGCTAAGTGGCTTCCTTGGCCATTTCAGGGGGCAGTTAAGAGTTAACCTGGACCTGGAGTCACATGTAGGCCAGACCAGGGAAGGACAGCAGATTTTCTTCCCTAAAGGACATTCGCAAATCACATGGGTTTTTACAACAATTGATGATATCTTCACAGTCACCATTATGGAGACAAGCTTCCAACTCGAGATTATATTAATTGAATTTAAATTCCACCAGCTGCCATGGTAGGACTTGAACTCACATCACCAGAGTGTTAGCCGGGCTCTCTGGATTACTAGTCCAGTGACATTACCACTTCACTACCGTCTCCCCTCCTGCGACTCCTACGTCAGTCACACATTATAGCAGCAAATAATATAACATGGTGGCAGTGCTTGAGGGTTTTTGAAGAACACAATGTGCAACAGAATGAGAGCACTGGAGAAATTCAGAACATCAAGTACAATAAAGCGCCAGCTAGCTCCTTTACCTGGACTGGCTGAAGATACCTCTAAAGTTCAGCAGCATAGAAGACCTCACCACAGACAGGACCCCAGGAGGTTGAAGAGCTAAGTGAGTACAGTAGCCATACAACAGCCGGATTGGTGGTCAGGGGGGGAAAGTCAAATACCCGTGGGATTGGCGTCATCGACTGTTCTGCCGTGGGCCAGAAACCATGAAGAGCAGCAAGTCACCATTGCTGCTTGTGGATTCCAACGCTGACTTGCTTTGTGGACAGGCGATCATCCAAAAGAGCGGGAATGGTGCCACGGCAACTTTGGAGGAGTGTCCGGCCAGAGAAAAGACTGACTGTTGTTGGAGCATGTTTTAAAAGAAAAGAGCCTAAAAAAAATTGAGCATCTGAAAAAAAAAGACAGGTCTGCGGAAATATTCCTGGAAAACCTGGAAAGAAGGCAATATTCATGAAGAAGCCAAACATCAAAAAAATGAAATTTCAGTGCCCAGTTTTGAATTGTGTCATCCCCCATTCTGAACTGCAAACTAATTTTTTATATTTTAAAACGTGGCACAAAAGGCTGAAGAGATGGCTGCCCAAGGGTCATCCGATTCTTTTGTAGATTGAAACCACTCCTGTGGCTCAGGAGGGAACAAAAGGAGCATTTCAGACTGATGTTAATTATTACCCTTCTCTGAAACCAGTCCAAAAGGGTATCATCAAATTGAACAGGTCATTCAAAACCAAAGACACTGACTGCCTCAAATGCTGAAGGTGTTTAAACCACAACACAGGACATCAGAATCAACATGAACGCCACCCTTATATGGAAAAAAAACTTGGAGTGATAGAAAGTCACTTGATGGGATGGCCATATTTTCTCTCTGCTTTTTAAAAATCAGCACAAGTTGGTTGTAGGCACTTCCACCAAAGTCATCAAACTAGTTGCAAGTAATTTAAGCAGCCAAGGTAATTAACAGCAATACACGTTGTAAACAGGAGATCCCAACAGAGAGAAGGACTCCCCTGGCCTGTTCCAACTTTGAGTTCAGCTGAGAACCAACCTCCTGGATATTCAATCACTGGGAAGCTCACGGCCCGCTGAGAATCTTTTGTTTCTCAAGACTCGTGCTTCAACTTTAAAGCATCAACTCCCTTCAAGAAACCAGGCGTGCCTCATGGGAGACCAGAGCTGCTAAACCAGAGATAACCATAACTTGTACGAGTGTAATACCTTCACCTGTAACCAAGCTTGGTGTGTGTGAGTGTGCATGTGAGAATGAGTTTGTCAGATGCGGTAGTGGGCATGAAGAAAGTAATTTTTACCCGCCAGTCGCAAGGGCAGGTTTTCGTACTGTATCATCCCATTCCCATGTGTCCCACCACGTTAATAATGTATGCACGTGAAACATTCCAGGTCACTGGCAGAGTGGCCTCTGATTCACCCTCAGGCCTTCAGTAATCCAGATGCCTTATTTAGAGGGTCATATTTAGAGGGCGTCCCCTCCACAGAGCTAGAAGCCTCTAAGGGATCGAAAGCTACTGCGTAGTCATGGCTACCAAAGGGAGGAAACATGCTGCCCCCAAATTTAGCAACACCTCCCTCGGATGCCAACTGGGCACAGTGGAGGCCCTGCCATGAAGTCCTCTACTCCCGCCCTGGGTGAAGATCAGCAAGCAAGGACACCAATCCAGCTAAGGAAGCGATGGCAGCAGTGGTCAGTGCCAACGTCCTGCCAAAAGAGGATGAATGATCTCATCTATTCTGCCAGGGTAAATCACTCTTCTCATCACTCTCAACTCACACACTCACAAACCCACTCACAGGGATCTCACTCACTGCCAGTTCAAGGGATATCACCATTCACTGTCTCGCACACACACACCTTCATCTGCCCTGCAGATCATGTCCTCATCCTGTCCATACACCACTCACCACCTACACAGGCCAGGCATCCTTCTCATCTGGCCTGGCAGGCATCCTGCTTACATTCTCTCCATCTGTTTTCATGCAGGATAAGCTGGCACACAAGAAGAGGGAGAGGTCACAGACTGGTGAAGAAATGCCCGACATCGAGGTCAGATCTGGACCGTTTGTGTGTTGACAGTGAGGTCGGTGGTGCTCAACCAAGTCCGAAAATGTCTGCTCCCGTCTGATCTCGGAAGTTAAGCAGACTCAAGGCCTGGTTAGTACTTGGATGGGAGACTGTCTGGGAATACCAGGTGAGGTAGGCTGTTGACGATTGGTGTAGATTTTCAGCAGGGGAACTACAAGATGTCTGCTTGTGGTAAAACTGGAGGGAAATGGTATGCCAAGGCCAAGACTCGCTCCTCCAGAGCCGGTCTCCAGTTCCCTGTTTGCTGTATTCACTGGCAGCTGTGCAAGGGTCACTATGCCGAGTGTGTCGGGGCTGGAGCTCCCGCCTACCTGGCTGCCATCCTCCAGTACCTGACCGCCGAGATCCTCGAGCTATCCAGTACAACAAGGAGACCCACATCATCCCCGGCCAATCTGCAGCTCACCATCTACAATGACGAGAAGCTCAACAAGCTGCTGAGAGGGGTCACCACAGCCCAGGGTGGGGTCCTGCCCCACATCCAGGCTGTGCTGCTGCCCAAGAAACCCAGGCACCCCAGCAAGGTTTAGGGCTGAAAGATGCAAGATCAGAAAAAGATCAACCATTTGAGGATCCGACAGTGCAACATCCATCAGGCAGCCATGCTGTGAGTCAATTCCCCTGTTCCGCAGTCCCCTGCCACACACTAATGATTCTCTCTTTGCTTTCGCAGGCACATCTGGGAAGTAGCCAAGGGGGATCCATGATCCAGTCTCTCGACTCAAACCCCAAAGGAAGAAGAATCTGATGATCCCCCTCATTGAAGTCCCATCACAGCGCTCACCCACACCCTCCACCAGCGCAGACATACACCCCAGTGGGACTGAGTTCGAGAGTAGTCTCGGGTCACAATCTGGCAGCGGCAGGGGCCTCCCAGGTTTCCGGCGCTCGGGGGACAGCCAGAGGCCGTAAATCTGCTGGGCCCGAGTCTGTCAAGAGCCTCTGGACTCGGTCATACCTCAGTTGCTGCAGCTACAAAGGGAAGCTCGGAAACATCAGGAAGGGATGTCCGCTGCCCTCCTCAGGTTGCAAGGCACGATGGGGAAGTCCATCTGCTTTCAGGCTGAGGTGATAGCGCCGGCATACCAACGCACCGAGGTCAACACTGGTAGGATGGAAGCCGCCATGGAGACCTTGGCCCAGGACGTCAGCTGCGCGGGTTGAACACCATCGCTGACGCCATCGTTGGCTTCCAACAGTGTCAACACGAGAGGAGCGAGGGACAGCTTTCCCTTCTCCTCAAGGAGTTATCCAGGGGCTCTTAAGGCACCTAGAGGGAGGAGGCCCAATAGCTCAAAACCCTGGGGCCCTCCACCCAGGTGACTCCGGGATTGTCCAGCCGATCCAAATTCCCTCTTCTTGTGATCTCAGACACTCCAGCTCAACAGGCTGGGGAGGGTGCAGCAGGCCCACAAAAGAAACTGAAAGCAGGCCGGGGTCCTCCAGGTCTCGGCCCTCCAGAGGACGCCTTCATAGGTCATCACAGACAGGGCGTAGCAGTCAGCAGCTGCCTCCACCTCCATGTGGATGTCCAGGGAGCACCTAGATGTAGCGGCAGGGTTAGGAAGGTGAAGAAGATGTAGTTGCACAGCCTGGGCACAGGCCTTAATCACTTGTACATAATGATCACTATTGGAAAAAAACTTCCAAGAATGTCTCCCTGCCTATGGTTCCTTGTTCTGATAAGCAGTGTTCGTCTCACTCAGATGTGAAACCTTGGTTCTTGCACAAGATAAAGGCAGGTGTCTCAGTCCAGGGCCTCTTCTCTGTGCAGTGTGTAACCTTGAGACCAAAGTAATGTTCCGGCCTCACACTCCTTGGACACATTACTGATGCCTGCACCTCGACAGTGCTGGTCATTGCTGCCAGAATGTCATGGGCAGGCATCAGAGAGTTCCATCATTCTCTCTGTGTGCTCTCAGCACCTTTGAGCTGGGGTTGCACCCCCCATCTCTTCAGCATCTGGTATTGGTGTGTCCCTGAAGGAGTCAGGTGCTGAAGGCTGACAAAGGATCAGGTGCATTTAAAGTTTCATAGCTGTGTCTCCATGATATGACCCTGATCACAGAGCACAAGCGAGCTGCCCTCAGCTGGGCAGGAGTCAGGAGCACACAGCAAGCTACGATGATATGCAACACCCTCGGTGGACTGTATTGCAGTGCTCCACCAGACCTATCGAGGCACCAGAACCTCAAATGCCTATCATTTGATCCACCAAAGTACAGCATGACCCTTGTTGTACCATCTCTCTGCTGCAGTCTGAAGCTGCCACACAGGCGTCATCAGCCACGTCCTCTGTGGGCAGCCTTTGTCTCTGAGGAGACAACCCTGCAGCCTCTGCGGGCCCTGGAAGATGTCAGGGATCTGAGACCTGCTAAGGGTGTAGGAGCCGTGGACGCTCCCTGGGAATCCAGCGCAGACCTGTAGGATGCTTTTGTGGTGGTCACACACCAGCTGAACATCCAGCGAGCAGAGATCTAAGCGCCACATGAGTGCAGTCAATGGCACCCTGCACCTGTGCTTGCATTTCTAATGAGGAGTTTTACGACTCCTAAAGAAAAGGTAAACATACCAGGGTAGAAGAATTGGACTGTCGCCTAGCAACAGGGGGCCAGAGAAACAGGACCCTCCCACAGAAGGAAAAAGACAGCAGTTTTGATTTGGAAGCTGTAGGAGTTCAGTTGGTTTGAAGACAGCTGTGAAGCAGAAGCAACCTAGATGGGGACAGATAGCCAGTCCCAAGCTAAGGGAAACCCCAAAGATCCAGGGGAGTGGAAGAGGGGAAAGTCCCAAGCAGACCTTCTAGCCAAAGGAAGGACAGGAACCTGGAAAAGACCCTGTTAAGCAACGTTAAGAGTGCAGGGCAGAGAGAAAGGTTCCAAGCTTTAGATTTTAAGAGAAGGAAGCTGCAGAAAGCAGATTTAAAGTGAAAACAGCTTGCAAGAGGCCAGAAGGACCTGTAACTATTTGCAATGGGCGTGTGAAGCAATGGTACTGTTGACGGATGAGTCAGAGTGATGGAGTGCATGGAAGAAAGTTTGAATGCATGTGGTGACCCAGGGGAAAGGAACATTGGAAGGAGAGTTTGAAACCCTGGAGGTGAACCCTTGCGGAAGGCGTCTGAGAGAAAGCATCTGTTTTAGAGCAGATTCCAAGGTGAGGTCTTGGAGAATGGGTATTGAAAATCTTCCTGTGAAGGACGGAATTCAGTGAGACTGGTTGGCTCACAGTGTGACAAGCGTCTGTGGGGGAGTTGAGGAGAGATCCATAGCATCTGGTTGAGGTGGCATCTGTCACTTGGTTTCAGAGTGTGGTGTTTCTGACCACAGGGTGCCTATTGGTTCATGGACTGTGCATTTACTGTGGACTTTAGTGTATAAGATAACTTTCGTAACTTGTGTTATCCTTACAAATCTGTATATAATGTTAAAGGTATAGTTATGGGTGAAAGAGTATTGTAATATAGTTCAACTTTTCTTGTTGAATAAATGTTTTTTTTTGTTAAAAGTTCATCAGCTGACTCCTGTGACTCTGTTCAGTTACTCTCCACGTATCTAAACAAACAAAAGTTAGGATCTATCAAACTGGGTCCCACCCTGGGTCAGGCTTGTCCAGCTGGCGATTGTAATACCAGTGTGTAGTGCACTTCATGGCTGCCCAAAACCCCACCCACCTCCGCCCCACTCCACTTGACCGATTGGCAGCAGCTTTGCCCACTGGACTGCATGCTGTGCTCTCAGTTCAGGCACAGGCATTCTCCTAACCTGCACTGCAAGGCTGCACTGTTAGCTTGAACCATGTGGGTTACAGGACCAAACCTTTATGAAGACATTGCAAGGGGCAGTGAGCGCCTCCAGCAGTGACTGCCCCATGGCCACCATTCGCAAGGGATTTGTACAACTTGCCTAGTCGGCCAATTGTTCTGCTGCCCCCTAAAACACACATTAATTTGCTGTCTGTGCCCGAGGGGGTGAAAGGTTCTGGAGCATTTGGTGGTATTTTCATGCTTTTGTGTTGCTTGAGTGGGCAGAAATGCTTCAGAGGCCCAACTCCGAGCATCTCAACGGAGCTGCCACTGAATGGTCTCAGCTGCAGACGAATGCTCACTTTTGACAAACTTTTCCAAGTGCATGCCCCCCTCCCCCACCCCCTCAACTGCCCCCTCCTCCCCCCACCACCCCAGCATCTGCTTGAGTACTTCCTTCAGTCTGTGCTGCCTTGCCCCCACAAGACACACCCTCCCGGCCTGACCCGCACTGGAGCCCTTACCCTGGCACAGCACTGAAAGCCAACTCAGAGAAAGCTACTTGCCCCATGCACCCCATGAATACACGGCACCTCTTCCTTGATGACCTTTGGTTGATGCTTGTGACCACTGTATGCACTTGCCTCCAAATTCCCCTTGATGTTCAGGTCGCCAAATGCACGCCTTTTAAAGGCAGTCGTGAAGCCCACCGTTCTGAAGTCATGCTTCCTTGTTTTAAATTCACAAAAGCTTGCTGCTGAAGTTATTTAACTGGGATCCACACTCCAAGGGTAAGATGCATCTCTTACATACAAAAACATACTGATCACGGGAAGTAAAGGGAACACATACATTCTGCCTGTGACAACTGGAAGGCATCAGATGTAGTGTCTGAGTTCAAATTATTTCAACAACTGATGGAGCTGCATTTCCTGGACCAAAGAATGAGTGAAACAGAGAAACAGGCTGTAAAAATCAAGATCCTGCTGGGCAATGAGGGAGTGCAACACATCAGGATTGACGGCTGGGGATGAGAAGACCCTTCGGAATCTATAGACGCTCCTGGGAGATCAGCTCAAAATAACTTCCGGACCCATAGGTTGGAGCTGATAACATAGCAGCAAAGACAAGATGAGTCCCGTCGAAAAGTTTGAGGCACAGTGGAACCAACACTCAGGAGTATGCTAAGCCTTGTGGTAAATGCGGCCTGACTCAATTTGCAATTGACTCACCCAACTTGCATTTTTCCTGTGTAGCAGGACCTGTGAAAAACGTATGGCACGTGTGGACATTGGGCAAGGCAATGCAGGAGGCCAAGTTGAGAGCATGTATCCAAAAATGCGGTCAAGCCACACGAAGAGGAAAAGTACGCAAGACCCAGAGGCAACAGCAGCCAAAGGTATGCCAACAGACAGCAGAAGCCTCAGCTGATACACCAGGTTAATGAGGAAGTGAAGGGGATCTGAATGATAACCAGGTTCAAATACTGATTGAACAAGCTTTCCATATTCTCAAGATGGATTGATATGTTGATACAATGACAGAGTCTGAGGCATTTATCACAATTGGGATTGTATATCCTCAGAACAGTGGTAAGCATTCACTTAAAGTTAAAATTGATGTGGGATCAAGTGTCAAGTGTCAATATCTTGCCTCACCGAATCTATGGCATGACCCAACATGGCTAGGCTGACTCATACAATGGCTTGCCAACCAAGTGCATTGGAAGGATAACCTTTCAGCGTAGATATGGGTAGTTGGAATGGGTACCATAGATGTTTTATATTGTATACACAGCTGGACCACAGTAATGTGGCTGATTCTTAACTGCACTCTGAAATAGCAAGCCACTTGGTTGAAGGACAATTGGGAACGGGCAACAAACGCTGGCCTTGCCACTGAATCCCACATCCAATGAAAGAATAAAGAAAAAGTATTGAAGATACTGCAGAGATGGTTAAGATGAGAGTGCAGACTAATTGAAATCATATCGCAGCAGGAAATGAGAAAATGCTCACTGTCATGAGCCAAACTAAAGAAAAAAGTTACAGACGCTCATGAATCTAAATGAGATTAAAACAGAGCAACATACATTGGTAGAGCAAGTCTACCCTTAAAAGATAAATACAACGGGCGGGTAAGAATTACCCTGCCCAGTCATCATCTTCCTAAGTTTTCAACAGTCAGAGATGTACTTCTTTCCAAACAAGGGAGGACAAAGGTGTTGCATGACAGGCAAGCAGGGCTAGAATTGACTCGCTTGCTAATGGACTGAAGGTCAGAGTTTTCAATCATTCATCGGAAACTTGATATCTTGCGGATGTTGCTAGGATATGTGATCAGTCCAGACTGTAAGACATGAAGACAGCCATTGGTGCAATTCTCAGATGGAACCAAAGCCAACTCAGAGAGTTATATGATGTTACCATATCTGACACTTCTGTTATGTCACTGCTAAGGCCAGAGGTAAGGCTTGCTGATGGGGATATGTATGCCACGCATACAGATGAAGAACAGGTTGACAAAAGCACTGAGTTGTCAGTGAATAAGCAGAGTCATGAAGATGATCACAGCTCTGGTTAACGATTACAAGATCTGAT
This sequence comes from Cetorhinus maximus, assembly GCF_964194155.1. Classification (NCBI taxonomy): domain Eukaryota; kingdom Metazoa; phylum Chordata; class Chondrichthyes; order Lamniformes; family Cetorhinidae; genus Cetorhinus; species Cetorhinus maximus. The sequence goes on along the minus strand of NC_135908.1, from coordinate 13,164,734 downwards.
CAAATAAGCGGACCTCCTCCATGCTTTTGAGACTCTTAAGTTTTGTGCACTTGTAAATTACATTTATTTTATTCCTGTATAATTAGTCTGAATCACAACATCATTGCATATGGACGTATGTTTTCTGATGAATGGGGTAGGTTTTTATCTTTGAGAAAAAAGAGGGATGTTGTGGGATCTATAATTGGAGACTATAGATATATATAAGAGGCTATAATTGGAGAGACATTGAAGGAACTGATGTCACATGTCACATGACCTGAGAGTTGTGGGTGTGGACCAATGGACTAAGTGGTATATAAACATGCTCCTTAGTTGTGGTGTGTATAATATATAAATATATTATATATGTACATATAAATGTTCCTATTCAAGTACATTAAATAAACCCATGTATTAGTAAAATATTGTTTGTATTCCTACATCAGTCACATGCTAAAGGAGCAAATAATATTACAGATTTTATGTAACCATATTCTCTCCTTCTGTGTTTGCAATCTGGAGTAAGTAAACTGATCGTCATTACAATATCCACTGCTCTCAGCAATAAAAACTCAGATCATATTTCATCTAAATCTGTTTCTCTAATGAGAACAAGTTCAGTAGATGTAAATCTGTCTTCAGAACTTGAAGCATAGAGAATCCCTTAAGGAATCACCCTCTAAATAATTAGTTCTATTAGTCCAATGGTGTCACACTGAATCATTGAGTAATGGAATTATACAGCACAGAAGGAGGCCATTCAGCTGATCATGCCCGTGCCAGCTCTTTGATAGAGCTATCCAATTGATCCCACTCCTTGCTTTTTGTCAAGAACCCTGTAATTTATTTCTTTTCAAGCTTTAATCTAATTCTCTTTTGCATGTTACTAATGAAAATGCTTCTACAATCCTTTCAGACAGTGCATTCCAAATCATAACACCCTGTGTAAAATAATGTTTCCTCATGTTACCTCACCTTAAACCTGTTACCAACCCCTCTGGGAGCAGTTTCTCTTCCTTTATTCTATTAAAATCATTCATGGTCATTAATGGTGACCATGAGACTGTCATTGATTGTCATAAAAACCCATCTGGTTCACTAATGCCCTTTAGGGAAGGAAATCTGCCATCCTTACCCTGTCTGGCCTGCATGTGGCTCCAGACCCACAGCAATGTGGTTGACTCTTAACTGCCCTCTGAAATGGCTGAGCAAGACACTCAGTTCAAGGGCAATAAGGGATGGGTAACAAATGCTGGCCTTGACAGTGATGCCCACGTCCCATCAAAAAAAAACTCACACAAAGACATGAATCATTTCAAACATTAGAACCAAAATACTTCTTTCCAACCTTTGTCACTAGTGAAAACAAATCCCAAAAGAAACATTACTGTTGCTTGCTTGTGGCTGACTGCCATCCATTCTGAGTTCATCAACGCAAAAGGAAATCAATCTTTTTGTTCCATCGCTACAAGCACTTCATGTGTGCTTGGAGGGGCCATTTTGTGAGCAAGAGAATATATTTAGGAATGACAGCATTGAGCAGAATTGATCAGTTGCAGCTGCCTATTCCTTACATTGAACCTAACTGTTGAACTTTATTAACCTTCTGAAACTTGTTCCAAGGTTTTGCCTATGTAATGGGATGGTGGTCAAAGGGTGTGTAGTGTTTAGGCATGTCCTATCCCGTAGCTACTCCTACCAATATTGCAATGGTACTTTCCATGACTAACCATGGGGTTTTATGTGAGGTCCCAGACTCTTCACAGGTGACTGGTCACTTGCCTTCCAGAGCATCATGACAGTGCCCTGGATGCATCACACTCCTTGCTGGTGTCTGCTTTCTGAACTATTGTCCTCCTAACTTGTTAGCATCTTCTGTCTCATCCACCATTTCCAGTTTTGGTGCACCTTGGAAGGGGCAACATCCTTGTTCACCGGTGGGCACTAACTAATGCTGTCATGCAAAGATTTTTTTAAAAAAAGGAATTCTGTCCTTTGCTCATTTCCTTTGAGCAGTTTAGTTCTTAGCAGTGAAAATGATGGACATGGGGTAGGAGGTATTTGACAGAGCAAGGGTGGTAAGGCAGGAGATCGTGTAATGAAGCCCCTCCAGGAATATTCCAATCATTGTTAGCGACCCTGACCGGCATTGCCTGGCTGCATATGGAAGGAAATACATTGTAAAATTTCATTTGTGGTATCTTAGTACACAGTCCCATTGGCGCCCTTCCTCAAATCCACAGGAATGTGTAATGGGCTAAAAGGGAATGCAGCCTCAGTGTTTGCTGGTCCTGTCCCAATTCCTTCCCCCCATCCACCCACACAGTTATCAATGGCTTTCAATCCCCAGAACATGTTTCCATGTTACCCTCGCATACAAACATCGCAGATTTGCATAAGAGCAAGTAGACCAGAAGAAAGGTTGGACATAGAAAAGCAGGAGTTACATTTAACAAAATGCACACGAGTTCACACCCAGCAACCAACTTGCAACAAGATTGATTGTCCCCACATTTGTACTCTTCTCCTCTCTTTAAGGCATTGAGTTAGAAATCCATCTTGGGTGCTAGTGCAGAACAGGCTGTATCACAGCTGCCATCCATTTTCGTCACACTCAATATTCATTTCCAGTCACTTTAATTGGGAGCGTTTCGCAAGCGGCCCAGGCAACGCAGCCAATTTTGCACTGCGCCCAAGATGAATATTGCCCTCATTGAATCCTGCCGAAGATCGGCTCCCATAATCACCCAGTGAGCATCGTTTATGTTATGAGCACTGATGTGCTATTTGGGCACATGGCCAAGAACGAACTTGGGACCTGCCTTTCCTTTCTAGCTCATAATACCCCTATGCAGTTCAAAAGTCAATGAAGCCAGTGAGGGGACGGGAAGGAGTTGGCCATCATGCCCTCCAGTGTACTCTGCCATTCGATCAGGAGGGTAACCTATAATGTTACCTCTGCCAGTGCTGCTGATCGCAATTAAACTGATCTATGCAGTCACCATCATGAGCAGTAGGTTCCTGTTGCTCTTTAATTCACCAATGTTTGATATTCAGTACAGCACTATTATTGATTTCTATAATAATTATTAAACCTGAAATAAACTGAAATCACTCTTGGCTGCTAATATGCAGTGACACGCTTCTTTGCTTCCGACCTGATGTTCACTCAGCATGCCAGGAAAAATTAGGATTTATTTTGAGCGAGGCCCAGTTATGCCCCAATTGAAATATTTACTAATCTTAATGTAAGATGTTTATGACCCCTCAGAACTGCAGCTTATCCCCATATGCATCGTTGCTGGCTGCCTAGCTAATGGAAAAGATTCAATTGTGTAGAAGCGCTTGAACCTCAGGTAAATGTTAAAACGGAGTCCCATCTTCTATGACCTCTTTGTCTCCAAGGCTTTGTTAGCAACAGGAATGGTTTATGTATTTCATTGCACAAGTACTGTGCAAGGGTAGATTGTGCATCAACTGGCAGCTTCACTAAATCGTACTGCTTGCCGCATCGAGATGACAGGCAGACTTGGCATGTTGCAACGAAAGAAAAACCATAGTCACCATCGTTTTCATTCAGGGCATCAAGGAGAAAAAAAGGTGGATCAACAGATAAAAGTAGAAAAACAAGCACTTATGGCACCCTTCACATCTGCAGGAAATTCCGAAGTGCTTTACAGGCAATGGCCTGCTTTTCAACGTCTCTCCTGTATTGTAGGAAATTCGGCAACCACAGCGTCAATGCAGAATGCAGCCAAAATACTTCAGTCAGACAGTCAGCAAGCTACCCCCAACGTTTCCCTGTGTGAAAATTGTATGTTTCAGTGCAGAATATCATAAGCAACATAAAGAATCAATAAAACAGGATCTTAGGACAGTACAGATAGAGGGACACTGCAAGTAAAAGTCAAACAGTGTATAGGTCTTACACCAAAGTGCCACATGGCCCTAATCACACCTTGCCTCTGTCCATCTCCTGAGCATCTCATCCTCTTCCATCCCTCCCACCTCACACTCAAAAATTTTTGCCCTGAAGTTAATGGAAAGCAAAATCAGAGGAGGGGTAGCGCAGGCGATCCATCCGACCTCCTCAGTTTCCCACTGGGTGGGTTAGCTTAAACTGATTCATTATATCAAAAGGATAGATAGGTGACCAAAGGACGATGGGATTAAAGGTTTATGGCAACAGGGTGGGTAAATGCAATTAGGAATATTTGCTTGAACGGAGGGTAAATACTGACTGACTGAATAGCCTGTTTCTGTGGCTAAACACTTATGTATTTCACTCATTCTCTGACCTGCCTTTGCTGTCTAAGGGTTTTAGCATGTCATTGTCGAGCTCCACTTTCATTTCTATCGAAACTTCCCAGGTTGTAGTCCAGTTTGTCACAGGGTTGAGACTTCCCTCAGTTGAGGTCTGAACCTTGACCCAAGCTCTGATTCGAACTCTGACTCGAACCCTGACTCTAATCCTGGTCAGAACCATGATCGAGATCCGGATTACGGAGCAGCTAAAAAGCACGCATTAAGAGGTTTATAGCCACACCTATTATTTGAAATGGCAAGATCGGTGTGCGTGAATGACAGGTGTAGATACCTTAGATACTGTAAGGTGCTGTTCCCTAGCTGTTACATAGACACTTGAAAAAACTTAATTAACAGCCACCAGAGAGAGCTGACACATCTTTCTGTCTGAACCAGGCTGGGACTGAAGTTAGATGCAATTTATTTTCTATAAAGAATCACTGAGCCACTTTCAAACTTCATGGAAAGTAAGTGTAGATTGTTTCTTCAAGGTCATCTATCTTCCGGGAGGGAGTTGAGAGATATCCAGTTTTGAGAATTCTCTATAAGGGAATAAGCTGTGAATAAGGTTTATTTTTACAATATGATTATATAACACACATTCACAGTATGTAGTGTGCACACATCTCTTTTTGTGCAGAAGCAAACTTCTACAATGTTGACTAAATTACCGGCACTTCATCAAGAAACCAAGGGGAAACCTAAACCAAGATCTTTTCTCCAAAGTTTTGGCCATTAAAAAAAAAGCTGGTCCATTTTCTATAAGGGAACCTAGTTTTAAACCATGCCAGTAAGAAATCCATAGATATAATACCGTTACTCCAAGTTGAGTCAGTATGTGTGCGTGGGAATGTGTGTGTGCATGTACACAATGAGTCAACATGTGTGTGTAGGAATGTGTGTGTGTACACTATGAGTCAGTACGTGTGTGTAGGAATGTGTGTGTGTACACTATGAGTCAGTATGTGTGCGTGGGGATGTTTGCATGTACACAATGAGTCAGTATGTGCACGTGGGAATGTGTGCGTGTACACTATGAGTCAGTATGTGTGCATGGGAATGTGTGTGTGTGCACTTTGAGTCAGCATGCGCACGTGTGCACTAAGAGTCAGTACGTGTGCGTGGGAATGTGTGCGTGTACACTGTTCGTCTAGCATTGCTCTCTCTCTCTGGGTTAAAGTTGCCATGCTTCCACTCTACAATTGCATTCATTACCCATGCACATTGTGACTCTTTGCAACCAGATTGTGTTAAATTATGTTCTGCCCAAATTAGTTGTGAGCCATATCAATCACCCAGCATCTTATCTGCTCTGATCACACATTAAGTGGAAGACCGTGTAGGAACAAGTTTACTTGAAATTGCAGGTCAGTCGTTCAGTCATCCTTTCCGTGTTACCTTGAAAAAAACTATTTCAAAATGTAACGAACCTACAACATGCCATTTCTATTCTTCCCTAGCAGACAGCTGCCTTCATCAATCATGAGGGTTTATCTTCAGCAAAGCACTGCAGTACATCAATACGAAGAGAGGGAATTACTCAATATGTGTAGTGAACTCATTAAGGTATCTGTGAGATTTCCTCTGGTCTGGATTTCTTTTTGAACATTTATATTTTTATTAGGAATACAGACTACATCCATGATGTATTAGTGATATTACAGTCAGGGGACTAATACTTCTCTATGTTTTTTTTTTGTGGTTTTCCTGTACAAATAGCCTTTGACTCTTGTACCATACTTTAATATTCTAAAATTGTGGTGAAAAATGCCAAGGATTATCATTCCATTCCAGAACGGCAAGCATAAGAAAGAGGAACAGGAGTAGGCTTTTCGGCCCCTCGAGCCTGCTCTGCTATTCAATAAGATTATGGAGGATCTGACCTTGCCCTCAACTCCTGTTGGCCAAAACCTTTGACCCCCATGTACCTCAAAAATCTGGCCGCTTTAGTCCTGAATATAAGTTGGAAGAGTGAGCAGCTTTGGGAGATGCGAGTAGGAGCCAATAGTCCTTTCTTTGGTTGAGCCAGATCTGGTAGTCAATGGCTCAACCAGTTGTCCGCCACATATTGTATGTGCTGATAGGGTTAGATGAAGATGGGTGGGGAGGAAGCTCGTGTGGAGCTTGAATGCAAGCATAGACCAGCTGGGCAGAATGGCCTATTTCTAGGTTACACTGGAAATATCGACAGATACACTGCCATTGGACGAGGTTTGTCGAAGGTGGGCACGGGGCTATGGGTGGGCTCCAACAAACAGGAAATCCACAAATGGATCGATTTCCATTCAGTCCTGTGATGGCTCACGTGGGAAAAGGGACTGAAAAGAACGAACCTATCATATTGGCCGGAACCTACATGTAGTTTCCCCCCTCTCAGAGCAACAGGATGGCTTGGGCTGCAACTAGGGGGGCCATAGTTGTGATGAAGCATGGGTGCCCACCCCCAATATTTCAACAACGCTCACATTCAAGATTCATCGGGTGACAAGGCCAACCTATCACATGTTTGAAATCAAGTCGTGGGATTTATTCTGTGTATTCTCTAAGCAGAGTGAAGGATCCTGAGAGAGTGGAATGACATTGGCTTTTTTTTCCCCAAAGTACAATCAAGCATTATTGGGTATGACCCTTCTCCCACTAGAGCTTTAGAGGAGCACCCTCCACTGGTTCCCTGCAGTAGCACCAGATCCCCAAACTTGGTCCGCTGTGGCCTTCTGAGGGTCAGCCTATGGTGGTTAAACTTTCAGATGAAATGGTGCGAGGTGCATAAAAGGCTCCCCATTCACTATCACTGATTTGGCGCCTGTGAACGGTTTTGTGTTATGAACTCGCTGTTAGTTGATTTTAAATGCTCTTTCATGTATTGTGCTTCATGCCTTACTCATTGCATCAACAGGAACTGGGTTCTGACCTGAATCTCAGGTGTGACTGGATAATCTGTACGCAAAACACACAGCTCGCCATCCCCCCTTTCCCAGCTATCTTATCAACTTCGTTAATTCAAAATCAATTGGGTAATGATTTGCTGTGCATCTTGGATCTGTCAGCGATGGTCTGGGCAGTAAATATATTATTTGCAAATATTAATTTAAATGGTTGGAGACAAGCAACAGCAGTGACTCAAATATCCCGATGCACTAGAAAGGATTCCTTAATGCTCATTAAAGCAATGCCAAAATTTCTGCAAATCTTTACCAAATAATAGATCATTCATATTTAAGACTAATTGGTTGGCTCCATTTCCATAAACTACCTTACAAATGCTGTGTCAGCTATGGTTCATTTGGTAGTATTCTCACCTCTGAGCCAGAAGGTTATGGATTGAAGTCTCACTCCAGGACTTAAGAACAAGAAATCTGGGCTGATACTCCAGTGCAGTAATGAAGGAGTGCCGCACTGTTGGTAGGTGACATCTTTCACATGAGATGTTAAACCAAGGCCTTGTCTACCATCTTACCTGGCTGATAGAGATCCCATGGCACGACTTTGAAGAAGAACAGGAGAGGTATGCTTGGTATCCTGGCCAATATTTATTCCTCGCAGACGATCTGGTCATTATCACATTGCTGTTTGTGGGAGCTTGCTGTGTGCAAGTTGGCTGTCAAGTTTCTTGCATTACAAAAGTGGCTACACATCATTGGCTGCAAAGTGCTTTAGGACATCTGAGGTTATAAAAGGGTGCTATAGAAATGCAAGTCTTTTAATTGAGTGCTCGACATTAAGTAAAAGTGGCTGCACAATATGTAATATGGAATGCATACAAGGCACATTCACATTGCTGCCACCCAGAAACAACACTATAGGCTACGTAGGAGTCTTCAAAAAGGAAAGAAATGCATTGTTTCCCAGCACTGGGACTCCTCTATGTAAGTACAAAAAGGAGATATATGATACACATAATAATTTCAGTTCAGTTTTATTGGTGGCTGTAGTTACATGTATGACTTTACATGAGTATTCGAGCATGTATTGGTTAGACATATTGTACCATCTGGTAATGGTACATTGTACAGTGCAACAATTACCGCAGCTTTCATTATTAGGTCCATAGATTCTATACTTAGCAAAAAGTTATTCAGAAATCTAAATGTTTCAAATGAATGCAGGTTCACCTTGGCTGTGTTTAATATTCGTTCATGGGATCTGAGCATCCAGCATTTATTGCCCATCCCTAATTGCCCTTGAGAAGGTGGTGGTGGGCTGCCTTCTTGAACCCTGCAGTTTATGTAGGTTAACCATAAAAGATTAGTTGGGGGTGGGGGAGGCGCAGATTCACTTGGGCTACACCATTTAGCATCACTGAAAATATTCAAGGACACTTTTACTGCTCCATATTTCACATTGAGGAACTGAGGGGCAGTCTGCTTTTTCCAATGTGTCTTCTCCCAAGAATTGATACTCCTACCAAGACCATCAGCCCAATTATATTCCAAGGAAGTAATTCCATTTTCTTTCAGGTTGACTGTGATTTCAGCCCACCCTTAGGATGGGATTTTATGGCAAGTCGGGGGTCTTAGCTGCCGGCTGGAGAGCTGGCGAGAGGCCAGCATTGTCTCCTCCGGGTAGGTCTACTGCTATTACTGGCTCTCAGGCATTTAAGTGGCCACCGGTGGGCCTTCCCCTGGATCGAGGACCCCAGGGGTGGAAATCCCACCCACAGAAAACTACTGGCCAATCAGGGGCCAGCAGCTCTTTTGCTCACCAGCATCACCTGAGGAGGCGGTGGCTGTTGTGGAAACAACAGTCACCAGGCGCCAAGGATCGCGGAGCCAGACCCAGGCCAGAGGTAGGTCATGGCAGGTGGGTTTTGCAGGGTGTGGGTCGAGGGGTAGGGGTGTGGAAGGGGGTGAGGGGTCGGTAGCAGGGGCAGAGGGCTGGCTCCCAGTAGATCCCCCTTCCCAGTGCTTGTTGTGCTCCCGATATGGCAATGGGCCCACCTGCCATCGGGCTAATACCAGCAGCAGCGAGATGAGGCCCTTAAGTGGTCATCAATGACCGCCTAAGGGCCTCAACTGGCAGCTGGGCAGTTTGTCTGACCACAGGCTTTTCTGCTTCAGGCTTAATTTTGAGACAGAGGCAGAAAGGCGGCAGGAATGTCTGCATGCCACCCTCCAGTCTGATTAAATGCTCTCCCTGCCTCCAAACATGTCATGACAGTGGGGCATAAAATTCCCCTCTTAGAGTCTTGGATAACTAATCGTCAACATCATCCTCTGGAATGTGTAACCAGGTCCACTGCAAGAGAATCCCCTGGACATCAGAAGTCCAGATGACGCGGAGTTTGGAAAGAGGAATTATGAAGAACATCTTCATCACAATTTTAGCTCAGAGTTTTAGTGGAGTTAACCAATGTTATGGCTACAATGTTTCTCAATAAGAAAAATTGTTTAGTGAGGGTAATTTCAATAAATTTGGAAATAAGAGATGCATCTCATCAAATCAACTAGCGCCCAGAGCATAAACTCCTTAGCCGTTTCAGTGAGAATTTGGCATGGGTGATCTTTCCCATTCGGCTAAGTTACCAGCAGTTTCAATGGTTTCAACCTCTGCCTGCACTAATGTTCCAATATGGTGAGGTTGGTGCGGGCAGAGGTTGAAACCATTTTCCGACAACTTGTCCCACCTTATGTTTCTCAGAGATTTTCCATCCAGCATTACTTGCACGCTCTTGAGACTTTATGTGATATCCGGACATGGCGGACTGTGCTGGATGTGGCAATAGCTAAGGGTCCTGACAACATCCCAGCTGCACAGTGCTGAGACTTGCGCTCTGGAACTCGCTGCACCCGTAGCCAAGTTCCAGTGCAGCTACAACATTGACATCTACCTGACACTATGGAAAATTTCCCAGGTATGCCCTGTCCACAAGCAACAGGACAAATCCAATCTGGGTAATTATCACCCTTTCAGTCCACGCTCAATCATCAGCAGAGTGATGGAAGGAGTCATTAATAGGATTGGGCTAGAATACTCTCCAGCTGCGGCTCCAACAACACTCAAGAAGCTCAACAATGTTCAGGTCAAAGCAGCCTGCTTGATTAACAATCCATCCGCCACCTTAAACAGTCACTCCCTCCACCACTGGAGCACAATGGCATCAGTGTGTACCATTTATGAGATGACCTGCAGCAATTCACCAAGGCTCCTTCAACAGTGCCTTCCAAATCTATGACTACTACCAGCTACAGGAAAGGAAAGGGCAGCAGTGTCTGGGAACACCGCCACCTGCAAGTTCCCCTCAAAGCAACACACCCTCCTGACTTGGAACTCTCACCATTCCTTCATTGCCATGGGATCAAAATATTGGAACTCCCTTTCTAAGAGCACTGTGGGTGTATGGACTGACATGGTGACAAGAAGGAGGCTAACCACAACTGAAATCGGGATTGCACAATAAATGCTGGCCTAGCCAGCGACATCGCAAGAACGAATTCCAAAACCAAAATTGGCAGGTGGATTTGATAAACTGTTGAGGACAAAATTAAGTGAGGGAAGTCAAAAGACCTCTTGGTGTTGTTTTCTAGTTATGCAATGAAATGTATCTAGTTAAACAGTGCGTCCCTTATCAGTATCCACAAAAAAAAAGGAGTGATGTAGCTGTAAATTACTATATTGGCAACCCTAGCGGACACAATCAATCTTAATGACACAATTTCGCTAGAAAATCTTGAAACCAATTTTGTAATGTGGCATTGCCTTCACCTGTTTGTATGGAGAGGGCTGACATGACCAAAATCAATGTCAACTTCTAGTTAGATTACACAATTTCAATGACTTCCTCAAAATGCTTCTTTAAGAGGCTAAACAAGATCCTAGATTGTTTTTCAGAGAGAAGCGGCCAAACGAGCCAACTCATCAGGTGACAGAAGTGTAACTTTTTGCAAAGTAAAACTTGTGGGTCTCTGGATCAATTTGTCGTTTTGCAGCCTGAACCAAGACCACATTTGTTTAATTAAGCTGCTCTCTGCCTCTCCCGTAAACCAATTTAACCCAATCACCTGGATCTTAAGGACAAAAGAAACAGGAGCAGGAGCGTAGGCCATTCGGCCCCTCGAGCCTGCCCTGACAATCGATAAGATCATGGCCAGAATTTTACGTTGATCGGGCGAGCGTGCGCCTGACCCGAACTGGACGTGAAATGGAGAAATCGGGCGTGCATCACGACCTCACCGCGTGCGCCAGCAATATCGAGGTCAGCATTCGCGCCCAGGAGTAGGAGCCATGCTCTCGCTGACAAACAAAGAGCCAATTAAGGTCATTAAAAACCTTACTGTCCACGATTTTACATTGCCCCTGCGATTTCCCGCTCGCTGCACAGGCAAAACGGGCAGCGGGGGTGCAACCCGGTTTTAACAAAACTTCATCCAAGGGCGGAATGAAATGTCCGGGGTGGGGACTGATGTTTTTTGAGTTGTGCTGTCAGGTGCTGCATAGACACAGTTCGGTGCATTTAATTTTGTCATTTGCCATTTAGACTGCAGCTCCCTGAGGCAGCTCCGCAGCAGCCCTCTGCCTTCAGGGAGCTCGCTAGAAGCGCCCACTCGCACCCTCACTTTTGTCGGCGCCTGCCCCTTTCCCGCGCCCCCACCCCCCCCATCGGCAGCGCTGAGGCTTTCTCAGTGCGCGTTTCATGCTGGCTGGCTGTTAATTGGCCAGCCGGTGTGAAATTGAGCTCAGGGGCCAATCGCGGGCGGGAGCGCATTTTCCGTCCGCTTCTACGCCAGTCAACTTGGTGCGCACAGCAAGCGTGAAATTCAGGCCCATGGCTGATCCTTCTACCTCAACCCCACTTTCCTGCCCTATCTCCGTATCTCTTAATTCACTCAGCGTTCAAATCTCAGTCCTTGGTTTTACTCAGCGCCTGAGCAGCCGCAGCCCCCTGGGCTCCCGGAAGGAAAAACCAGGTAAAACTTGGGAAATGACTGCCACTGGTCCGAACTGGTCTTGCATACCTTTAAATGGAACCCCAGTTCAGACCAGTTCGGAAGTCATTTCTCCTCATCTCAGCCCAAAATGGCTGACTCTTTATCCTTGAACTCTGCCCCCTTGCTCTAAACTGCATCACCAGGGGATAAGGTCATCTCCTCGTCCACCCTGCCAAGACCCTCAGAATCTTATACATTTCGATGAGTTCACTAAGCCCCAGAGAGTCAAGGCCCATTGTACTCAACCTCTCCTCACAAGACAAGCCTCTTATCCCAGATAATCAGTTGTAGGACCTTGGACCAGTCCACAGTTGGGAGAAAAACAATTAATCATATTCCACGTATCTGGGAGAGCCCTGTTTTTGTACTTGCTTTATTCTGAAGGGTTTTTTCATTTAGGATTAGAGAGAAATTGGAAACCGTGATTTTTTTTGGCCAAATTCAGTCGAAAGCTGACTGAGTATTAATAAATATAAAATATCAGCGTAAGGTGTCCAGAGTCCTTGCTCAATTATTCGAAAGACTGTTTGAGGTGATTTCTAAATATAACAACTCAGGCCTCCCTTTAAACTCAAAAGTGGGCCTCTCTTAATATATCAACAAGTGGGTTAAATGCAGTGGCCTAGATTTACCTCATTCTTCTCACATTGGACATTAGACAGGAAATGGTCCCCCTCATTTGCACCCCATTTCCTGAGATTTTCAGCCTGAAGTGACAACAGATGTCAAATACGCCCCCGCAATAGGGCAATGACAAGGTGATGGTCAATGGGCAATGTGAAGTAATATTGCCTGTCACCACAGTCCTTGCAGCACTGATAGCTGGGAAGCTGATCGTGCCAGTGGGTTACTAAGGCGACAGATGGGGAACTCAATATATTAAAAAAAACTCCACACTCTGCCCCCATCTACTCTCCACTCCTCGTAAGAAACCGATCACTGAGCAATCAACGGGCATTCACAAAACTTCCAATTCGACTTCAACAAGCTCCTCTCCCTGTCATCAACCCCACAATACCAGCGGTGCCCAAAGGCTATTCAGTACCATTGCCGAAAGTGGGGTCTGGGCACTGCCGGGCGCACTGCCAAAAACCCAGCCAAAATTGCCAGTTCATCAGGCAGAGGAAGTTGTCAGTGTTACGAGTTATAAGAATGGTTCCAGGTTCAGCACTGTGGAGAGACTGTGGAGCAGCAGGCTTTCCTCTCCTTAGAGCAGAGGGTTTGAGAGGAGGTTTGAGAGGGGCGTTCAATATCACGAGGGGTCTAGACAGAGCAGACACGGGAGAAACTGTTCCTACTGAGAGAAGGTTCGCGAATGAGAGAACACAGATTTAAGCTGATTGGCAAAAGAACCGACAGCAAAACAAGGAAAGCCTTTTTTTTTATGCAGCAGGTGGTTATGGTCTGGAATGCACTGCCTGAGTATGTGGTGGAGGTAGGTTCAATCAGGACTTTCAAAAAGGAATTGGATAAGCACCCGAAGGAAATAAAAATTGATGGGCTAGGGGGAAAGGGCAGGGTAGGAGGATTGGTGAAATTGCTCTTGGAGAGAGCCAGCACTGTCTCAATGGGCTGAATGGCCCCCTTCTGTGCTGTACCCATTCTATGATTCAACGGAAGCTGGAACTTTATGCGACCTTAAAGGGGTGGGTGTGGGGCGGTGGGGCACATATTATGATGATGGGCAGGTTAAATGAGTTGCAGAAGGAAGGCCTTGCTGGCTTCTAATTCCTTTTCTAAAAGCGACAGAATCTGTCTTGGGGAGGTCAGCGAGTTTTCCAGTTCTGGGTACTGTAACCTTTTTATAGCTGTTGGAGGCAGCAGCTTCCCAATGAGTTAAAATGGGTCAAATGGTCCTTCTCATCTGCACCCATCCCCCATCCTGTGTTTGGTTTGGATTGGTGGCTCTTCTGCATGGGCTCCTCTCCGACCTTTAGCACCCTCATATCAATTTATTACTTTTGTGAAGCACTTAAAACGATTGCTTGCCATGGCTTTATACGGCAGTAGGCTTTTTGCCCATGAGGACCATCAGAGTGGAACATGATCCCCCACCCCGGTAGCGTGCCTGCTGGATAACGATTAACCGTGAGTTTCGTATAACCAGGGAGCACACCTCGGGTCAAATACAAAGTCATGTGTTGACACTTTAGGGCTTTCCATTCAACAGAAAAACAAATCTCTCGGCATCACAACTGCCTGCGTGTGGAGCAAAAAGAAGCCCTTTCAATTGATGTGCACCTTTAGACGGACTGACAGGAATTGTATCTCCACGAACGTACAGTCCATCTCACCCGAGGCTATCAAGAAACCACCAATGGGATGAAACGTCTGTTGCTTGGCAATTTGCCTCGGAGAATTCCTGGGAATAACGGATGAACTTGTCAGCTTCTTGGAACCAGCCCATCAGTCACCTTCTGAATACAGATTGACATGGTGCTCTCATAAATGTCAGGGACATCACCTACTGGTGCCTGGAAGACAGGAGTATAAAAGACAGACCTAACATGCACATTCTTTCCGCTGATTGATCTGTTGCCTCCTGCCCCCACAGCGACTACATTGACGGGAGCCTTCTCCGCAAACAAACCTACTGGCCTCTTCAGCTCATTTCGAGTGAGGATTTACATTGAGGCCCTATCTACGCATGCAAAAGCTCTCACCGCACTAATTGAAGGGAGGCCTCCAGATCAATGTTTATCCCTCAATCAGCATCATTACAACAGGCGAACGGGTAATTTTTCTAATTGGTGTTAATGGGATCTTGCTGTGTGCTAAGCAGCTGCTGAGTTTCCTATATTGCAACAGGTAATGGCAATTTAAAAGTACTTCATTAGCTTTGGAATGTCTTGGGGTGCTAAGGAAGTAGAAATTCTCTCTCTCTTGCTCACTCTCGCCAGCTCTCTCTCTCTTTCCAATTACTCTGTTCAGTTCAATAGCCTTCCCTAATGACTTATCCCACAGGAATATCATTCTTAGCATTAAACACTACTGCTTGACTTCCCTTCATATCTTACTGTTCTCATTTTTAACTTATCTTTGAACCCTTTGCAATGATGAAGAATTAAACTGATCAACTATGACAATCCCTTTCCTAACTTTAAAAACATCAATTAGTCACCTAACAGACATGGTGCAGAAGGGAAGCGTTCAGACTCCTGGGGCACAGGGAACATGAGTAAGCAGCGCTTACAGGATGACTTACAATTTAAGCAGAGAAGGAACCAATGTTGTGTCAGGTTTACACCGCAGCTCATTACAAGCTTGGGTCTCTTGCAGCCTACAAAAGGAAGCCTGGCTTCCAAACTACTAGGCTTGAGAGTTGCTAAACGACTTCAGCTTGCAGTTAGATGGCACCTTTGACACCTGAAGGCGTTTCACAGGAGCATTTTCAAAGAAAATTTAACGCCGGGCCACGTAAGGAAATATTAGGGCAGATGAACAAAAATTTGGTCAATGAGGTAAGCTCTAAACATTGTCTTAAAGGAGGAGCAGTAGTGAGGTGAAGAGATTTATGGAGGCAATTCCAGAGCTTAGGGCCCAGGCTGCTGATTGTTGTATATTTATATCTTGAATCCATGCAGAGATGACACCAGTTTCTACGTGCGTTACAGGTCTTATTCACAGTGATTTAAAATGTCTGCTCCATGCTTCCAGCTCTCGCCCCCAGCTCTTTCCACAGCTTTGTTTGCTTTTCTCTGAGTCCACACCCAGGCTTAACCAATCAAGCACAGTGAGCATCGATGGTGAACAGGCTCACATAATCAAACATAGAACAATTGAACACTGCACCGATGGCACATTCGGAGCGATTAAAATAGGGCATGCGAAAGAGGGCAGAATTGGAAGAGTGCAGAGATCTCGGAGGGTTGTACCTCCGGAAAACGTCGCAGACGTCCGGAATAATGAGGTCATGGAGGGATTTGAAAGCAAGGATGAGAATTTTAAAATGGAGGCGTTGTCGGATTCCTACAAAAGGAAAAATAAAATGTGGATTTGAAGCAATGTGTTAACACAGACAACTCTGCTCCGTATAAAACCTGACCAAAAAATCGGAGACTGACACATCTTTGAAGTAAACCAAGGGCAGACATTATCAGTTTTTTTTTTAATCATTCCATTTTTGAAACCTAATAAATAATTCCTTCTCGTGTTAACCAAACAAAACATCATAAACTGTCAGACAAGCCACACATTGTAATTATTCACTGCAGCCTTCTCTTCTTAAAATAAAAACTTGTCATTATTTTTGCAGCTCCCTTTATCTTCCCTCCTTGTTGAAGAATCTGATATCTGAGGACAGTACAAGGAAAAAAAAGGAGAGGAATGTTAATTAGTAACGCCAAAGCAAATTCACCAGTAACGTGTACGAGGGAAGTTTATTTCCTGACAGATTATGCACCAGTTTTTGCAAACTAACAACCGAACAGGACAACAGAGAATTTACCTTTTGATTCATTTTTAGTCTGCGGATTGTGTCAATGCAGTTACCCAACAAGGGGTTCCTCTCTCCATTATTTCAATAGAGCTGTAGTAAGCTTATTTCTTAACATTTAAAAGCCTGCATTAAAATGGCAGAGAGGAGAGTTTAATACGTTCATCAACCTCTCTACACAATGTCGTTGTTCACAGAGTTTTCGAGGCTCCTGTTCGGTCAGCTGAGATAAACGTGCTCAAAAGCCAAGGGGTTGGATTTTGACATTTCTTCAAGCCCTGAAGCAGCAATCGTCACTTATTGTGGGCTGAGCTTTCTCGATTCCGTCATCCATGGAACTGATTGGACCGTAGGCTCCCGTCAAAATTGGCGATCGGTGTACCCATTATGTCCATTTGGGCCCCGGTTTCCATTTTAAAAGCAGTCAGGCAAGTGCTTTGGCTGCCCGGTGTTAGGCCCCATTCAAGATGGAGCTGGCTGCGTCGCCAGTGGTAACGGGACAGAAAGTTTCCGACACCTTTCTGAGGCCATTATCGCCAGGAAAAGGGAGTAAGCATCAACCCCTAGTTCTCTCCTGGAGGTAATGAGGTAAATTGTACAATTTAATGGCCTGGACGCAAAGCTTGGCAGGAGCTGGGTACAGGCAGAAATTAGGGAGCACAGGCTGGTGTGCCTGATTCACAGGCTGCACAGTGAGCCGTGCAGGCACCAGAGGAGGGCACTAACATCTACAGCTAAACCCCTAGGCCTGAATCTTCTGGTCGGCTGCGTAAAATGGCGGGTCATTCAGACCTTCCGCCATTCACCGCGCGTCATTCGGGTCTTGAGTTCGGCGGACGCACACCAGAGTTGGCTGCGCACCCGCCGGACTGTCAAAGGCCTATTAAGGCCATTTAAATAGCAACTAAAACAATTAATAGGGCTGCCCCGTCCAACCTTAAGGTTGGCGGGGAGGGGCAGGCGAAGAGCCTAGGCGGCCTTCACATTTTTCATGGAACCTCATCCACGGGCGGGATGAGGTTTCCTGAAGGTTTTTAAACTTTAATAAAAAATTCATAGACGTGTCCCAGCTCGTGTGACACTGTCACAAGAGGGGGACACGTCCGAATAATTTTTAAAAATCTTTTATTGACTTTTTCACCATGCAATTAAACTCGCTGAGGCAGCTCTGAAAAAGCGCAGGCCCCGACTCAGCCTCCCCCCCCTCCCGCCCTCCCGCACAGGGAGCGCTCAGCACTTCTGGGCGCGCGTCACGCTGGGCAGGCCTTAATTGGCCGGCCCACATAAAAATGGTGGCGCGCAGCCAATCGCGGACGGCGATCGGCTGCACGCTCTCCTGCGCCCGCTCCTGTTCGGCCCCCACCCGATGGGGAGAAAATTCTCCCCCTCTAATATGCAAATAAGTTGAAACAAAGCAGCAATGACACCAACTGGAAAATCTAAGCTATGATTTCTCATTAGCAAAAATAACTCAACCATAAAACAATGTCAGATGTGACCTTATTAAGCGTATTAATTGTTCCACCATGCAAAGCACTAAAATAAGTTAGACTTTCCTTACGGAGAATCAGATAGAATATATAGCACTGAAACAAGCCATTTAGTCCAACAGGTTCATGCTGGTGTTCTTTTTTTTCATTCTTTCATGGGATGTGGGCGTCGCTGGCAAGGCCAGCATGTGCTGCCACATCCACACAAGCCTCCTCCCACCAAAATCTAGGCTGGCACCCCAGTGCAGCACGGAGGGAGTGCTGCACTGTCGGCGGTGCCGTCTTTTGGACGAGACTTTAAGCCAAAATCCTGTCAGCTCTTTCAGACGCACCCAAAAAGGCCCCAAAGAACCATTTCAACGGAGAGGAGTGGGGCTCCCCTGCCCACGCCATCCACCTCCCCCATCCCCCCTCAGTGTCTTGGCCAATATTTACCCTTCAATCCGTGTCATGAAAAAACAGATTATTTGGTCATCGTTACATTGTTGCTGGGGGCGGGAGGAGGGGGGAGAATGTGTGCAAATTGGCTGACATATTTCTGATAATATAACAGTGGCTATACTTCAAAGGTACTTCATTGACTGTAAAGTGCTTTGGAACATCCTGTGATCATGAAAAACACTGTAGAAATGTAAGTCTTTCTTTCCTTTTACCTCTTCTCACCTTATTAATGCAGCCTTCTGTCCTTTCTCCCTCACCTACTTGCCTTGCATCCCTTAAGTGCGTCCACACTCGTCGCGGTGGTAAGCTCTGCATTCTCACCGCTCTCTTCCTTTCATGGCTTGACCTCACACTATGTTTGCTGATGTCCCTTTTGTCCTTTCCACCAGGTTGAACCGTAGACGGAACAAACCATCGTTTCAGGTCACGCATCAGCGACAGCATTTTTCTCTCCTGGCACCCGTAGCTCAGCCCAACCCTCGCAACTGGCCCTGCATGGAATTCTATCCTTAAAGCTAATGGGCGTCATCCACAATGTCGACACGGGAAGTCACAGTGCTTTCACCAGTTTACCAGAGAAAGGGGGAGAACCATCTGGCACTAGATGCAAATACGAACAGGCTGACTTTGAAATAGCCGCGAGCAACTCAAGTCATGCATGGCTGCTCAGAGCATGGATGGATACCCTAATCACTGCAATACTTGAATCTTTACAGTTCCAGACATGACTTCGCAACCCCTTAAGGTTTGGCTGATCTCAATCCTGCGCAGAGTAAGTTTCAACAACAAGAAAAACACCCTTTAATTTGAAGCCCAGAGAGACAAGAAGGCAACTTCAATTGGGTTTCATCAACTTTACTCACTCCCACAGCACACAGTTCAACAAACTACACATTTCAAATAAAAACAGCGGCGCTGGGAAAACTCAGCAGGTCTGGCAGCGGCTGTGGAGAGGGAAACAGAGTCAACATTTTTAGTCGAATATGACTGTTTGGAGGAAGACCCTTTCAAATATTCAACCCAAAACGTTAAATCTGTTTCTCCCCACATTGGCGCTGTCAGACCTGCTGAGTCTTTCCAGTGCTTTCTGTTTTTATTTCAGGTTTCCAGCAGCCGCAGTATTTTGCTTTCAAGTACACGTTTCATTTTGTGCAGTGCCTCGAGTGTAGTGCATGGGGCAGGAATGGTAGAAACGTTGGGAAAGATACAGTCAAAGAAATGGGTTTTGAGGAGGCTTTTAGACATGGGGAGAGTGGCAGTCAGATGGAAGAGTTTAGGTAGGAAGGTGCCAGAATGCTGGACCAACCTGCCTGAAAAACTCAACCAGTGACAGTAGAAGAGATGAAAAGGGCAAAAACAGGAAGTCAGAGTTTGGTAGCGGGAGGATTGGGACGTAGAGTTGGAGGAGGTTTTGGCAAGAGGGGGGGGATTGAGCCGTGGAGGTACATTGTCTTTATGAAGGCACTTTTCTTGGATGATTGCATAGCATCTTCCTTAGATTCTTCAACTAATTAACATCTCAGCTAGATCTCCCTGGAGATAAGAGATTACACTTTCTAGTCGTCATTGTTGAGGGAACCAGAGTAGAATAGGCCTGGAATGGGTGTAAAGGGGTTAGAGGATCAAATCAAGATCAAAAACCAAGCGAAGATTTTGTTTTATGATGTCGATGATAAATAGATTGAATTTTGGCACTTGTGTTAGCCTGTGCATTGTGAGGTCTTGTGGCGCAGTGGGTAGTATCCCCTGCATCTGAGTCAGAAGCTCTGGCTCAAGTCCCGCCCCAGAAGGTACATCTGTAACATGGCCATCCAGGTTGATTGTCAACCCTGCAAATCCTTCCAATATGCCTATGGCAGGCGCGGAGAGCGGGAGAGTCTCCTGATCAGCCATACTAGATGTGGAGTGGAGCCTCTCAACCCCTAGCCCCCTGGCAAGAGGCTAACAACCTGCTCCTGGGAAAACCAGCTACGGGAACAGACACGCATTGTCTGTCTCACGCATAAATGGACGTGAGAAGCGTCTAAGTACAAGTTAATCTGTGTGATACACTGAGGTTGGACAATGGGAGAAACTCTCACACGGCAAAGTCATTCCACCTCCATTGATTTCACAGTTCATCCATGCTCCTTGACTCATCCACCGTGCCCACTTGAAGCCAGTGCCATAAACCCCAATCCCCTCATGCTGGGTTGCACCTGCATTGGTGTTTGCTATGGACAAGTGACGCTGACTGCTGTGAGGTGTCTTCATGGATGCCTCTGGGTCTGTGGCATCTTCATCACAAATGATTATAGAATCAAAGGCAAAATAGCTCCTGTAAAGCAGAGCTCACACAGGTGAAGTGTGCCATGTACATGTGAGTGAGTTCAGGAAGAACACTAAGGGCAGAATTTTGATGTCGGTGAGCAAGGGGCGGGGCCCACTCGCCGATGCATAAAATGACGCTGGATGACATCAGAGGGAACCCCCACGTCACCGCGCCCCATTTAAATTTTCAGGTAGGCAGGGGCACAGCCAAATCAGCTGTGGGCCCACCAACCTGTCAATGGCCAATTGAGGCCATTGACAGGATCATTGAAACAATTAAAGGACCTGCCCGTCCAACCTTAAGGTCAGTGGGTCGGCCAGGAGCCCCGGCGGCAAATAGAGAAAACATGAAACCTCATCCAGCGGCGGGATGAGGTTTCATGTTGGGATTTAAAAAGCTTAATAAACTTATAATGTAAATTATGAACATGTCCCATCACATGAGGGGGACATGTTAGGGGATTTTTTTTTCTAATTTTCATATTTTTAGAACTGTCAGCGATCTCCCTGAGGCAGCACTTAGCCTCAGGGAGATGTGCGCTCTATCGTGCGCATGCGCGAAACAGCGCACTCTCGCTTTTGGGGAATCCCCCCTGCCCGCACAGGGAGCAGATAGCGTTTCCCGCCGGACGTCGCACTGGGCGGGCCTTAACTGGCCCGCCCACTTAAAATGGCGGCGGCTCCCCGCCCGCCAGAGATTGGGTTGGTCCCACCAGACAGAAAATCCTGCCCTAAGAGAGAGCTGGTACTAGCCTAGCAAAGATTCTCATTTCCCCACCACATCCATATTTTCAGGTCCTACCATGTTCAGCATATTGACTGAGGGGATCTAAAGTGAGGAAGGCCTGTTTCAGTTTGGCCCCCTCCCTCGCGTTATGGTGGGTGTCATTATGTGCTGAGACCTGGTGTCATGTTAGCAAATTGAAGATCTCAGATGACTGACAGCCAAGTAGCTGACCTGCATCCAATCTTGGAATCAAGTAGATGACAAATGAATTATGCACAATAGTTGGATGTCAAGCTTATTTTCTGGGTTGCTTTTCAGATAGTCACCAGATCTAGTTGAATTGGCAGTGATAAAGTGCCTTGGTGCAGTGGTCAGGCACTTGAAGCTTAGAAAGAGCTTTTTTCTGAGTATTTACCCTTTAACAGAGGCTACACGCTGTGAGGAACTTGGTTGTGGCCTGCACACTTTGCCAATTTACTCGACATAGTGAGTGCTAGCTGGCTTTGCCTTGGCGAAATTCCTGGGTGCAACTTTATGGCCACAAACGATTCTGGTAACTGAGTCTTTCCACGCGGATCGAACACATCTCCCGCGGGGGAGAGTGCCTTGTGTCACCGGGGGCAGTGACTCTTCTTCGCTGTTCTTTGTTGATACGCTTTGGGGGGGTAGGGGGGTGGTTGGAGGTGAGCTGCATTTACCTGCCGCCATTTCTCCTCGTCAACCCTCGCTGCCAAAACAAAAACAAATGAGAAGCAGCCCTTTTAAACAGCAGCCACAACCTTGAAGATGTAACTGTGAGCTCTTCCCCACGCAACACAGGCGGTGAACTCCCGCAGGCAAAGCCAATCCAAGTTGGCTGCTCTCTATGAATAGCTAATGATACTGACCCGAAACTACCACTCGAGACTGACCCAGCACAAGTTTTGGTGAGTACTGTGTCAATTATTTACGTGGTCTCCGCAGTAAAACATTTCTCCGAAGACTTTGGAGGGAAAGGAACAATGTAAATGAACTAATTAGCTTAGTTGGACAGTGAGCACAGGATCGGAGAGCATAAGTGTAAAATGATCGAACATCAAACAAGGCTTGAAGCATGAATCCTTTCCTACACAGAGCAATCCCCATGCGAAGCAGATTCTCAGATCAAGCCAGTAATGCTGTGTCCATGCAGCAGCCAAAGATGGTAAGGTCTTATGAGAAAGGTCATTTTCGCTATTCCTGCTAGACAGACCCGACAATGCCCCCATAATAGCATCCGATTACTTCCTAAAGTTATTCCAGAGTTTCTACTGGGATCAAAAGTCCATCCCACCGCTGGTATACTTTGCATTAAAAGGAACTTCCTGACATCAGAAAGATCTCACCGCAGCAATGAAATAATTGAAGGACTTGCAATTATACAGCACTTTTCAGACATCTCAAAACACTTTATAATCAATGGAGTACTTTTGAAGTATAATCACTGCGGTAACACAGAAAAATAAATAACCCGGCCATCTGTTTTAGTGGTATTGATTGAAGAATAAATATTGCCCAGAACACCAGAGATAAATCTTCCTTACGCTATGGGATATTTTATGTCCACAAGAGAGGGAAAGTGGGTCCCCATTTGTTTTGTTTTGCTATGGGGTCGCTTTACTCGCGAACTGGTTGCACACTTATCTGTCGGTGGGTGAGTTAGTAACAATATACTGCAGACGCAGAGACCAATATGAAATGAAGCTCATGCTATTTATTTACACAGACAACAGAGCACTAACATGATGTATGCTTCTCCAACCACCAGACTAACACTAACATGGTAGCCCGCGCTACACAGCTATTGGGTCTTACAGTCACGAGGTCAATCTGCTCACATTCTCTTAAAGGTGTATTACACCTTGGGTTACCACAACCATTTCACATCACATCTGAAAGACAGCTTGTAGCCAACTGTGCTGCACTCCCTCGATACTGTGTGGAAATAGCAGCTCAGATGGCGCACCCGAATCTCGAGAGTGGTTCTTGAACCCACAGCCTTTGCATCAGAGGCAAGAGCACTGTCACTTTGCCACAGCTGACGATAGGTATTTCTTTGGGAGTAGGCGTGAAGGTTGAACGGGTGTTGAACTGCTGGAACAATCGGCTAGGATTTTCTGGCCCCCGTCGTGGGGTGGGACGGTGCCCCAGCCAGAAGTCCATTGACTTGTGGCGGGACCGGAAGATCCCAACGGCGGGCGGGTATGGAAAATCCCGCTCATCGTACCAAAAACAGTACAACACATGGCCTAGGATATATAAAAGAAAAAGAAACTAGGTCAGAGAAAAAGCCTGTGGAAGCTTTTCTCAGGTTAACTTAGTTTTGTGTCGTCCATGATACATTGTCTAATCTATGGAAGACATGGCTAGCCTTTTGACTTATTTCTCATTCCAAGTCCTCTTGTAGTCTTAAGGACTAGGCTAACACTCCAGACAACTGACATCGCTGTTATGTGCTCATCCACAAAGTTCCACTTGATCTTAAATTCTTTTCAAGTGATTATCCTCAATTACATGGCTCATCCAAGGGCCCTTGTAAAGATCCATTTGCAGCAATACCTTGTGGATCAATCTTTTGAGTAGCATCAAGATCTCCTTCAGTACTTCTCTCCTCAAGCACTGGGAACTCTGGCTACTGATCTCATTAAATATAATCAGGGCCTTAAGTTCCTTCGAGTCTTTGTCTTTATGCTGTTCTATCTGTGAATGAGAGGAGATAACCAACAGCCAGGGTTTATCACTCACTTTACCTTAATAAGATGCAGGAAAATTGCCATTGGAGATATTGGAGAATGAACGCAAAACAATATCAGGCAGAGAAATGTCAGGCATGGATGTAAAAAAAATCCCAGTGTTCTTGCCTCAAACAACATCACTAAAACAGATTATCTGGTCAATTATCATATTATTGTTTGTGGGACCTTGCTGCGTGTAAAGGCAACAGCAACTAGGCTTCAAAAAGTACCTCGTTGGCTCTAAATACAGCATCCTGTGATTGTGATAGTGGCTATAGGAACGCAAGTCTTGCTTTCCAGAGGACATCCATTCAAGCTGCAATGTACAACAGAAAGCCTTGGTCATTCTGACATCTGCAGAAGTCTTCAAGCAGAAAATTATTTACACTGTCCAGCTGCACAATTTTTTTTTATTCATTTAATGGATTGTGGGCGTCGCTGGCTAAGCCAGCATTTATTGCCAATTCTTAATTGCCCTTGTGAAGGTGGTGGTGAGCTGCCTTCTTGAACTGCTGCAGTCCATGAGGTGTAGGTACACACACAGTGCTGTTAGGGAGAGGGTTCCAGGATTTTGCCTCAGCGACAGTGAAGGAACGGCGATATATTTCCAAGTGAGGATGGTGAGTGGCTTGGAGAGGAACTTCCAGGTGGTGGTGTTCCGATCTGTCTGCTGCCCTTGTCCTTCTAGATGGTAGTGGTCGTGGGTTTGGAAGGTGCTGTTAAGGAGCCTTGGTGAGTTTCTGCAGTGCATCTTGCAGATGGTGCCACTGTACGTTGGTGGTGGAGGGAGTGAATGTTTATGGAAGGGGCACCAATCAAGTGCACCGCTCTGTCCTGGACGGTGTCAAGCTTCTTGAGTGTTGTGGGAGCTGCACTCATCCAGGCAAGTGGGGAGTATTCCATCACACTCCTGACTTGTGCCTTTTAGATGGTGGGCAGGCTTTGGGGAGCCAGGAAGTGAGTTACTCGCCGCAGGATTCCCAGCCTTTGACCTGGTCCTCTGTGTGGTCACTTATTGCTGCAGATTGGGTACTGTCGTTTCTGTGTGCTCCTTACCCTCCTAGTGGGTGATGATTCATCAGAGCAGCAGGCGTCAACAGAAGGGAAAGCTGGTCATGAGGAAAGGCGGCTTACAAGTTGCTTTCTCATGCAAAATTGCCAGACAGTTTGGCCTCAGGGGGTGCTGAGGATGACCATCCATTCTCCTACTCAGCCTCTCTTCCCCACTCGCCCCCATGAGACCCCCGTTGATAAAACACCACCGTGCCACTTACCCTGCCGGATCAGAGGATGCCCTTAACCCATTTATGGCACTGGACCCAGGAGCACTGCTGGACCGCCCAGCTGTTCACCTCCACCGTCTCCGTCCAGGTCTCCTTGGTCAGGCAGGACAGCTTTCTATTGCAGTTGCTTGGGAAAAGCACCTCCCACTGTTCCCCATGCAGGGAAGCATCGCTGAAGCGTGGGGGGTACGCGCTGTCTTGTCCCTGACTTATGAGGAGGGAACGATGGGGGTCCCAGAAGATGATTCTAATGTAGGGAGGGGGAGTGATAGGGCTACTAGGAGAATGGGGAGGGTGAATGGGGAGGGGTCCCATAAACTGATTTCAATGTTTGCAGGTAGGCCTGATGGGGTTTGAAGTCAAAGGGGTCCAAAGGGGATGCAGAGTGGGCATCCAAAAATATTTTTTCCAGTGGCTTGGAGGGGGGAATTGCTTGCTCCCGGGTAACTCCTAATGCCCCCTGCCTGCCGAGCTTGCATGCATGTCTAGGCGGCTCTTTGATATTCTGCCCAGACCATCAAAGGGGTCAGCTGACAGTGGGTTCGGGCACTTCCTGCCCACCTCCGCCATGCGTTTGCACCTGGTCCCCGTGGGCCCTCTGAAGTCACATTGTGATCGCTCGTGTGCCGGCTCCTGACACACAAGTGGAGCTGGTGCCCACTCCTGGTTCCGCCCACGGGGGAATCCTCGCACCTGGAATTAAATTCCGACCCACGACCAGATTCATATGTACGTGTCAAGTGTGTGTTTGGTTGAAAGCTTTGAGTTTTCAGCAAAAGAAGGTTTCATTGGCTACCCCGAAAAGAGACGTTTAATGGGTGACCTAACAAACATCTTTAAGATCATGAAAGGTTTTGATAGGGTGGACTTAGAGATGTTTCCACTTACAGAGAAGAACAAGAATGGAAAATCACTAATAAATTCAGTAGGAAATTCAGAAGTTTCTTTACCAGAGGGTAGTTAAAATGTAGAACTCTCTGCCAGAAGGGGTAGTTGAGACCAATAGCATATAGCATTTAAATGGAAGCTATATAACCATGAGGGCTGGTTGAAATTGGGTGGGAGGAGGCTCATGTGGATCATAAGGACCAACATGGACCAGATGGGCCAAGTGGCCTGTTTCTGAGCTGTACTTTCTATGTAATTCTTCAATTATTCTCACTCACTAACCATTCCCTGTCAGTCCTTCCCATCATGACTTTTATCTGCTAGTCTTTATTACCCAAGAGTGAACTCATTCTGTCCATTACTTCCCTTGTGTAACTTGCTTAAAACGCTGCTTCAGACCCTATCCCCATTATTTCCTACAAACTTAGCTCTCTTTCAGAGCGACTCTTCAGCACTCGCAGCTTAACATTATGGATAGATGACAAGCCGTCCTAACTTCGGCTGTCAGTCTGTGCTATCAACGTGAAAGGCATAGTCAATGATTGCAGAAGGAGTCCCCAAGAGTGGCATCTTGATACTAAAGTAAAGCAGTGATGCATGAAAGGGGCATGGAGGT
Source organism: Cetorhinus maximus (assembly GCF_964194155.1). Lineage (NCBI taxonomy): Eukaryota > Metazoa > Chordata > Chondrichthyes > Lamniformes > Cetorhinidae > Cetorhinus > Cetorhinus maximus. The sequence continues at coordinate 13,137,579 of NC_135908.1, read as the reverse complement.
GATAGACAAGTCAATTCTGTTATGTAAAGCAATATCAGGAACACATCCTGATTTTGTAATGGAAAGCCTTTTCTGAGCTTATATCAATCATTTCCACCACAGTTGATGTATTAGAATGAGTACTAATCCCTGTACGACACTGCGCATGCATAGAATGTAAAGCACATGACTGTTTTATTCCAGGAAAGATAAAATGTTGTTGGTGGCTACCAGTGCAGAATTTTGATTAGCTAGCACTGACAGCATGATTTATAATTGATTTAAAGGACAGACAGCGACATTGACATCATTGCTCAAGACATTGTACAAGATGGGAAAATGTTGACTTCTTATCCATTCACTGCCAGGGAGGATCCAAACATTAAGGTCTGTCAAGCCATTTAAGCGTGAGATTTTCTTTGCTCAAAGTGCAGCCTGTTCTTCACTCAGCCATTCAAGGCAACATTGGATGAATTCAAATCTTCGTTCATCACCGGTTGCCTTTTTAGTTTTTATTATTCATTTTCAGGATGTGCATCACTGGTCATGCCAACCTCTATTGCTCACCCCTAGAAGCCTTTCAGAGGGCAGTTCGGAGTTCTCCACCTTTGATATGCGACTGGAAACGTGCGTAGATCAGACTGGATAAGGACGACATGTTGTCTTCCCTGAAGGACATTAAGTGAAAACATTGGAGTTTTATGTCAATGTGACAGCCTCATGGTCACCTTTACAGATACCAGATTTCTGTTTTCAGATTTTTAAACCTGAATGCAAATTCTCAAACTACTATGGTTGCATTTATGCCCAACATTCTGTGGATGGATGTTCTAGGCCTCATCGTCACTAGTCTAGGAACATAACCCACTACACTACCAGAACCAATTTTATAGTGACTTTTAGTTTAAAAGAAACTTTTGTTTCAAAAAATAACTTTGAATCATCAGAACAAAATGTGGCAAGCAGCAAAACACATTCTTAGATCAGCTAAATGTTAATTTTGAACACCATAATTTATTAATTACTGTGTAAGGCCTGAGGTAGATGGAGCACATTTAGAGTATGATATTAAAAGCTTACCTTCAAGTGCTATGGTTGCAAATGATTAGCTATTCAGGATGAAAGGTTCGTAATAATGAGGACCATCTTCATAAAATCATAAAATGATACAGCATAGAATGAGGCCATTTGGCCCATCTTTTCTAAGCGATTTTAATAGGATAGCTGGTGATTGAGGCAAAGACAAATGAGAGGGGGAAAATTAAATGGCTTTTACATATTGAGACATTGCCCTCTCTCCTCCAGTTATCTCTAGAACTAATATACTCCTCCCAGCTTCAATTCTGATGATGAACTTTGGAAAGGTTAAACATCGAGTAAGTGTACTTTGTTACAGTATGCATTTGAGGGATTGTAGCATGACATCATGAGAAAGGAAGTGTGTCATGCGATCCAGTTTTAGTCTCATTCTTGCTTTCAGCAGAACATGGGCACACAGCTCTGAAGCTCTGATGTCTTCAAGCTTTATGCCTGTGTCTACATGTCCCCAAGTGCCTGGTCTCAATAAATGAACCCACAGCATGTTTACACAATACCTTATGAGTGATTAAAGCAAAATACTGTGGATGCTGGAAATCTGAAACAAAAACAAAAATACCTGGAAAAACTCAGCAGGTCTGACAGTATCTGCGGAGAGGAACACAGTTGACATTTCGAGTCCGTGTGACTCTTCATCAGAACTAAGGAAATGGAGAAATGAGGTGAAATATAAGCTGGTAGAGGGGGGTGGGACGGGTAGAACTGGATAGAGGGCCAGTGGTAGGTGGAGGCAAAGAAGAGATTGCCAAAAGATGTCACACACAAAAAGGACAAAGGGGTATTGACGGTGCTGATATTATCTAAGGAATGTGTTAATGGGGACATTAAGGGTAGCAAGCGGGACAAGCTAGTGGCAGATGGCCCTAGTGGGGGGTGGGGTGGGGGGGAAGGGATCGAAATGGGCTAAAAGGTGGAGATAAAACAATAGGTCAAAATAAATTTAAAAATAGGTGGGAAAAGAAAAATGTATTTTTTAAAAATTATAAATTATTGGAGAAAGGGCGATCGGAAAGGGGGTGGGGATGATGTGATTGTTGCCTTTCTATCATTATAAAAGCACGGCACGGCATGTAGCAGTATTTCCTTCTAAATGACATGTTGCCCAGCCTTGCAGCAAGATTAAGTGCAGGTACGGCATGGTGAACAGTCTTAGATCATTCCACATGGCATGAGCGAACACTCAAAGTCCTGTCAGACCATAGCGAAGTTGCATCATCAAATGTTGTTGAAATCGCAACTTGGTGGCTACACAGAAATGTTTTGAAGACACAGTGCAGCGATAGTGCTTGAGCAAAGTGATTGAAAAGGCCAGTTTGGGGAGATCTGAGTGACAGTACCCGATTTTAACTCCCCCTGCAATGAAAACAAGAAATACTGGAAACAGTCAGCAGGTCAGGCAGCCTCTGTGGAGTCTGTTTCTCTCTCTACGGGTGCTGCCTGACCTGCTGAGTATTCCCAGCACTTCTTCTGTTTTGATTTCAGACTCCCAGCATCCACGGTGTTTTGCTTTGCTTAACCACCCCCCTGGCTGGCTTAGCCAGGGTGGGGGCATGCAATTAAAATGAGGGCGAGGGCTATAATCGGCCTGATCGTGTTGTACCCGTCATGTCCCAGTGATAACCCTTTGCGCAGGTGAGTGGGGCATATCACAGGAAGACACTGTGCCCCTCCTTTCATTATATAGATTGGGGCCTGAGGATGTCAGTGGAACCCAGTCTACAATTTTAATTAGGGGCCTGAGCGCAGAAACAGTGATGGCTCCACCTCCGACCCCACCCCCACCCCCACAGGCATATTTAGATGTAGCCAGAAGAGGCTACAATTTAACTCTAGGTTATTTTGTTTCCCAGATAGAGCAGAAGAGCCATGGACCTCCCTTGCTTTACCTCACTCCTCCACCACACTATTGCATCCAGAGGCTCCACTCACCACTTAATCGGGTTCCTGGCAGCCGCCAAATGTTGGTTCCCTGCCACACAGTGCTGCTGGCTTTAGGGTACCAATCCAGGGTAATGAGGCCTAGCTGTTAAGATTGGTTGGGCCTTCACATCCACGGACTCCCCAGTTTCTGCTTTGGAGCTTGTGCTGTGCAGCGGTTTAAAACATCTGCTACCCGCTTCCAGCTCCAGCTTCCGTCTCCAGTTTGTTTACCTTTCTCTGAGTCCACACCCAGGCTGAAACAATCGGGCACAGAGAGCATCAATAGTAAACAGGCTCACCTAATCAAACCCAGAACAATTGAACGCTACAGGCAGGGTCAACCCAGGATTGCTAAGTGCGATGGCAGGCGTGGAAAGCGACGTTTTACCCACTGGGCACAATGGCGGGTTTTTGCCCCGCATCGCCTGCTTCCAGCCTCATTAACTATGCAGCCACAGGAAACATGCCGTCTCTCTAATGGGTGGCCTCAGAATCACCCACCACACGCCGTTACCTCACCGCTTCCTCTCTCCGGGTGCCATCTCCAAACTGCAGCCGCGCACACAGTTCTCAATGTTTGCAGCCCAGGACTGCTCCAGTGAAGACATGGTCCTAAAAGCCAAGAAGAGTTCAGTGACCCGTCACTGGAGTACCTTTAGGAGGTGACGTCCTCCACCCCCTGCTCTGGCTGCAGGAGGTCCAGCAATCTCACCACTCAGGCTTTGGAGGAGGTGGCATGGTGGTCGGTGCCAATGCTGCACAGAGGAGGTTGGTCATCCAATGCAGATAGAGGATGAATGATCTCATCTGTACCACCAGGGTAAGGCAACCATCTCATCACTCCAAACTCACACACTCAAGCCCATCACACATTCACTGGCATCTCACTCACTGCCGGCTCAAGAGAGATCACCACTCTCCCACACACACCCTCACATCTCCATCAGGCCTCATCTCGTCTGGAGACTGCTTCCTCAGCCCTCACCATCCTGAGGCCATTTGCACAGATGAACACACACCCTGGGATACTCCCCTTCCCCAATACAGCCCTCATCCTGCAGCCTCTTGCCTTGCCTGAGGCCACTTCTGCCCCTTCCCCAAGCAAACCCTAGCCCTGCAGCCTTTACGGCAGGTCTGGTAAGTAAAGACCTGCCCGTGACCTCCCCCCCCCTCTAAAAGTGATGCGGTGTTGCCTGCAAAGCCTGACACTGATGACCACAAGTGCTGCCCGAAGCAAGATAGGCAAACAAACCTCAAAGTCCCGAGTGAATTGCAGCTTGCCAGGTTATGTACAGTTGTGAAACACGTTGGCGTGCAATCACATGACCCAGCGTGGTTGGGATGATTCTGGCGAGCAGGGCTTATAATGAGATGCTAAAGTATTGAAATTAGGTTCCTGATGTGAGGCGGCGGGAAACGCAGCCCCGCCATTGACGGGCGGAGCAGACGATCGCAAACTGGTTTCACGGTGTCGTAAAACCGATTTTTGACCTTCTCACCTTCTTGTCTGCTTATGCCGCCAATCACGCCTGCCGCCAACGGAAGTGGAAAATTCCAGCTGATGTCCTTTCCCCCTTGTAAATCTAAAGACCTTATTTTGAAATTAAACCTTCCTAATCAACAAATATATGTGCATCAACTCATTTCCTTAGCACCCACCCCCCAGCTACAATCAGGGCCGCAGAACCACGTAATCTTACTTTTTCATCAAAATCTTCCATGCCAAACCAAGGGAAAGGTTGGATTTTAAGCGTTCTATTTCTACTCTTCAAGCTCAGACCTGCTCCTCTCTAACATTCTCCACTTTTCACTTAGCACAAGGCCTCTCTACCACTTCCTTGGTTCTGCTACTGCCAGTGTAGATTTTACTATGAGAAGATTCTGTCATAAGGCAGTTATGGTTACGAAATCATCTGTGCCAAGCCACATGCTGAGTAGAACCTTATTGGTTGTCTTGGTGTAATAGTACCATGCAGTTTGGGTGTGAATAGTTAGGGCCAAGCATATGGGCTTAGCTGTAAATGCTTAAATGAAGTTCTTTTTATGTTCCTGAGCAACAAGAAAGTTGGTGTCAAGAAAGGGGAGCCAGATAAATTGAAGCCAAAGTGAATTGTGCAATCAAAGACTAGCCTTGATCTGATAGCAACAGATGGCCTCAGCTGTAATAGCCAAGTGTGGAATAACACTTTCTACAACCTAATGAAATAATAATTGCTGTATTGTGGATTGCTTATGAGGAGATGGTGGTGTAGCGGTAATGTCACTGGGCAAGTAAACTAGAGGCCCAAGCTAATGCTCTGGGAGCATGGGTTCAAATCCCACAGATGTGAGGGGCTAAATGGCCTACTCCTGATCCTATGTTCCTCCAAGGATGAGAATTACAGCTTTGAGATATTGCTGGGCCGGGAGCCAATATAGACCAACAAGCTGATGGGTGAACAGGTCTTGGCGTGAGTTAGGATACAGGCAGCAGTGCTTTGGATGAGCTGGGAGCTTGTGGAAGCTGCTAGATGGGAGGTTAGCCCGGAGAGCATTAGGATGGTCAATTCTGAAGGTGACAAGAGCATGGATGCAGGTTTTAGCATAATTGGGCAATGTTACAGAAGTGGTTATGGAGAGGACATGAGGTCGGAAGCTCAGCTCAGCTCAGTTAGGACTGCAAGGCTGCAAACAGTCAGTTTCAGCCCCAGAGAGTGGCCAGATAGAGAGATGAAAGTTGTACATAGGGAAGCAATGAATCTCGGTTAATTGGTTGCCATTGTGCAGACAGCTGCAACCCCCTTTTTAAGCAATACAGGAAATTATTAAGCTATAGCTTGAAGCGAAATGAATTGGTAGGTTGTCAGAAAAGAGAAATATGTTAAATTAACTTCAGCAAGTACTTTGCCAACCATCCAAGTTCTACTTCAAGCACTGACGTAGCTCATTAACATGTCTTCATTTGAAAGCTGGATCATTATCAGCTAATTAATAGCTCTTTTGCAGCCCTTTCCACCAGAACTGTGTCTTTCACACAACTTTATACTTGTAATAATTTTAAATTACTTAAGTAATGACTGGAATAAGACAACTGGCAAAACTAGTTGTCATCTATGGAATACAGTTATGAATTGGAACTGATGAATACAGTTTTTTCCAATTGAGACCACATATTGGCCAATAAATAAGTAAGATGAGAAGCAGGCCACTTATATCACCTTTGTATCTTCTAACAGTCATTATAGTTGTGATATATGTTACATATTCTCATAACACTAATTCAGTGTATCAGTGCTGGGACAATGGCTGCTATGGGCCATAAGACCATAAGACATAAGAGCAGAAATTAGGCCATTCGGCCCATCGAGTCTGCTCCGCCATTCAATCATGGCTGATAAGTTTCTCAACCCCATTCTCCCGCCTTCTCCCCGTAACCTTTGATCCCCTTACCAATCAAGTATCTCGGTCTTAAATACACTCAATGACCTGGCCTCCACAGCCTTCTGTGGCAATGAATTCCATAGATTCACCACTCTCTGGCTAAAGAAGTTTCTCCTCATCTCTGTTCTAAAAGGTCTTCCCTTTACTCTGAGGCTGTGCCCTCAGGTCCTAGTCTCTCCTACTAATGGAAACATCTTCCCCACGTCCACTCTATCCAGGCCTTTCAGTATTCTGTAAGTTTCAATCAGATCCCCCCTCATCCTTCTAAACTCCATCGAGTATAGACCCAGAGTCCTCAAAGCCCTGACAACATTCCAGCAATAGAACTGAAGACTTGTGCTCCTGGACTTGCCGCACCCCTAGCCAAGCTGTTCCAGTACAGCTACAACACTGGCATCAATCCAGCTTTGGGGAAAATTGCCCAGGTATGTCCTGTACACAAAAAGCAGGACAACTACAACCTTGCCAATTACAGCCCCATCAGGCTACTCTCGATCATCAGTAAAGTGATGGAAGGGGTCATCAACAGTGCTATCAAGTAGCACTTGCTTAGCAATAACCTGCTCACTGACGCCCAGTTTGTGTTCTACCAGGATCACTCAGCTCCTGAGCTCATTACAGCCTTGGTTCAAACATGGACAAAAAAGTTGAACTCCAGAGGTGAGGTGAGAGTGACTGCCCTTGACATCAAGGCAACATTTGACTGTGTGGCATCAAGGAGCCCTAGCAAAACTGGAGTCAATGGGAATCAGGAGGAAAACTCTCCACTGTTTGGAGTCATACCTAGGACAAAGGAAGATGTTTCTGGTTGTTGGTGGTCAATCATCTGTTCCAGGACATCACTGTAGGAGTTCCTCAGGGTAGTGCCCTCAGCCCAACCATCTTCAGCTGCTTCATCAATGACCTTCCTTCCATCATAAGGTCAGAAGTGGGGACATTCACTGACGATTGTGCAATGTTCAACACCATTCATGACTCCTCAGATACAGATACAGTCCATGTCCAAATGCAGCAATTGGGGGAGGTGGTGGCACAGTGGTGTTGTCACTGGACTGGTGTTGTAGAGACCCAAGGTAATGCTCTGGGGACCCGGGTTTGAATCCCACCACAGCGGATGGTGAAATTTGAATTCAGTAAAGGTCTGATGATGAGCATGAAACCATTGTTGATTGTTGTAAAAACTCATCCGGTTCACTAATATCCTTTAGGGAAGGAAATCTGTCATCCTTACCTGGTCTGGCCTACATGTGACTCCAGGCAGACCCACAGCAATATGGTTGACACCTAAATGCCCCCTGAACTAGGGATGGGCAATAAATACTGACCTAGCCAGCAATGCCCATGACCAAATGAACAAAAAAAAAGGCCTGCTTGAGCATGTAACATTTGTGCCACACCAGGCAATGACCATCTCTAACAAGAGAATCTAACCATTGCCTATTGACATTCAATGGCATCACCATTACTGAATCCCCCACTATCAACATCCTGGGGGGTTATCATTGACCAGAAACTGAACTGGACATGCCATATAAATACTGTGGCTACAAGAGCAGGTCAGAGGATAGGAATCCTGTGGCGAGTAACTCACCTCCTGACTCCCCAAAGTCTGTCCATAAGTCAGGAGTGTGATGGAATACTCTCCGCTTCCTGGATGAGTGCAGCTCCAACAACACTCAAGAAGCTTGACGCCATCCAGGACAAAGCAGCCTGTTTAATTGGCATCCCATCCACAAACATTCACTCCCTCCATCACTGATGCACAGTGGTAGCAGTGTGTACCATCTACAAGATGCATTGCAGGAACTCACCAAGGCTCCTTATACAGCACCTTCCCATGGGAGATTCAACAGCCCAGCCGAAAGTCAATGGATGTTGGGTAATATATTTTAGCCCTTACCAGACACATGCATAGATAGGAGGTTACAATACGCCATCCTATCAAGGAATGTCAACATAGAAGCCTGAATCAGGAAACCTTGACGTCTCTAGGGACTGTTTATGTATTTTTTCAGAGAGAGAAAGAAAACAGTTTCTCTGCCAAGGTAGCTTTATGCTTTACGTATTAATTCCATAAGATTTCTATACTTATTCTGAAAATTATCATTTATTAAAGGTCCCATTTCTTTCAGTCCAACAATTCAGGATTAGGAGCGTTACTCTGTTATAATAATCAGTGAGTAGGCGGAGGCCATGAGTAGGAGTATACAGGGCTGAAAAAGGCATGGTCCAGCAAATAGCAGATCTCATAATAACCCTCACAACCTCCATCAAACTTTTCTAAGGGCACTCAACCAGCCCCTTCTTGAACTCTTTGAAACAATCAGCCCCCCGCTGTCTCCCCTAATAGTCCATTCCATTCAATCACCACCTTTACACAAATTAGTGAAAATTCACCCTCCCTCTTTTCAGTTTACAGCTTTTCCTCTCAAATAACACTTTCTCCAATATTCCAGGGGGAAGATATCCTCCAGTTAGTCCTTGATGAGTCCTCAGCACGTTTGCTGAACAAAAAAAATGTTAGGAGAATTAACTAGTCAAGATTTTAGTGACCCATTTACCAAATCATTGTGTGGCAAAACTCATGGCTTTGAAAAATATAAATTACATTGCAGATTGTATTTTGTCAGAGCACAAATATGTGGAAAAACATGCCAGAAGATCACATAAGGATTGTTGCATTTTCAATGCCCCAGGAGACACCTGCTCCGTCAAGTGCCTGCTGCCATTACTGAAGCCATGAAAGGACGGGACTCTGGGCACCATTTTGATGAGGGGCATACATCAGGCACCCGATGAGTGAAGTCGACCCAACATTGCCTGATGTCACACCACAAACCTGAGCCATTTTCATGGTCAGGCTTCATTGGAGCGGACATCTTACAGGACCAACAGGACATTCATCAATCCAGGGTGGAAATGGGGTATCTGGTGGCCATCCGCGAGTCAAGGGGCAAGAGGATCATTAAAGGGGACGACTGTGCCAATCCCGAATTGGGCAGGCTGATTACTCGGGGTGGGGGTGAGTGGGGGGTTGGAACCAGGTGCAAGGGGGCACACAGGGGAAAGCAGTTGGGAAGATGCTCATCTTAGCATCAAACTAGCTCCAAAAAAACATCTCCCAATCATTTTATGAGCTTCCAGTGATTACTTTGAGTAATTTTTGTTTTACTGTATTTGGTTTAGCTGGGAACCTATGAGAATGGCATATCATTGGAAACCGGCTTTCCTATTGGTTACAACCATGGTCATCTATTCTGAAACCTGGAATAAAATGGCAGTGAACGAGAAGGCAGTGTCTGTTCTTAAGTGATTTTGGTCTCACTATCACCACAATCCAACTAAAATACATGGTACTGAGGAAACCACCAATGTCCTCGCTATCTCTACAAGACATCTACCAGTGACTAGGCAGTTGAGCCAATGGGTTCTGTATGGAGTGTGGTTGTCTTGTCAAGATGCTTGAAATAAGGGACCATAATATATTTCAGAGAAGTCTACAGTCTGTGCAGAATATTTCTGTATAGTATACAAGGTTCTCTAGGCATCATGGACAGGACTTAGTGAGAAAGATGCATTCATATAAAATATACAGCCCTACCAATAAGGTTAAATTGTAGGTAACCAAGAGGGGTTTAACACATTGCAGTTTTTTTGAGCTAGTTATACTTCCAGCCAGATATCAAACTATTTAATAAATGAACATTCGTAATAGTTATTTTAACTAACTATAAGTGATCACATGACCCATAATGAATAATTTATAGCTGGCTGTTGCAGAAAAGAGTGGGAAAATCTAACATAGGTGACAAATAGATGCCTGACTGAACCCACCAAGTTCCGGGTGGAAAAAGGTTGCATGGGGTGAAATTATTGGACGGCCTTTAACATCAGGTCGCCACAACATTGGGGGAAAGTACACAGTGTCAAACATTTATCTGCGGAGGAGATTGTGTATGATTACTGAGTCTTTGCATACACAGGAAGTGACCTTATTAACTTTCACATTTATTGAAGGAAAAGGACCAAAATATCTCCTCTGGTGCAGGCAAGTGTCACCGTTAAGAATCACATGATATGCTTTGCGATGTAAATGTAGGGTGTTTGGGCAGAGCAAGCGTTAATGTGGGACTGGAGATCAGTACCGCACCCCTTCACCCCCGTTTGATGTAGAGAGTCACATGACGATAGACTGTGTGGTGTAGAGTCCAGAAGGAGCCAGCATGGGGTTAGCACACATGCATGATGGTACTTTGGTTACGTATATAGTTATAGGTTACTGTAAACAGTTTATATTTAACCAGGCAAGCCTCCAGGCCTCTTAATGAGACATCAAGCAACCTTACAACAAATTGTACCACAAATGTAACTGTAATATCAGACTATGCAATAGACTCCGTTGCATAATGTCTAACATTACAACACATTATAATGCTTCTTTTTTTCTCGCAACTAGTAGCATCTCTACGCATGGATACTTTATCAGTCCTGTCCACGCACAAGTGTCAAGAATACTGGAGGAACAGAAAGTGACTATTGCATCAGTGGCACTTACAGCATTAACACCATCTCCAACATGTCTTTCAGATGAGACATTAAACTGAGGCCCCATATCTGCTCTCTCAGGTGCCACTATTTCAAAGAGGGGAGTTTTCCCTGGTGTCCTGCCAATATTTATCCCCCAGTCAACTTCACCAAAATGGGTTATCTGGTCATTTGGCTCATTATTATTTGTGGGAACTTCCTATGTGCAAATTGTCTGCATTGTTCCCTATGTAATATCTCAAAATAAGTAACTGCCTGTAAAGTGCTTCGCAATATGCTGAGAGGCATTCTATAAATGGAAGTCTGTATTTTTCTTTTTCCATACCAAACTCTTGTCATGAACACTATTCAACAGAAGCTTGTGCAGTTGTATTGACAAATGAACCTGTCACATAGCCATGTACAAGAGAACATTTGACATTGGCAAGTCCCAGGAGAACATGAAGTCCCTTACGGCTCAGGATATTGTACCATGAAAACCTATAAGCCACACGGCCAGTCACATTTGCAGGGCAAAGGCTGTACAAAACTACCTCTCAACGGCTTCTCTAATGTACAAGGCACACTTCACACTGAGAATAAGAAATTATATAGCATTTATATAGTGCCTCTATCGTGGTAAGAAGTCTCAAGGTGATTCATGTGAACATCATCAAACAAAATTTGACACCAAACTACACAAGAAAGAAAGGAGTTAAAGGCAATACTTAATCATTGCATTTAAAATATATGCTATAGAGGAAGTAAATCCTAAATATTAGAGGAGGTAAATTCACATCTGAATATAAGACAGCTTTTAGGATTAGACTTTTCAAACAAAGAGAAATCATGTGTAGAAAGATCTACCATGTAATGTATCGGAGACTGAAACATTACGAATATTCAGAGGGCAGCTTATTTTTTATTCTTTCATGGGTTGTGGGCTTCGCTGGCTCCGTCAGCATTTATTGCCCGTCCCTAATTGGCCTTGAGAAGCTGGTGGTGAGCTGCCTTCCTGGGCCGCTACAACCAGTCCATGTGGCATAGCTATACCCACAGTGCTGTTAGGAATGAATTTTGATCCAAAAACAATGAAGGAACAGCGATATAAATATCCATTTAAGTTTCTGGTCAATGGTGACTCCCCAGGATGTTGATAGTAATTCAGCAATGGTAATGCTATTGAATGTCAAGGGAGATGGTTAGGTTCTCCCTTGTTGGAGATGACCATTGCCTGACATTTGTGTGGCATGAATGTTATTTGCCACTTATCAGCCCAAGCCTAAGTATTGCAAGTCTTCTGTATTTGGCACAGACATTATCTGAGAAGTTGTGAATGGAACTGAAAACTGTGCAGTCATCAGCACTTCTGTTCGTATGATGGAGGGAAGGTCATTGATGAAGCAACGAAAGATGGTTGGGCCTAGGACACTGCCCTGAGGAACTGCTGCAGTGATGTCCTGGTGCTAAGATGTTTGGCATCCAACAACTTCAATCATCTTGCTTTGTGCTAGGTATGATCACAACCAGTGGGAAAATTTCCCTTGACAATTTTTATTAGTGTTCCTTGATGCTACACTTGGTCAAATGTTGCTTGATATTAAGGCAATCACTCTTGCCTCACCTCTGCAATTCAGGTCTTTGGTCCATGTTTGGACCGAGGATGTAATAAGGTCTGGAGCTGAATGGCCCTGGAGAAACCCTTTCACGTTGGGAGAGTTGTAGAGTTTCAAATGGACCAACTTTGATGGCCAAAGAGCCTTTTGTTGTCATTGAATGTTGTCCTATTGTCATGTTCCATCCAAAACAGATCCTCTGTAGGCACAGGACCCTGCCCTGGATCCCTCTATCAGCTGTCCAACAAACACCGGTACATGAGTGATAATCACAGCTTCAAACCAAATCCTTGGCTTTGCTTTGTAAGCTTGTTGTCCTGGTAAATTGTGAGGTGTACCATTGTGCCCACTTGTTGAAGATACCTAACATCGTTAGAACATTATTCTTGCTGGCAAATCAATTTTGTTGAAGGCTTTGCAGAAGGTCTGGTAGCATATGAGCTCAGAGTATCATATCAGTGTTGGGAGAACCTATATTTCTCATAATTCTCTGACTGCAATAAGTCATGATGTCTGTCACCAGGTTAGGAGAGGTCGTAAGCCAACTTTCTTCAAACCACTGACATACTATATGTCAGTACTGTTTAAGAGTTAGCAGACTGTAAGTAGCTTATAGATCTCCTCTGGGGAAGAATGATGAATACATGTTAAGACATCAGCAGCATATCATTAAAATGCCAAAGGCATTCACTTTAACCAAAGAAATAAATTTAATATGTTATCATTAAGAGAATATGTTAGTGCAATGGTCATATTACCGGACCACTGTGGTATACGTCTAGGCCCTATGCTATGGAATTCTCTCCCTATTCCTCGCAACCTGTCTTTCCACCTTTAACAGTCTCTTTAAAACCTAACTCTTTGAAGAAGTTTGGGACGGCTCACTGTGTTAAAGGAGCTACCGAAATGCAAGTTGTTGTTGTAACAATCCAGAGACCATGAATTCAAATGCCTCCAGAGCAGGTTGAGGATTTGAATTCAGTTTGTTTTACAAACGAAAAGCTGGTCTCAGTAAAAAAAAAAAATTGACCTGGAAGCTGTCGGATTAACATGGAAACCCGAACGCCCTTTATAAAAACCAAGCACCTGTCCTCACCCGGTCTGACAATACGTGCCTCCAACATCACGCCATTCTGGGTGGGTAATAAATGGTGACCTGACCAGCGATTCCCACATGATAATGAAATGTTCTCAAATATTTCAAGGATTAAGCACGGAAGTTATCAACTTGACGCCAAAACGACTGCCATCCATAAACTAACGCTTTATATTTTCAAAGTAATTGGACTCTGGTGTGATTACAACTTTGCCACCATATATCACTCGCATGTTCATGACAATGGAGTCCTTTCCTATACAAAAACAAAAATAGCTGGAAAAACTCAGCAGGTCTGACAGCATCTGCGGAGGGGAATACAGTTAACGTTTCAAGTCCGTGTGACCCTTCATCAGAACTAGAGTCCTTTCCTATTGCGGGTATACAAAGACGTTCTGGCTAAGTGCCCACAGCTTGGCATCTCTGCAGTCAGAATATCCAGTAATTGTGGTAAAATGTGATTATTGCCACGCTTCTAGTTGCAAGTTCTAGAATTCCCTCCCTAAACCTCTCTGCCTTGCTATTTCTTTTTTCTCCTTTAAGTCGCTCCTTAAACTCTTTGACCAAGTTTTGGGTTGTCTGCCCTGATATTTCCTTATGTGGTTCAGTGTCAAATTTTGTTTGGTTACCACTCCTGTGAAGTGCCTCGGGAAATTTTATTCGGAGAGAGGTGTTTTATATAAATGGAATTCAATGTTGCTTAAAGGAAAAATGAGTACTGAGGTGGAACATTTGTCATTCTTGTTAGAGACTCAACATGGAGTGAGTGAGACCTGCATAACCATAAGCAGGAACATGAAAAGAGGATGCTAATGTTAACATTAATCAGTATCATCTCCTTTTGTGTCTACTGGGGAAATAGTAAAACGTCCCAAGGCACCTCACAGGAGCAATTACCAAACAAAATTTGACAACAAGCTACTAAAAGGAGATACTGGGACAGGTGGCTATTGTTGTATGCTGTATGTTTGTCCAGTAGGTTTAAGTCTTGTATGGTCGAACATTAACTGTTTGTTGATAAAACGTAACCATAAGGTATAGCCCAAGCTATGAGCTAACTCCGTGCTTGCTTCTACATAGGTCTCTGTCCAGTTCACAACTGACCCTAGTCTCCAGTCATGTGCCTCTTTACCTCACACTGTGGGCAGTACTGGTTCCCAGTCCCACATTAACCCTTGATATCCTTATGCTACAGCGATGAGCCTGATCAAAGAAGCAGATTTTAAGAGCCTTAAAGAAGGAGAGAGAGAGAGAGAGAGAAATAAAGAAGTGGGATGGGTTGGGGGTTAGATTTTAAGAAGTAGATTTTAAGAACATCTTAAGAGGAGAAAAACAGATCGAGACATGAGAAGGTGTAGGGAAGGCTGAAGGTACAGCTGCCAATGATGGAGCAATAAAAATGGATACACAAAAGGTCAGAATTGGAGGAGTATGGAGAGTTTAGCAGGCTGTAGTGCTAGAGGAGAATACAGAGATATACGAACATGTGAACTAGGAGCAGGAGTAGACCACTCGGCCCTTCAAGCCTGCTCCGCCATTCAATAAGACCATGGCTGATCTGATTGTAACCTCTCACCTACACCCAATAACTTTTCACCCCCTTGTTAATCAAGAATCTATCTAGCTCTGCTTTAAAAATATTCAAAGACTCTGCTTCCACTGGTACTCTCTTCCTCAAAAGGCAAAGACTCACCACAGTCTGAGAGATAAAAATCCTCCTCGTCTCATCTCTGCCTTAAATGAGCAACTCCTTATTTTTTAAACCATGACCCCTAGCTCTAGATTCTCCCACAAGAGGAAACATCCTCTTCACACATCCACTCTGCCAAGACCCCTCAGGATCTTAAAGTTTCAATCAAGTCACCTCTTACTCGTCTAAACTCCAATGGATACAAGCCCAACCTATCCAACCTTTCCTCATAAGACAACCCACCCATTACTGGAATTAGCCAAGTAAACCTTCTTTGAACTACTTCTAATGCATTTACATCTTTCCTTAAATAAGGAGACTAATACTGTACACAAGACTCCAGATGTGGTCTCACCAGTGCTCTGTATGACTGAAGCATAACCTCCCTACTTTTGTATTCAATTTCCCTTTCAATAAATGATAACATTCTATTAGCTTTCCGAATTACTTGCTGAACCTGCATACTAGCCTTTTGTGACTGACGCATTAGATCCCTCTGAATCTCAGAGCTATGCATCTCTCACCATTTAGATAATATACTTTTTTTTATTCTTTCTGCCAAAATGGACAATTTTACATTTGCCCACATTACACTCCATTTGCCACATCTTTGCCCACTCACTTAACCTATCTATGTCACTTTGTAGCTTCCTTGCGTCCTTTTTGCAACTTACTGTCCTACCTATCTTTGTGTCATCAGCAAATTTAGCGACCATTCCTTTGGTCCCTTCATCCAAGTCATTTATATAAATTGTAAACAGTTGAGGTCCCAACACTGATCCCTGTGGCACACCACTCATTACATCTTGCCAACCAGAAGAAGACCCATTTATGGCTGCCCTCTGCTTCCTGTTATCTAGCCAATCTTCAATCAATGCCAATATATTATCCCCTACACCATGAGCTTTTATTTTCTGCAATAACCTTTTATATGGCACCTTATCAAATGCCTTCTGGAAATCTAAGTACAGTACATCCACCGGTTCCCCTTTATCCACAGCACATGCGACTCCTTCAAAGAGCTCTAATAAATAGGTCAAACATGATTTCCCTTTTACAAAACCATGTTAACTCTGTCTGATTGCCTTAAACTTTTCTAAGTGCCGTACTTTAAAATCTTTAATAATAGCTTCTAACATTTTCCCTATGGCAGATTTTAAGCTAACTGGTCTGTAGTTTCCTGCTTACTGTCTCCCTCCCTTTTTGAACAAAGGGGTTATATTTGCTATTTTCCAATCTAATGGAACCTTCCCTGAATCTAGGGAATTTTAGAAAATTAAAACCAATGCATCAGCTATCTCACCAGCCACTTCTTTCAAGACCATTGGATGAAGCCCATCAGGACCTGAGAATTTGTCAGCCCACAGCTGCAACAATTTGCTCAATACCACTTCCCTGGTGGTTGTAATTTTCCTGAGTTCCTCCCTCCCTTCCATTTCCCGATGTACACCTATTTCTGGGATGTACCCTCCATAGTGAAAACAGGTGCAAAATACCTGTTTAATTCATCTACCATCTCCTTACTTTCCATTATTAATTCCCCACTTTCTATCGGGTAACGTTCTGTAGGATAGAGAGGGGCAAGGCCATGAGGATATTTGAAAACAGGCAAGCACAGGGGTCATGGGTGAATGGGACTCAGTGCAAGTTAATGTATGGACAGCAGAGTTTTGAAAGCCTCTGAATGACAAACGGTGGGATGGTGGCTGCAAGAGCATCGGCATATTTCTCTTAGTTGCAGTGGACGTCACTCTTTGCAGAGCAGAGACCCCTTCGGGAGATCACTGGGTGATCCTCACCCAGAAAAATTGGTTAGGGCACGATAGGGTTGTCCCATCTCACTGCAGGGGATGTGCCACAGTGACAAGGAAACCATTTGCAATGTGCACTTTCACCGACAACAGGGTTATCTTGGCGATGTGATGATGGGTCACTCAATGCAACAACCCTCTGATGCTTAATGTCCCCGAACTTGCATTTATACGGTGCCTTTAATGCAGTAACACATCCCAAGGTGCTTCACAGGAGTGTTATGAAGCAAAATTTGATTCCGAGACACAAAAAGGACAGGTGACCAAAAGCTCGCTGTGAGGAGTAGCTTTTAATGAGTGTCTTAAAGGAGGAGGAAGAGGTAGAGAAATGGAGTGAATTAAGGAGGAAATTCCAGAGTTTAGGGTCTTGGCAGGTGAAGGCACAGACACCAATGGTGGAGTGATGGAAACTGAGGGTGCGCATTCATGATGGAACCAGGTATCCTGTGAAATGGAGACCGAAAAGCCAGAGAGAGGGGAGAGAAAACAATCGCTGTGCAGCAGGTTTACCTCAAGTCTAAACGGACCTGTTGCTAATCCAGTTAATAGCTTCAGCAGAAGCTGTCAAACTTATTTTCTATAGAACTGCTCTTCTGATGGAGTAAAATTGAGAGCATTATAGATTTTATGGCCCCGGGTTATCCAGATGTGTTGTTGAGGAGCCTATCTGATTTATTGGCCTTTTAGATATGCTGCAGATCTGGAGTTTGTGTTTGTGTGGCTGAAATCTTTAATTAGCTGTCTGAGCCAGTGGATGTTTGTTGCATGTCTGAACTATCAATGCATTTTCTACACAGCGAACCCATTGGCTTTGCTTTTCACTGTAAACGGACAATAGAAAAGACTATTTATTATCTCTGGTGATATTGCGGGAGCATCTGGAACAGACGCTATGGCATTATAAAATAAATGGGATTTCTCTCTACCTGATGTTTTGATGACTTACAAAAATGAAAAGCATAAACACCAACAATGGTTTTCACAGGTTCCCTGTCAGAAGCATGAGAGATTTGTACTTTACTCAAGATTTCCTTTGACAACATTTAATTCTAGCCCCAGCACCTTTAGCTTCAGAGACCTGAATGATAGGTAAATGGGGGGAATAAATAATGCAACATTTCCTGTGAGTCAAATTGTAGTAAACACATCGTGGAGGCAAATTGAGGGGTTGGTGGCATAGTGGTACTGTCACTGGACTAGTAATCCAGAGGCCCAACGACGCACGCCTGCCCAATGAAACATCGCGCAACTTTGCGATGATGTCGGGACGCACGCCCGACATCATCACGCGTTGTTTAACGTTCTGGTGTGTCAGGCGGGCGCTTGAATTCCGAATGGAAAATTCTGCCCAATGACCTGATCGCATAACCAATGAAATGATTATGGAAATAATAACAACTTATATTTAAATAGCACCTTAGCAACATGTCCCAAGATGCTTCACAGGGGTGTTATGAAACAAAGTTTGGCGCCGAGCCACAAGTATTCGGACAGATGACCAAAATCTTGGTCCAAGAGGTATGTTTTAAGGAGTGCCTTAAAGACGAAGCGAGAGGGAGACGGAGACGGGAAGTTTTGGGTCTCAACAGCTGACAGCATGGCTGCTAATGGTGGGGCGCTTAAAATTGGAGATGCACAAGAGGTCAGAATTTGAATTGGTGCAAAGATATTGGAGGATTGTGGGGTTGGATGACATTGGGAGAGGTAGTAACACATTTTGACTTGCGACATTGTCCTCACCTTATTAGATGTCAGAGTTTCATTCTCTTCACATTTTCTTATGATTCAGGGGTGACCAACCAGTAGTCCATCTTTCCCCTTTATTACGGCGCTGGTAGAGAAATATTTCAATATTTGTCTCTGTGCATTGGTTTGAACAAATGCTAAAATATTTAGATGTGAAATGACGCCTTGCCAAGGTTAGATATTATTCTAGTCATCATGCTGCAGACATCATACATTGTCAGAGATGTAAAACAATCTGAATTTGTTATCTGCTTCTCAGAAACAGCCAGAAACTGAGTCATAAACTCAATGACTAAACAATTAAACTTGGCTTAATATGTTGCCTGCAATTCCATTCTCTGCTTTTAATGGGGTCATGCCTAACTAAGAAAATCCTATTGTAATGTTAAGGATGAATCATTTTCATGCTGTAGAATTTTGCCACAATCTTCTTTGCTGATTGAGAATTCAAAATATTGGCTGAAAGGGTTGCAACACATATTTAATTTCAATAGCTTCACATCTTTATTTACTGTTAACTATTGCTGACTTGTTTCATCATTAGAAGTATTCTTTCATTGGAGGTTATGTGCACATGTTGCCTGCCATGTTCTCCATCAGAACATCTATGATTTGTTACTGTTTCATCCTTATAACATTTGGGCCAAACCAGTACAAGTGCAACAGAGCAATTTGCATGTAGAGACTTGTGACTGGATCAGCGATATAAATACTGTGTCTGCAAGAGCAGGTCAGAGGCTAGGTATCCTTTTGTGAGAACTCACCTCTTGTCTCCCCAAAGCCTGTCCACCATTTGCAAGGTGCAAGTCAGGAGTGTGATGGAATAATCTCCACTTGCCTGGATGAGTACAGCTCCAACAACACACAAGACACCCAAAACCGTCCAGGACAAAGCAGCCCACTTAATTGGCAACCCACCCACCACCTTAAACATCCACTCCCTCCTCCACCGATGCACCACGGCAGCAGTGAGTACAAGATGCACTGTAGTAACTCGCCAAGACGTCTTCAAGAGCTCTCTCTAAATCTCCGAAATCCATCCTCTTAAAGAATATGGACAGCAGGAGAATGGGACCCCACCATCTGCAAGTTCCCTTCAAAACCACACATCATCCTGAATTGAAAATATTTCACAGCTCCTTCATTGTTGATCAAAATCCTGGGACACCATCCCTAACAGCATTATGAGTATACCTTTACCACACAGCGTCCGGCAATTTGAGATCCTTCCTCCCATCATAAGGTCAGAAGTGGGAATGTTCACTGATGATTGCACAATGTTCAGCACCATTTGCAAATCCTCGGACACTGAAGCAGCCCGTGCCCATATGCAGCAAGACATGAACAACAGCATTCAGGCTTGATAAGTGACAAGCAACATTTGCACCACACAAGTGCCAGGCAATAACCATCTCCAACAAAAGAGAATCTAACAATTGCCCCTTCAAATTGACCAGAAACTGAACTGAACCAGCAAATATAAATACTGTGGCTACAAGAGCAGGTCAGAGGTTGGGATTCTGGGGCAAATAACTGATCTCCTGACTCCCCAAAGCCCGACCACCATCTGCAAGGCACGAGTCAGGAGTGTGATGGAATACTCCCCACTTGCCTGGATGAGTGCAGTTCCAGCAACACTCAAGAAACTCGATGCCATCCAGGACAAAGCAGCCCGCTTGACTGGCACCACATCCACCACCTTAAACATTCACTCCCTCCACCACCGACGCACTATTTGTGCGCTACATATGTGCAAGATGCGCTGTAGCGGCTCACCAAGCCTCCTTCGACAACAACTTCCAAATCCGTAACCTCTACTACCTGGAAGGACAAGGGCAGCAGATGCATGGGGATCACCAAGTTTCCCTTCAAGCTACAAGCAATCCTGACATGGAACTGTGTCACCATTGCTTTACTGTGATTGGGCAATAGCCTGGAACTCCCTCCCTAACAGCACTGTGGGTGTACCTGCACCACATGGACTCCAGCATTTCAAAAAGGGGGCTCACCACCACCTTCTCCAGGGTAATTAGGGATGGGCAACAAATGCTGGCCTAGCTAGTGACACCCACATCTCATGAATAAATAAAGGAGTAAGTTCAGCCGTATGTTCCTATATTGTGCACAAGATGTAGTTTCTCTACATCCTTGAAATGGATTCTCAGAGCAATAAGAAATCAGAGCAGATTTTTCTCATGCCTCAGATTGTTTGCTTTCTCTGTCTGACTCCTTGCAGCCTGTAAGATTTACCTTCCTTTATTCAGGAGTGTACGAGTCCCCAGTTTTATGTCTAACCCGTTGACTTTCCCTTCCCACTGCTTTGTCAGAGGTTTACTGCTGCTGTTTGCAGCTGGTTAAAATTTAGCAACATTTTGCATCTGTAACAACCTGGGATGCCTGCAGCATGATGTCTACAACAACCTGCATTTATATAGCATCTTTGACACAGTAAAACATCCCAAGGCGCTCCCTATGAGCGCTATCATACAAAATTTGGCACTGAACCACGTAAGGAAACATTAGGACAGGTGACTGAATGCTTGGTCGAAGAGGTAAACTTTAAGAGGCAGATTAAAGGAAAGTGAAGAGAGGTGGAAAGATTAAGGAAGGGGATTTCAGATCTTATGGTCTAGACAGCTGAAGGCACAGCAGCAAATGGTGGAACTAAAGTGTGATGTCTGTGTATAAAAAGGAATGTGGGTCGATAGAGAGGAAGGGAGAGAAAGAGCGTGATAGAGAGGGAGAGGGAAATAAGAGAGATTCCGATATTGAAAACTATCGCGTGCTGGTATTTGACTGTCCCTCACTTTGAGAATCAGGTGTTTCGAGAGGTAGGGGTTTCTGCATGTGAGCTTCTTCGTGTGACTGAACTGGCCGATTCTCGACCCGCAGGTCTTTAGGCACATGGGGTCAGGACATCCCACGAGGAAATAGCTTCCCGGAGTGCAGGATTTGCCTCCTTTTCTTCCCTCCTCTGCCTCGTCATTAAGACATTGGGACTCGAAACATGAAGCAACTTGATAGACAAGTTGTCTCCATTCTAAACAATTGGCAGCAAGCTCTGCCCACCTTTCTGGTTAATGTCGCCACACTTCAAGGAGAGCTTCAAAGTGTCTTTGAAGTGTTCTTCCTTGTCCTGCTCTGGAACGCTGGCTATTTGAGAGTTCAGAGAGCAGGACCTTGTGGAGGAGACAGTTTTGGAGGAGATAGTTTTGGAGGAGATAGTTTTGGAGGAGATAGTTTTGGAGGAGATAGTTTTGCAGGAGACAGTCTTGCAGGAGATAGTTTTGCAGGAGATAGTTGTCAGTCATCTAAACACAGGGTTCAGTCCACTGGAGTTGAATTAGCAGGAATTTTGCCTGAATACTCCAGGAAGGACACTAGCCTTTGTTCGATGGTCCTTACGTTAAATCCGTAGGATACAGCGGAGGCATTGCTGATGGAATTTCTCTAGCGCTATTATGTGTTGCTGATACTGTCATGACAGTGGGTTACAGCCCCAAATTACTTACAGACATATCGAACTTTTTAAAGAAGATATGTGTTTTTTTAAAAGACATGCAAGCATGGCAAAAGATGACTGAGAATGTAAAGTAACCATTTTCTAGAAAATTCCTACGTGGATTATTCTTGACCGACCAGTCCCAAAAGAACATGAAATGTCACACCTAAAAAGGTGTCAAGGCCTGCTTCAGACAGAGACACTTGAAAAGAAGAGATGGAATGCAAAGGACTGAACTTTAATCTCCTGCAGTTGCAGAGACAATGGAGAATGACTGCCACATCTCAGCAGATATCCAAAATCACCTCTTGTTGAGTTAAATCACAGAATGTGGAAATGGTCTGTGTTGAAAGAAAATGGACTCTGGGTGAAAGACATGTTTGTTTTTTCCCTTCGAGGAGTACACAAGGAAATGGGTTAAAAAGCTAGCTGCAGACCTGATTGGTGTGTGCTAGTGTTCTAGTGCGGTAGTGTTCTAGTGTGGTAGTATTCTAGTGTGGTAGTGTTCTAGTGTGCTCTGAGAGTCACAGCAGATGGAAATTGACTAGGCATCCCAGCAGCTTGAAGGCAAAGGCTCTCTCTCTCTCCCTCTCTCTCTCTCCCCCCCTCTGTTGCTGGAGTCAAGTCAGCAAAGCCACAATAAAAAAGGAAATTGGACAGCTTCTTTAGCTGACCTGCAGAGCCAAGCGTCTCCAAACCAACTGCTAAACCGACAAAGTAATCTTTACCGGAATCACCCAACTTAATAGCCGCAAAGTTTCATCATCTACCCCTCACAAACAAGCCAAACACTGACTCATATATATTTTTTTAACTTTTATTTGGCCTCAATTTCTCATTTCTGATCTGTGAGTATGTGTGTTGTGTTTTTATTTATTTTCTTCTCGGGTTTTAGTGACTAATAAACTTACTCTTTCCTTGACTGAAAAAAGCCTGGTTAAATTGGCTCCTTCTAAAATAAAAATACATTTGGACCGGGTAAAGGTATCCACGGTGGGGGAAAGGGATCCCCTTTAAATTAACCTTGTTGCGACCATTCGAGGGGTTTGAATAAAGAAGGAACATTCCTCCTCATCCGGGAGGATAACAAAATTGGGGTCCCATTCGGGAAGTCAACGAAATCGGGGACCTTGCCCAGGGGGCTGGTTGTAACAATACACAGTCCAGGTCACACTGCAGCACAGGAGGGTAGTGGGGGCAACTGCTTTGTACACTAGTGCCTGAATTTTTCAGGCGGCCGGCAGACTCAGCGGTGGCGGACGGGGGTGGGGACAATCGCGGAGCTGATCGCCGCCCGTGATTGGCTCTGCGCCGCCATTTTACACGGGTGGGCCTATTAAGGCCCCCCCCGGCGTAGGACGCGAGCGGGGGAGACTGAATCGATATTTAACTAATGAAATCGATGGAGAAAAAATGTATTTGCACATGTCCCCTTCGTGTGACTGTGTCACGTGAGATGAGACATGTTTTTGGATCTCGGAAAAAAATTTCATTTATTTAGTAAAAGCTTTGGGAAACCTCATCCCCGAGGTTTCCTAAAAAACACGAAGGCCGCTTGGCCTTTTCGCCTGCCCACCTTATGGTTGGACGGGCAGCGTTAACAATAACCTTAGTTACTTCCTTAATGGCCTTAATAGGCTGTTTACATACTGACGGGCGTGCAGCCGAATCTGGCAGGCGCCTGCCGAATGAAATATCGCGGGACTGCGCGATTATGTCGGGACACACGCCCGACGTCACCAAGCGTCATTTTACGCGTTAACGTGTCGGGCTCACCCCCCGCACACCAACACTGAAAAACCCTGCCCCGTGATTCGCAGAGGCCTTTGCTGTCAAACACCCACCACCCAAAGCTGGTAGAAGGCTGACGTCGCTACAAGGCCAGGGTTTTCCGGTCGTTGGGCAGGCTTGGCGGAGGTTGAGCGGGAGCGGCCACGAAACGGACCGTGATCGGGTCCCCACTGCGATTTCACACCGGCTGACCAATTAACGGCCAGCCAGCGTGAAACGCCCGCTGCGGTGCCCAGTGCTGCTGGGGCGGGGGCCGCGAGAGGAGCGCGAGCGCGGAAGTTCATCCTTGCGCACGGGCACGCGCCCTGAAATCTCCCTGAGGCCGCCTCAGGGAGCTGGAGACTTTTTTAAATAAAAAAAAATAAAGAAATTAGATCTGTTAAAAACATGCCCCCCCTCATGTGACTCTGTCTCATGAGCAGGGACAGGTTAGAGACGAGGATCCGAGGCCATGGGCCAAGTGCTGGTAAATGGGGTTAGGTAGGTAGGTCAGGTGTTTCTCACGTGTTGGTGCAGACTCGATAGGCCGAAGGGCCTCTCCTGCACTGTGTGATTCTGTGAGTTTGAAAAGTTTTAAATTTGTTTAAAAACATTGGTCCAAACCAGCGGATGAGGTTTTGCTAAAAATACAAAGGCCGCTTGGTCTTTTTCACTCGCCCGCCCACTGAGCAGTTGGATGGACAGCAAAACATTTCAATCAATTAGTTCATTAAGGGCCTTGGTAGGCCGGTTAATGGTCGGCGGACATGCTGCCGACTCCTGTGCGCACCTGCTGACCAAAATACCGCCAGACACTCGCCCAATATCGTCGCGCGTCATTTTACATTGGTTCGGGTCTGGAGCACGCCCGCCCAACGAGCGCAACATTCTGCGTCGGATCTCCTCACCGTCTGTGGATTTTTGAAAGGGGCGTGGGAAGCGCTCAACATATTCTAAAGTCTCTCCTTCAACGGAAGGTGGAGTATTTGGCTGGCCAGGTATGGGTTGATACGCAAGGGTTTTTTTTTTCTTTTTGGTAACATTCGAGGACAGGCCGAGTTTCTTGTAAGAAGAATTGAAGAGGTCGAGAGTGGTTTGCAAATCGGGTGCGGAGTGGACAACAGCGCTGCGGTCATCTGTAATGCGCACGGTCTTCAGCCGGAGAGTAACCGCTCGGCGAAATCCTGGGAAGCTGCTGGGATCCAGGAGATATAGTTGAGGGAAAGTGGCAGAAAATAGGATGACAAATGATTCCTAAAATGAGAGGAGCTTCAGGTAGGGGGCGGAATACAGAGATCACAACCTGACAGCGGAGGCCAACAGTGATGAGTTCAGTTTTCCAAAGCCTGGTTTTAAAGACCCTACGTCATTCATTTAGGAGGCTCTGTTTCCGTTAAAAAAAAGGTCTTTGAACGTTTGTAGCGATCTGTCATTCAAACCCCCCCGCAGCTTTTGATTCTCCCCAACAGCATGCTGCCACTTAAACAAATTAACATTGCCCCAATTAATTAATGTGCAATGAATTATTAACTGACAACTGTTTTCTGTCACCTGGCTATGCCAGAGTAAAAGTTGAGGAGAGAATTAATATTTGACAATAATTGGACAAAGACTTTAATTGTGATTCATCAATAATTGATCATACATGTTTTAGTTATTTCTTTATCATTGATTGTCCTTCATTGAGGCTTCTTTAATTACTTTAATGATATTCTAATTTATTATTTAACAATTGTCACAATTACAGTGTAGTGTGAAACTATCTTTTCACAATGTCAAATTTCATCATAGGTTATTTAACCCGGAGTGTCCACCTTAGAAGGCAGATGGGGCCTCGGGTTAATGCCATGTCAAAAGACGGTACCTTTGACAGTGCTGCACTCCCTCAGCACTGCTGCGTAAGCCTTGACCTTTGTGCTCAAGTCCTGGAGTCGGACTTGAAACCACAACCTTCTGTCGTTGAGGTGTGAGTGCTACCTACTGTGAAAAGCTTTGATAGAGTAGAGACAGGGAGAGTTCTTCCACTTGCACAGAAAAGCAAAACTAGAAGCCTCAACATAAAACATTCATCAAGAAATAAAATAGGGAATTCAGAAGAAACCTCTTTATCCAGAGGGTGAGAATGAGGAACTTATTACCAAAGGAGTGGTTAAAGCGAATGGTATAGATGCATTTTAGGGGAATCTGGATAAAGAGGAAGCAGGGCTCTCGGAGTGGTTGTCTCTGCCCTTTTGCAAGTTTCGCGGGGCTCAGGCAAGGATTCCCATGCGCAGGGTTACAAACTATGGCCAACGTCAGAGCCAGCAAATTTTTGATGGTGATGGCAGAAGAGGTAAAACTTTGAGGGACAACAGCTGCTTAGAGGTGAAAATCTTTTAGGAAGAGGCCTTGTGTGCCATAGAAACATAGAAAATAGGAGCAGGAGTAGATCATTCGGCCCCTCGAGCCTGCTTCGCCATTCAACATGATCATGGCTGATCCTCTATCTCAACGCCGTACTCCCACTCTCCCCTTACCCCTTGACGCCTTTAGAGTCTAAGGGCAGAATTGCCCCAGATTTGCACTAAGTGCGGTAGCGGGAGGGTAAAACGATGTTTTACCCACTGGCCGCAATGGCTGCTGATGCCGTATCATCCCAAACTCACTGCATTAATTATGCATTCCCGGGAAACACGCCATTTCCATGGCGGGCGAGTTCTCATTCGCCCACCATACCATCATCTTGCCATCTCATCACACCGGGCATCTATATTTAAAGTCCAGCCACACGCACACCTCTCAGTGCTTCCAGCCCATGACTGCTGTATGGAAGACTTGGTCCCAAAAGGCAAAAAGGCCCCAGGTTCAATGATGTGTTCCTGGAGCGCCTTTAGGATGCAGTGGAGGCTCGCCGTGATGTCCTCTACCCCTGCTCTGGCAAGCTCAGGGTGCGCAGGAACATCAGGAGTCCCTCACAAACACTCCGCAACGTTACTGTGCACTCACCTCCGAGTTCCCCTCAAAGTGCAGTCCGCCAAGCGCACGCCTTTTATATGCTGTTGTGAAATCGCGCCAACGTGGGCGGACGATCCAGCGGACTGGCCTTATAATGCTATGCAGACGTATTACAATGAGGTTCCTGATGCCTGCTGGTTGGAAACACGGCCCACCATCAACGGGCTGAGTGGATGATCGCAAACTTGTTACACGACGTCGTGAAACCGAATTTTTGGCCTTCTCGCCATGTTGTGCCATCAAATCGTCCAACGCCAGTGGGCACGGAACATTCTGCCCTAGGAATCTATCTATTTCTTGCTTAAATATATCCAGTGACTTGGCCTCCACAACCTTCTGTGGTAGAGAATTCCACAGGTTCACCACCGTCTGAGTGAAGGAATTTCTCCTCACCTCAGTCCTAAATGGCCTACCCCGTATCCTGAGACTGTGACCCCTTGTTCTTTAAGCGCACATGAGGAAGGGGGAACAGGAAACCACCTCATGTATTCATTTCCTAAGTCATATTGCTCATTTAAGTTGCTCTTAGGAGCGACTGAAGAGAAAAGCACAGGATTGTGAGGTGTAGGGAAATGAGCCCTTAGGAAGGTCACTGCTACTAGTATGGTCAGAATATGGAACTCACATGGAGTAGTTGAGGCAAATCATATGGATGCATTTAAGGGAAAGTGAGATGAACATGAGTGAGAAAGGAGTAGGAATAATCCTGTGCAGATAGGATTGGGTGAAGAGGGAGGCTGGTGTGGACCAGGGTCAGATGGCTTGCAATACAAAGGGCAATACCTTTGTATTGAGGCCGATGTGTGACGTGTGACTCCAGATATCGTAAACAGAAATTTTTATTCCAAACTTTCCCTGCTCTCCTTGTAGGATCGAGCCTTGCAACAGGCTTGAGAGCTGGTGCAAAGTAAGATGGATTTGTTTACTGCCAGGAAAAAGGGAATAAAAGCCCGTAGGGGCTGCTCGTAGCAGGTAAACCACCACCACCATGGAACAAATACCTGACGCAGCAAAACCAAAACAAAGGTCACACGCCTGAACTTGAAGATCGGCAGGACTGACAAAGAGAGACAAAAAACAACTTCTTATATGGTAGCAGGAAGCTAGGGAGGGGGATTAAGGAACATCTCCTCAGAGTCAGTCTCGCCCCCAATGGTGTAAAAAATGATGGACTGTGTTGCCTTGCACCATCATCCCTTTTGCCATTTAATCATTCCTAACCGCCCCTCTGTTATGGGCCTTCTCTTTTGTTATTTTTCTGCCCTCCCACCCCTCACATTTTCTCACTTTGAATGAGCTCCAAAGCTCCAAGTCCCTCACTGGCACCTTCCTGTTCTGCTGAAGGATCATTGACCTGAAACATTCATGTCGTCCCACTCTTAGATATCGTCCAGATGTTGAGTGTTTTCGGTATTTCCTGCTTTTAGTTCAGATGGTGGACGACTCTTGGACTTGTACTCACAGCTCAAACCAGAAACCTTGTGGCTGCTTGCTTAGAATGATCAGGGCATTTTCTTGAGTCCCCTGCGAATTGTGTCATCCTCTCGGAAGCTCCTGGTGGATTTTTTTGCCACTTTCCTCCAAATCCAAAGGAAAGGTTTACGCATTTTTTAAAAAAAAAAATCATTCCTGTCTTTTAGGCAAGGTTGGCATTTACTGCCTGTCCCCGGTTTCCCCGAGAAAGTGGAGGCGGGCTCCCTTTTCTATAACTCTTTGCCACAATATTGAAATGTATTATTGAAATGCATTATTAATTTTAGTTAATAATCTCTATCAAAAATGACTATGCAACACCAGGAGATAAATATTTAATGCATTCATACTGCATTTCTCTGTCTGGTATTTTATCACAGGTACAAGCTAACTGACTTGTTTTAAATTAATTTATGCCTCTACTAAAGCATTGGACAGAGCAATGTTAGGCGTTACTTTTTTCATCTGCGATAGCCAGTTCTGAGTTACTGATTTTAATGGTTCTGAGAATATAGACCGTGGATGACTGGATTCCAAGCTCAACTGAACATATTATTGTAGCGCAAAGCCTTGATTTTAAATCCTTGGTTGCGAATGGATGCCAGTGCCTTCCTGTGTCCAGCAGCCACCAGCTTGGCCAATTTTGGTACCACATTGGCATCCCAACCAAAACAATGGGCTGTTAAAATCACATTGGGTCAGAGGCAACCCCCCTCGAGGACACGAGGGAATGGTCCCTGGCACTGAAGTAAGTGGATAGTCAGGGCGGGCTCATTCCCACCGGAGGTGGGCGGGTGGGGTGGAGTAATACTGGAGCAGAGGAGACCCAAGATTTCCTTGCGGGACTTGCTCATCAGCACATGGTCTGTATATTTCAAGGGGACTTCGCTGGTTTGGGGTTTAGTGACCTTATCACCTGCAATCGGGCCTGATCCAGGCAGGAAAGCGTAGCGTTCAATGGTTTAATTGATCTGTGTTTGATTATGTTAGTCTGTTAAGTGCTATATGTTCCCTGTGCTTGATTGATTAGGTCTGTGTGTAGCCTCTTAGAGCAAAAGTAAAGAAAATCTTCCAGAAAGACTGGAGAAGCCTGAGCTGTGAACATGAGTGTAGAAATCCTGTGGTTGCTGAGATATTTTAAAGCACTGAAAATAAACCCATTGTAGGCTTAAACCAAGGTAAACCAGATATCTAAAATATACCACAAACTGGTGAACACACAACAGAAGGGATAGTTAAGTTGAAACGTAAATGTTTTCGAGGGGGGTGTTTGACAGCTGGATGTTGAGAGGGTGTTCCTCTCATGGGGGAATCTAGAACTGGGGATATAGTTTCAAAATAAGAGGTTTCCCATTTCAGACAGAGGCGAGGAGGAATTTCTTCTCTCAGACGGTTGTTAACCTTTGGAATTCTTTACCCTAGAGAACGGTGAATACTGGGTCATTGAACATATTGAAGGCTGAGTTAGACTGATTTTTGATCAGCAAGTGAGCCAAGGGTTATGGAGCATGGACAGGAAAGTGGAGTTGAGGCTCACAGTCAGACCAGCCATGATCTTATTGAATAGCAGAGAAGGCTCAATGGGCCAAATGGCCTAACCCTGTTCCCATTTCTGATGCTCTTATGTTCTAAGTCCCACGCTCCATTTTAACTGTGCTCTTCTACCCTGCTGACGTCTCTTCATGAAATCAAGCTCGAGTGAATAGACACAGAAGAAGAAAGAAAACTATGCTTGAAGATGACAGCGAGGGCACAAAATTGAGCAAACATTCCGACAAATTTGTGTACCTTGGGATTTTACTCAGTATTAATATCGATAGCCAGCATTACTAGATCAAACTCGCACATCTCAATTTGTCTGCCGGGGCATCTAAGATATCTTGAAGGTGCCTCAGTGGGACTTCCATCTATTTACTTAAAGGTGACAGAGAATTGAGACTGTTAGTTATTCAACCGCTTTCATGCACAGTTTTACAAGCATCTCTTTCTATGTTTGTTGAAAACATACCTTGCACTTCATCACATTTCAAATAGTTTCCCACCCCCCCCACTTTTAACAGGTCACTCATTATAAGAGATGAGCCTTTCATATATTCAGTTGTCTGCTCCACCTCCTCAGGTACCTCAATGTGATTATAAGCAGCAAGTATGTGTCAAATTAGGGGGTAGGTTGAGTGTTATACTAAAGTTCAGCTCATGTCTGGACCTCAGTTACTTTCTGTTCCACTCGGACACTAACGCTGAGGGATTAGAATGGATTCTGTGCCTTGGCGACGCCTGTGAATATATTTGTCCAGCCCTTATATTAACCAAGGTAGTCCCATCAGAACTCAATGGTGCTGAGAAAGAAAAAGCAGTGGGTATTTTTTTATTTATTTAACAAAATGAGGGAGCAACCTCTCTTCTGTTGAGGGGGGGCCATTGGGTGGTTTGGCTTCCACTGTCTGGTAATGAAATGTACTCGTGGCACAAAAGCTTGTTAGAGCCCAGAGCCAATAGACAATTCTCTGATGCATGGTTGCTTGGATTTCCCTTTCCTGAGAGTAGCAGCTCCAAAATAAAAAGTAAGGTTTGCATTTATATAGCACCTTTCAGGACCCCAGGAGGTATGAAAGCACTTTATAGCCAATGGAGTACTTTTTTTTTTGGTGTGTGAGGGGAGATGGTGAGATAGGGATAATATCACTGGACTAGTAATATCACTAGTGATAATATCACTGGACTAGTAATATCACTAGTGATAATATCACTGGACTAGTAATATCACTAGTGATAATATCACTGGACTAGTAATCCAGAGGCCCGTGTTCTGAGGCTCTGGAGCGAATCCCACCACCGCAGCTGGTGGAATTTAAATTCAATTAATAAATCGGGAATATAAAACTAGTCTCAGTGATGGTGACTATGACAACTATCATCAATTGTTGCAAAGGCCCATCTGGTTCGCTAATGTCCTTTAGAGATGGAAATCTGCCATCCTTACCTGGTCTGACCTACATATGGCTTCAGCAATGTGGTTGACTCTTAACTGCCCTCTGAAATGGCTTATCAAGCCACTTAGTTCAAGGGCAATTAGGGATGGGCAACAAACGCTGGCCTTGCCATCCACATCCCATGAATGAATTATAAAATAAGTCACTGTTGGAACTACTTCGCATAGAGCAAGCTCCTACAAACATCAATTTGATAGTGGCCAGATAATCCACATTTTAGCGTTGTTGGCTGAGTGGGGAAATATTGGTGAATACACGGGATAACTCCCCTACTCTTCTGTACACTAGTATCGCCTTTGATCTGAGAGGGCAGGTCTGACCGAAAGCCAACACTTCCAGAAGTGTGGCACTGACTCAAAACTGCACTGGGAGTGTCAGGGTGAATTTGTGTGCCTTGTGCCAATGTGGCACTTATGGGGTCTGAACCCATTAGACAGAGTGCTAAAAATGACACAAAAGCAAACATTAAGGAAGCACAATCTCTCTCCATCTGGGTGGTCATTTGGCCAATATGGTCTCTGTTGGGAGGGTGTTGGTTACACATCGGTATGACTTAAAGACGTGTCCGTCGACTTCTGTAGGTTATCTGTGAGTCTTTATTAACTAGGAATATTTACACATGTATAGTAAAGGGTACAAGCTAGAAGCTGTCGCCATTCTTAGGTCTATTCACGTCTCTGGTCAACACCACACTGACTCTGGGTCTGGGTCATGTGCCTTCTTACATCACTGTGTGGGCCGCACTGTACTCAGTCCCACGTTAACCCTATGTGTGCCAGACCCTTAGACCACAGTCGCCTAGGCTGGTTTTGGTTACCTGACGAGGTCAGAGAGGAACTTTTCAGAACATTTTCTTCCCTTATTGGCCCTGAGCTTTTCTCTTTCTGCCTCTTTTACTGTGTCTCCACATGGTTACATGGCTATTGGTGGTCAAAGGGAACAATCTAGTCACAATGTTCTGGCCGTTACAAAGTATTCCATAGCATTTACTAAAAGGCTATTCCCCAGCAAGTCTAAATTATACCCCACACAAACGTTCTCCCTCCCCTCTTTATCTAACGCCATTCCTTTCTCCCTCATGTGCTTATCTAGCTTCAATGCAGCTATGCTTTCCACATGGAAACCTCTACTGTTCCACGTGGTAGTGAGCTCCCCATATTCTCACCACTCACTGGGTAAAAAAGCTTCTTCTGAATTTCCTATTGGAAATCCTCCTAAAGTGGACCATAATTTGATGCACCAGTTGGCCTTTTTCTGCTCATCAATGTTGGATGTTCCAAATTGGGCATTTATTGGCCATGACGGTATTTCTGGCATCAACATTTATGCTTCAGTTCTTCCTCTCATACACCTACCACTCACTTAACAGCATTTCTGACCGATTAGTGCTAATTGCCACTGCTCTTGCTGTCTTCCTACTTGCCCGCCAATGTTCATGTTGCGTTCCTCACTGGGGTAATGGATAATAGGTCAGTCAACATAGTAGGGGAACAAATAGTGATGATTCTGCAATCTGACACTACCAGGCAGGCAGAAGCTGAATTCTGGAAAAGTTACGCCTATCATGGATGACGTTTAGCTCAGCTCCATTTACCCACTTTTGATCCCTATCCATCGAGATGTTTGCCCGTCAATAATCTATCGATCTCAGTCTTGAAAGTTTCAATTGGCCCAGCAGAGTCTAGACCTAGGGACATAGTCTAAGGGTAAAGAGTTGATCATTTCAGATTGAGATGAAGAGGGAATTTTTTTCACAGGGAGGGTTGTGAATCTACGGAATTCTCTATCCCAGAGTGCTGTGGATGTTAAGTTGTTGAGGATATTCAAGGCTGAGAACAAAAGATTTTTGGAGACTAGAGGCACCAAGAGGTATGGGATCAGGCAGGAAGATCAAAGATCAGCCATGATATTGAAAGATGGGGCAAGTTCAAGGTCTACTCCTGTTATTTTTTATCTTCAATCAAAGCCTCCTGGGGGAGGTATTTCTACTTTTCCATTACACCTTTTGTGGATCGGTGCTTCCTAATTTCACTCCTGTGGAATCTGGATCTAATTTTAAGATTGTGCCTCTTTGTTCCGTCTCTCTGTATCTGCCCTATCAAATCCTTTAATTGTTTCAAACACTTTTTGAATCTATCACCCCTCAACCTTGTAAATCCACAAATACAATATAATTGTATGCAACATGCCCTCAAAAAATAACCCATTAAGCCCAAGTGGTCTTCCTTATCAGTAAATATCTTGGAACAGACAGAGGTCAAATTGTTCCGAGATGACTGCAGAGTTTTCTTTCCCCCTATTTGGGAATCCGTTGCATTTGCTGATCGCTTTTTCTGTGGAAGAGAATTTTCCAATGTTGGAGCACAGAAACAGGAGTAAGTCATTCAACCCCTTCAAACCTGTGCTGTTATTCAATTAGATCAGTCCTAAATTTACCTAATATTAGTTTGAACCCAAGTTCCCTTCTCGATTTAATTTAAAATAATATCCTGTCTTTTATCTATTCATGCCGTTTTCTATCTTAGATTCTTCTGCATGCCTCAGGTCTCACTTGCTGCTTTTGGAGACTGAAAAGCTCAAGTTTCGTCAACCTTTATTCATAACCTACGCAGCTGCAATGATTAAATTAAATCATTGCGTATACAGCCTCAGTTAATCCAAAATGCAGCATTCCCGGTATAAAATGTAATCTGTAACATTCCCCTTGACAAGCACTATGAAGGTGGACGTCTGTGTTCGAGTTACTCTAGGCGTTTCATTTGATTTAATTAACATCAGCCAGAAAAAAAAGAAAATCAAGTGCTTCTTTTCTTGACCTCAGGTTGCTTTAGTTGAATAATTAGTTGAATCTGAGTACAGAATTTAAGCTGACAAGTCTATGGACAACTGCCCTCTTGCTCATTCACACATTTGCTTAGTTTAAGCTATTAGACTGCACTACGTTACATCTGAGGTGCTTTGGGATCCATGCACACAAATCAATAAAAGTTAGTTGTTAGGTACAAAAAAAGTAATTGGAAAGGCAAATAGAACTGTTACATTGTTATATTATTTGTAAACAGCTGGGAGCAAATTGTTATGTGAATATGTTTTCCCAGGTTTCCACATTCACTACTGTACTGTAGTCGTATGCCGTGTATTGATGTACCAGTCTGTCAGTCCACCAGCTTGATGGAGAGCTGAAAGAAAGACGCTTGATGAAGCTCCAGTATTTTGAGTCTAAAGTCTGATTATTTTGAATTCTGGGGACCAGAAAACATAGCGGGAATTTGAGCCTTTATCACAGAATCGCAATTTCAAAGAAACTGGAATGCAGAGGGGTAAAACTTCAGTTACAGCAACTCACCAAGGCTCTTTCCACAGCGCCTTCCCAACCCAGCACCTAGAAGGACAAGGGCAGCAGATAGATGGGAACACCGCCACCTGCAAATTCCCCTCCAAGCCACACACCATCCTGACTTGGAAATATATCGCCGTTCCTTCACTGTCGCTGGGTCATAATCCTGGAACACCCTCCCTAACAGCGCTGTGGGTGTACCTACACCGCATGGACTGCAGCGGTTCAAGAAGGCAGATCACCACCACCTTCTCAAGGGTCAACTAGGGATGGGCAATAAAAATGCTGGCCCAGCCAGCGATGCCCACATCCTGTTGAAAGGAATTTTAGAAAGTCGTATAGAGGGCATCATGTTTCAGGGAGTATATACTGTGCGGGATTTAATCGGCCCAATGGGATTCTTACCCTCCAGTGGAAAACCAGCAGGAAACATCCATCAGTTCCACTAGGGAGGCCTGACTGTATTAAGTGCCCTCCAGTCACTTAAATGGCCATCATCAGGCCTTACCCTGGATTCAGGACCCTAGTGGCCGAAGTCCCGCCCGCTGAGAGCTGCTGGCCAATCAGAAGTCGGCTGCTCCTCATTGCCCGTCAACCCAACCAGGGGAACGGTGACAGAAATGCACCAACCAGAGGCTCAGGATCACAGGCCAAAGGTCAGTGAGGGTGGAATGGGGATTAATGGGGTGGGGGCCATGGGAGAGTTTTGGGAGTTGAAGGCAAGGGTAGGGGGTTGGCTTTCAGCACCCCACACAATGCTGGGTCCCTTGATTGGGCACAGAGTGCCTGATAATGAGGGAGCCCCCTGGAAGGCCACTGACAAACCCAACCAGGGCTTGCTGGATGGCCTTTGGGGAGAAGTGGGGATACCGTGTAATCCCTGAGACACCACTGAATTGTCATGGGCCGAGGGATAATGGGTGTTAATTGGCTAATTAATGAGCCTAATTGACATCCCGTCACGGACGGCCAGGAACCCTGCATCAGCTCCTTCCTCCCTCTGACTCAATTGGAGGACATTTTGCTGCCGCGGGGCGACTCCCACGATTAAGTGGGCCCGGGCGCCATGGTTTCCATCGTGACGGGCGGGATTAAATTTATGCCGACTGGCTTTCCAAGGAGTGCACTGCAGATTTGCCGGAATTCAGCAAGAGGGTTAAGTTATGTGGACAGGTTGCATAAATTAGGCACGTATAGCCTTGAGGTTAAAGATTAAAGTGTGATCTAATTGAGTTGTTTCAGATAATTAAAAGATCCGACAGGCGAGATTGAAAGAAACCACTCCCTCTGTGGGGAGTACACGATGTGAAGCCATAAAAATAAAATTAAAGTTAGGCCATTCAGGGAAGACATCGGAAAGCACTTCTTCACACAATGGATAGTGGACATCTGGAACTCTCTCCCTCAAAACGGTGCTGAGGCTGGAGGTCATTTTAAAAAATTTGTCCCAAGATACAAGCATCGCTGGCTAGACCAGCATTTGTTGCCCATTCATAACTGCCATCCATAAGTTGGTGGTGAGCCCCTTCTCGAAACACTGGTGTAGGTACACCCGCAGCGCTGCATGGAAGGGAATTCCAGGTTTTTAACCCAGCAACAGGTAAGGAATAGTGATATGTTTCCAAGTCCAGATGGTGTTTGACATGGGGAGGGGGAATCTTGCTGGTGGTGGTCTTCCCATGCCTCTGCTGTCTTTGACCCTCTAGGTGGTAGAGGTCGTGGGTTTGGACGGCACTGCCGCAGAAGCATTGGTGAGTTGCTGCATGTTTAGATGGTGCACACTGATGCCGCCACATCACCGGTGGTGTGGGGTGGGGGTGGTGGTGGATGTTTAAGGTGGTGGATAGATGCTGATCAAAGTGGATAGCTTTGCCCTGAATTGTGTCAAGCTTCTTAGGTATTGTTAGAGCTGCACTCCTAGTTAGACCCTAGTTCTAAAGATCAAGATTTAGTATCAGTTTGGGTAGAGATGAGAAATAACAAAGGTAAGAGATCACTTGTGGTAGCAGTTTATGGGCCACCTAACGGTAACTACACTGTAGGGTAGGGTATACAGTATGAAATAATAGGGGTTTATAAGAAAGGAACAGCAATGATCATGGGTGATTTTAATCTACATATAGATTGGACAAATCAATTGGCAAAGGTAGCCTGGAAGATGAGTTCATAGAGTATTTTCGGAACAATTTCTTCAAGAGCACATCCTAGAGCGAACTAGACAGCAGGCTATTCTAGACCTGGTAATATGCAATGAGACAGGATTGAATATTACATTCAGTTTGAGGGAGAGAAGAGCAGGTCTGGGACTAGTGTTTTAAACTTAAATAAAGGCAATATCAAGGATATGAAGCTGGTTAAAGTGAACTTGGAAATTAGGTTAAGGATTGGGTTTATAGATATGCATTGACAGACATTTAACAAGATATTTCATAACACTCAGCAAAGATACGTACCAGTGAGAAAGACGCTAGGAGAAGAATGTGTCATCTGAGGAAGTTAAAGGGAGTATCAAATTGAAAGAAAAGCATACAATTCTGCAAAGATTAGTGGTAGGTCAGAAGATTGGAAGAGAATTTAAAAACCAGCATAGAATGACTAAAAAAAAATGAGGGAGAAATTGGAGTATGAGAGAAAACTAGCTAGAAATATAAAAATAGATAGTAAGAGTTTCTACAAGTACTTAAAAAAGAAAAGAGTAACTAAAGTGAGTGTTGCTCCTCCAGAGAGTGAGTCCGTTAAGAATGGGTAATAAGGAAATGGCAGAAGCATTGAACAGATATTTTGTGTCTTTCTTCACTGTAGAAGACACAACTAACATCTCAGAAATATTTGTAAGTCAAGAGGTGAAAGGGAGGAACTCACCAGGGAAATGGTACTGAGAAACCAATTAGAACTAAAGCCTGCCAAGTGCCCAGCTCCTGATGAACATCTTAAAAGTGGATATGGAGATAATAAAGGCATTGGTTATAATTTTCCGAAATTCCCTAGATCCTGGAAGGGTCCTATCCAATTGGAAAATAATGAATGTAACTCCTCTATTCAAGAAAGGAGAGAAATAGAAAGCAGGAAACTACAGACCAGTTAGTCTAATATCTGTTGTAGGGAGAATGCTAGAATCTATCATTAAGAAGGTTATAGCAGGCCACTTAGAACATCTTGATGCAATCAGGCAGAGTCAGCATGGTTTTATGAAAGGAAAATCGTGTTTGACTAATTTATTAGAGTTATTTGAGGAAGTAACAAGCAACATAGATAAAGGGGAACCTGTAGATGTTGTGTACTTAGATTTCCTAAAGGCATTTGGCAAGGTGCCACATTAAAGGTTACTATACAAAATAAGAGCTTATGGTGTAAGGGGTAACATATTAGCATGGATACAGGATTGGTTAGCTAACAGGAAGCAGAAAGTAGGAATAAATGGGCCATTTTCAGGTTGGCAAGCTACAAATAGTGGAGTGCCATGATGTGCAATCATCAGCCAACATT
Source organism: Cetorhinus maximus (assembly GCF_964194155.1). Lineage (NCBI taxonomy): Eukaryota > Metazoa > Chordata > Chondrichthyes > Lamniformes > Cetorhinidae > Cetorhinus > Cetorhinus maximus. Next base: position 13,099,124 of record NC_135908.1, on the reverse strand, counting down.
TCTGTCCTTATGATGGAAGGAATATCATTGAAAAAGCAGCTGAAGATGATTGGGCCTAGGATGTTACCCTGAGGAACTCCTGCAGTGATATATTGGGGCTGAGATGTTTGGCCCCCAAAAACCACTACCAGCTTCCTTTGTGCTAGGTATGACTCCAGCCAGTGTAGAGTTTTCCCCCTGATTTCCACTGACTCCAGTTTTACTAGGGATTCTTGATGCCACACTCGGTCAAATGCTGCCCTAACACCAAGGGAGATCACTGTCACCTCACCTCTTAAGTTCAGCCCTTTTATTCATGTTTGGACCAAGGCTGTAATGTCCCTTCAGCTGAAGGACACTGGTGGAACCCAAACTGAGAATCGGTGATCAGGTTATTGCTGTGTAAGTGACTCTTGGTAGCACTGTCAACAACACATTCTATTACTTTGCTTGAGAGTAGACTGATGGGACAGTAATTGACCATATTGGATATGCCCTGCTTTTGTACACAGGACATACCTGGGTAATTTTCCTCAATGTCAGATAAAGTGCCAGATTTTTGCTAACAAGGAGGGTCACTAGAGGCAGGAAATTTCCTGACTCAGCAGACCCCCCTCAGTTTAAGGGGCCCTGTTAAGCCCAATTTATGCTCTGGGAAGTAGGGGAAGGATTGTGTTGGGCCCACTGAACCTGGAAGCAGAACCTAAGTGGTCACAGATGTGAGTGATTGTCAAGGTGGGCTGTTTGGAAGACCTGCCTCTGTTCTCTGGAACTTTTTTCTACATGCATTATATGCTGTTAGGTGCTCTAGTCCACTTCTAGTCAAACTCCACATGAAAGACAACTAATCCATTAATAGCCTCATTAAATTGTCAATCAAACTGTGAACTCAGGACTCCTGATGTGATAAATATAGCTTTTGAAACTCAGCCTAGCATTCATAATGGCATAATGCTAGCCCTTGGGAAAATGTCAACACAGACCTCTATATAAAATGCATGATCAGATGGTAGTGTTTCTGTCCCAACCTATACCAGATGGGCTATCAATCAACATAATCCAGCAGAATTTTTAAAAAAACTCTCTGAAAGCTTAAGCCTGAATTATTTTAATGTTTAATGAGGCGGTGGATTTAAAATACCTCAGATCATGAGAGTTATCCACCCTTCAAGAGCATTTATGTCCACTCCACCAGTTTGTGATGTCCACACTGAAGGTTAAGGCCCTTGCAACGGCTAAAATGAGGTCTTTTTGAGCTCAGCACTAAGTTCAAATGGCCTTGCTGTGTTCCGGTTTCCTCCTGTGTCAATCGCGCCATGGCCCCTTGCCTCAGTTGGAAAAAAAAAACTGGTTCTGCCAGAGATGGAGACAGGACAGCTGCATCCGGGTCCTGTCCGTCAATTTTTAAAGCTCGGCAAACTCTTCCTGATCCTTTGAAAACATGGGAGGATTCCAGTGTTGTAGACACACTGGATCAGCTTGGCTTGGGTTGTGGCCAGGTCTGGAGCACAAGTCTTCAGCACTTTGGCCGAAATGAGGGCCCACTTCCTTGGCAGTATCCGGTGCCTTCAGTTGTTTCTTGATATGGCACGAAGCGGATCGAATTAGCTGGAGGCTGGCATCTGTGATTCTGGGGCCCTTAGGAGGAAGCCAAGGTGGATCATCCACTTGCATTTCTGGCTGACAACAATTGAAACCTTGAAAACTGAGATTGATAGGTTTTACTTTTGTAAGTAAGAGCATTAAGAGAGTAAAGATTGTTAACTACAGTTGAGATACAGGTCAGCTATGGTTTAACTGAATGCAGCGACAGGCTTGAAGGGTTGAATGGCCTCCTCCTGTTCCCACCTTCTCTATCATGTAAAAGGACATGGTTGTAAGCTGCAATATTCAGTGTTTGAAGACAGGAAGCCTCCTTGTTGCAAGGCCACACCAGCAGGGTGTTTCTAATGTCACTGAACATTTCATTATCTCAATTATGTATTGCCTTGCAGGAGGGATGTACAAACTACAGTTCACAGGCTGCATGCAGCTTGTAATCACTAACCACCGTGTCCCAAAGCCCAGGCAACTCGGTCCGTATGTCTTTAGAATTCGAATTCTATGGATCTGGAGTTTAGAACAGGTTGAATCCCTGGTGAGCAAAGCCCAAACCAGGACACCAAGATCTGTTGGTAGTCACAGACCGGGATCTATGGGAATTATTGGCATCACTAATTTAAAGTTTAACTGTTACCCTCAAAACACTGTCCCATGCACATAAATGCACTGGGCAGAGAAACAACCTCAGTAATCCTACCTTACAACGCAGTCAATAGCTGATAAACATTATTGCAGTTGTGGTATGTAGGTTTATGAGATAGGCAGCCCTTAAATGCAAACCATTTAGTCATCATTAAATTGTGGAGTCTTCCATTCTTACACACAACTCTCTAAATTTATAGCTGTGTTGTCCAATTATGTCTTCCCGTGTGTTGCATTGGGGATAAGCAAACCATTATCACTCTAATTTATATTGATCTAAACCATACAAATATCATTCAATTCAATGCCACAAGCACTCATCTGAAGGTATGGTATCACCAATGTTGTATTACAAAACAATGAGATCTGCTCAGACTTGCACTCTGCAAAATCCTCCTTCCTATTGTCACATTTTTGTCACCCTTTTGTATGACTTTTTCCATTAAAAAAGCCTATGCCTACATTTATAATAGAAATAGCCTATGTAAACATGTCATGCTGTGATACATGCTTCTGCCAGTAGTCGCATCTTAGCATCTCCCAGCTCCTCAACCTGGAGGGGATCACTTCCACAGCAATCAACTCAACTCCCTCCTTAAGCTGCCCTCAGTTTTCCTTTTTAACTATAAATAATATCAAATCACAGCCTTATATAAAGCTAACAATTGAATCTATAATTTAAGATGGGAACTAAATTATTTCTAATTATCCAAATATTTCCTTTTGAATTTGAATTCATTCTTAAGGATATGAGCATTGCTAGCAAGGATTGCCTTTATTGTACATCTTTAGTTGTCCTTGTGGAGGCGGCAATGGGCCCTCTTTATGATCCACTACAGCCCATGTGGTGAAGGTACTCCCAAGGTGCTGTGAAGTTCCAGAATCTTTAGCCCAGTGGCAATGAGGGAACGATGGGCGATACATGTCTCAGGATGCTGTTTGACTTAGAGATGATCAAGTGGTGGCATTGCCACCTGCTGCCCTTGTCTTCCAAGGTGATGGAGGTCACTGGTTTGGAAGGTACTGTCAACAGAACTTTTGGAGAGTTATAGCAGTGTGCCTGGCAGAGAGTACATAGTGTAGCCAGTTTCTGCTCCTGGTGAGGGAGTGGGTATTTAGATGGGCTACTGAGCAAGCGAACTGCTTTGTTGTGGATGGTGTCGAGTTTCTTGGACACTCAGCCAGGCAAGTTGAGAATATTCTACTCTCTAAGACTACACTTGGCTGAGTCAGTGATAGGTCAAACTAACAGACTGAATGAATAACTGTACGATTAATGTTGATGAACATTTTCAGAAAGTTCAAAACTAGTAAGTTTTGGTGGGACTGTTTACATCATGATGAAGCCTAATCCCGTTACACATTGCTCACACTTCTTTACAGCAGAGGGGTATCTCAACTCCTAATATATCACTGCACTGAAACCTTGTAAAATGCAGCAGTAGAGTTATCGTATTAATGCTCCTTAATATAAGTTACTGCGTTCCCTTAGGTTTCCTTTAGTGCTGTAGAAATTGCTAAATAAAATAAAGCAGCTCCACTGAGCCCAATAAAACATATTTCAGACAGTTTTGGTTAAGATGCACAATATTTCAGTAAATATTTTGCGATGAATTATTAAAAAGGAAATTTTTTTTACTTTTGCCTCAAGGAATAATATCGTTAAAGAGCTTAATGACTAACCGTCAGCACTATTTGGAAGTTAATGCTGTTAATCATCACAGTTAATTACCTCTACCAGCGCAATCCAAGATTAATGATGTTCCCTAATCTGTTAAAATGATACTGATGGCCTGAGACACGAGAATCCTTTCAGAAGAGTTTGTTGTTATTGATTCATCAATAATCAATCAACTCTACCTGACAAACCATGTATCTCAATTAAGATGATCAGAAGATACATACTTCTGATGATGTGAATGCTAGAATCGACTTGTTTTCAAGTTGCATGGTCAAAATCATAGAATAATACAGCATGAATGAGGCCATTTGGCCCATTGTAGCTGCACCATCTCTTACAAAGGACTCCAGTTAGTCCCACTTCACATATCCCAGCAATTTTTGCTCATCGAGTTTTGATCAATTCCCTTTGAAGCTCACTATTCAATCTATTCAGCTGAATTGAATTGGACCTGAGCCTTGATATGGTATATGATCCATGGAACTGAAACCTTCCCATTTTGGTTAATTAAGGAACAACTGGGGTAAAATTCATTGTGGGTGTGGTAACACCAAGTGTGTGGTATCACATTTCCTGTCCATTAAATACCTCACTCAATATTTAGTGCCTTTGAAGTGAATGGCGCTATTAGTTGGAGCCTATTGTGGGCAGTCGATGCATCACCTCTTCCACCTCTTCAGATTGATGCATTCACTCCTCTGTTGTCCTCCTTACATTACTAACCATTTCCCCAATCTCTTTATGCATGTCAGGAGCACAACTAAAAAGGCAAACTGTCTAGTGGGAACATTCATTTTCTGTAGGCCTATAGAAGAATAAGCAAATTTCTTATGACTTAGAAGATAGAGAGTATGCACCCAATCCTGGATTATTTCTATTTTTTTTTGAGCAGAGGGGGGCAAGGTTTTAGCACAGCTCAAAATGTAAATACACCTGTCCTGATCATCATAGTCTAACTGAGATATACATATCTTTGCTGTGGGTCATCGTTGTAGTGCTGTTATATCTGTCTGATCCTTGCTACACCAATCAAAATGATGGCCTTTCCTACTCATCCTCTTTAATATAGGTTAAACTGAATAACCTCAGAGGGGATATGTTCATCTGCAAAACAGGTCACTGGTTATATTGATGGTGTCAGCTATGGTTCAGTTGGTAGCACTCTTGCCTCTGAATCAAATGGTTCTCTGTGTTCCACTCAGTCTTGAGCATAAAATCAAGGCTGACGCTCCAATGCCATACTTAGGCAGTGCTGCACTGTTGGAGGCGCTGTCTTCTGTATGAGACATTAAACTGAGGCCCCATCTGCCTGCTCAGGTGGAAAGGTCCCATGGCACTCATTTGAAGAAGAACAGAGGAGTTATCCCTGGTGTCCTGGTCAATATTCATCCCTCAATCAACATCACAAAAGCAGATTATGTGATAATTATCACACTGCTGTTTGGGGGTGCTCGCTGCGCACAAATTGGCTGTCACGTTTCCCACATTACGACAGTAACTACACTTCACAAGTACTACGTTGGCTGTACAGCATTTCGAGTCCTCCAGTGGTTATGAAAAGTGCTAAGTAAATGCCAGTCTAGAGGTATTAAAATAAAGGTCTGCAGAGAAGATAATAAGGATTTGTTCAGCAGAGAGGCTAACACGTCCAACCGTGAGGTGGCATTGACTTGTTTATTGTTATCATTGGGGACTTTCATTAAGTTATGAAGAGAGGTTGGATAGACTTGGGTTGTTTTCATTGGAGCAGAGAAGACTGAGGGGCGACCTGATCGAGGTGTACAAGATTATGAGGGGCATGGACAGGGTGGATAGGAAGCAGCTGTTCCCCTTAGTTGAAGTCTCAGTCACAAGAGGACATAAGTTCAAGGTGAGGGGCAGGAGGTTTAGGGGGGATGTGAGGAAAAACTTTTTTACCCAGAGGGTTGTGACGGTCTGGAATGCGCTGCCTGGGAGGATGGTGGAGGCGGGTTGCCTCACATCCTTTAAAAAGCTCCTGGATGAGCACTTGGCACATCATAACATTCAAGGCTATGGGCCAAGTGCTGGTAAATGGGATTAGGTAGGCAGGTCAGGTGCTTCTCACGTGTCGGTGCAGACTCGATGGGCCGAAGGGCCTCTTCTGCACTGTGTGATTCTGTGATTCATCAGGTGCCTTACAGGAGGAGAATGAGCATGATAAATATAGACAAAGGACATGGTCTAAAAGGGGCCTTGTCTGAATATATCATAGTAGTCAAACTACGTCAAAGATGTGATGAGACAATGGTTCACAGTCAGCTCCACAAGGGCAGATTGGACATATCAGTTGACTTGGAAGAGTCTTAAGTATGGGCTGGGGCTAGCAGGAGTAGAAAATTGCCAGCTGCATTGGGAAGGTGTTTGGTCAGGGTCACGGATCCTAAAGGAAAGATATCTGGGAACGCCAGTGAAGAAGGTCTGTGGTAGGATCATCCTTAGTCTCAATCCACAGGAATGTGGTTGACTCGTGACTGCTCTCTGCAATGGCCAAGCAAAGCCATTCAGTTGAAGGGCAATTAGGGATGGGCAACAAATGCTGGCCTTGCCAGCGACTCCCACATCCAATGAGAGAATAGAGAAGCAAAAAGGATATAACTGTTTACACCTGGGTTAGGGTTATAGTGAATTGGAGTAAATTTGAGTAAAATGGAACAATCTAAATTCTTATTTTTCAAGAGCTGAGCATCATATGTCTTTGGGGAGCAGTATCATTTAACTTGTTGACTGCCATGTTGCTAAAGATCCATAATTCAGGTCCTTCAAAGGCAAATCTTAACCTAAAGTCTTGACTGACCCCAAAGTACACTTGTATTAGATATATTTTGTCTTTTATATCATGTCTGTGCACTATAAGCCTGGCTATTCTGAACACACAAATACAAATCTGTGAACATTTTCATCACAGGGTCAGAAGTCAGCGACATAGACGATTCTTGGCAAAAAGTTCCTTCACTGTCGCTGGGTCAAAATCCTGGAACTCCCTCCCTAACAGCACTGTGGATGTGCCTACAGCACATGGACTGCAGCGGTTCAAGAGGGCAGCTCACCACCACCTCCTCAAGGGCAATTAGGGATGGACAGTAAGTGCTGGCCCAGCCCACATCCATGAATGAATAAAAAAGGAAAACTGGAAAGGACATAAGACAAACAAATATGTAGCGCGTTGTTATGATCTGGAAGGCATTGATTGAAAGGGTAGTGGAAGCAGATTCAGTCGTGGCTTTCAAAAGGGAATTGGGTGTGTGCTTGGTGAAAAATTTGCAGGGCAATGGGGAGCACAGCAGGGAAGTTGTTGGATCCTGGTCACCAGTCTGTTGGATCCTATTCACACGCTCGTTGTAAGGGGTGGCCAATTTGCTACTAATGATAGAGTTGAGTCGCAGACGCTTCATAGGTAGAAACTTTGTGTTTATTTACCAAGATACTCAGCAGCAACCAGACACGTGCTTACACTTCAAACTCTATCTCTCTACTCTGCTGCTACTAACTACTGACGACCGACCACGAGCTACAGAGGAAGCCCACGTTACTCTGCTATTGGATACTAAGATCATGTGATCTTCCACTATAACATTCTTCTTAAAGGTATATTACACATCAGATTATCACAGGAGTGGGACTAGATGGATAGCTCTTTCAAAGAGCTGGCATAGGTGCGATGGACTGAATGGCCTCCTTTTGCACTGCCAGATTCTACGATTCTATAACCTCGTGCACACTAATCATCGAATCCACTGCACATTTATTGGGTGTTAAACAATTTACAGTTAATCAGGAGTTTTGTCAACGACTTAGTGGTAACTGCCTATAGCTTTCTCCATGCACTGATTGAGCTGTCATAGAAATACTTATCCTTGAACACCACTAGCCTGTGTCATAAAAATAATAAATAATGACACTTAGTCAATTATGCACACTTATCGCTTCAAATCCAACATGAAGCTGATCTCTCCGAATGTTTTATTCTGCATGTTTTTTACATTTGTTTCATTTGAAAGTGGAGCGACAACTGTATATATAAATAATTGAGATAATCTAACAGCCTTAAGTATACAAGATGTGATAATTAGATGAATCACTGCGCAGCATCAGCTCCCAAAAGCTGAGATCATTATTTTTGGATCCCTTACTCAGTGCGGGACATTTACCATGCGTGAGTTTCAAGGCTCAGTGGCCACTGATAACTTACACACCAAAACATTGATACATTTGCAAATGACCCCATGTTCTGCTATGGAATTGGCACCATCCAGGAGCTCACCTATTATAAAAGCTGTTGGATATATGCTTTCAATGGACTATTTATCCTTACTGTTAGCATAGGCGTCTCACAGTCTGTATTAATGCATTCTTTTTCAGAAGGTTGAATAATGCATCATTCACCTTATTGATTTCCATATCAATGTAGCTTGGAAACCGAAGAAATATAAGTAATAAGAAAACACCGTCGCATTCTTTGTTCATCGATCTAACTCCTCTCTAATCTGCACCTTGAATGTCTCTAATGTGCTTGCCCATCATGTTATTATTTTGGGAGGGTTTAGAATTCGCAGATACACGGTTAGTCACATTAGAAGAATCCTCGTGCATCACCCATTCTGTCCCTGAATTCAGGTTTTATGCCATTCACTTGACGCTGAGTCGAGTATTTATTAATTATATAAAACAGTACCAAAACGTAGTGAAATGCTTTGCACTATCAGGCAGGAAAGTTGAAAGCTGTGATCTTGCGCAGTTGCCGTGTCGGAATGGGAGACAGACGGGCTGTGGAGAACACGAGGCACAGTGTGGAGTAGGAACAAGGCAAGGTGCTCAAAGGAGCAGAAAGTGAGCTCTGGCGGAGGAGAAGGGGGTGGGTTGGGGGGGTGAGGAGGGGGGGGTGGATACCAAGGCGTGACATGGTGATGGGGTGCCACACTGCCACCACGGGCAGTTGGGACAGGTATGCCAAGTGGGGAGGCTTCAGCAGGAATAGGATGAGTCCATTGTGAGTCAAGTTTCAGCCAATCCACACAATGCTGCATTACCTAGTGGTCTCCTCTACATTGGAGAGACCAAACGCAAACTGGGCGACCGCTTTGCAGAACACCTGTGGTCTGTCCGCAAGAAAGACCCAAACATCCCTGTCGCTTGCCATTTTAACACTCCACCCTGTTCTCTTGCCCACATGTCTGTCCTTGGCTTGCTGCATTGTTCCAGTGAAGCCCAACGCAAACTGGAGGAACAGCACCTCATCTTCCGACTAGGCACTTTACAGCCTTCCGGACTGAATATTGAGTTCAACAACTTTAGATCTTAAACTCCCCCTCCCCCCATCCCCATCCCGTTTCTTCCCCCTCCCCTCCTTTTTTATTTACTTTTTAAAAAAATTTATATAGATTCTTCTTTTCCCACCTATTTCCATTATTTTTAAATCTACAACTAATACCTTGTTAGTCTTTCCACCCCACCCCCACTAGAGCTGTACCTTGAGTATCCTGCCTTCCATCCTTAATTAGCACTTTTCTTAGATAATATCACCACCTTCAACACCTCTTTGATCCTTTTGTCTGTGACATCTTTTGATTATCTGCTCCAATCACTGCTTGCTTGTCCCCACAACCACCCCACCCTCAACTTCTCTCTCCCCCCCGCCCCCCCACCTTAAACCAGCTTATATTTCACCTCTCTCCTAACTATACTTCAGTTCTGTTGAAGGGTCATGAGGACTCGAAACGTCAGCTCTTTTCTTCTCTACCGATGCTGCCAGACCTGCTGAGTTTTTCCAGGTAATTCTGTTTTTGTGCTGCATTACCTTATTCAGTTTCCTATAAGATACATTTTAATTCGCTGCTTCCATTGCCCCTTACCAATAGCTTGAATGTTAACAAGTTTTAACAATGGACCAAGGGTTGGCAAATGGGATTAGGCTCAATAGCTCTTTTTGGACTGTCACAGACACGATGGACCAAATGACCTCCTTCTGTGCCATAAATTTCCAAGATTGCATAATTTCTGTCCACATAAACTGGTACAACTCTCCTGCTTGGCTATCCTATTGGTAGCTTCATTTAAAAAAAAAAATTAACCCTTTTGTGGGATGTGAGCATCGCTGGTGAGGCCAGTATTTGCTGCCCATGTAAAGTTGCCCTCGGTTTGAGTCGGCAGTTACAAACTGCCCATTTCAGAGTTAAAAATCAGCTGCATTGCTGTGGATCTGAAGTCACATGTAGGCCAGACCTGGCAAGGATGGCAGATTTCCTTCCCTAAAGGGCATCAGGAAAGTGGAGCTGAGACCACAACCAGATTTTATTGAATGATAGAGCAGCTTCAATGGGCCAAATGGCCTATTCCAATGTTCCTATCAGTGTACCAGATGGGTTTTTAACAACAATGATAATTTAATTGAACACAATGACTGAGACTCGCTTTCAATACCAAATTGTTCCATTAACGAATCTAATTAATTAATTGAATTCAAATTCAATCAGCAGCTATGGTGGGATTTGAACTCATACCCCCAGCATGTGCAGCAGAGTGGCGCAGCGGAAGCGTGCTGGGCCCATAACCCAGAGGTCGATGGATCGAAACCATTCTCTGCTATTTATATACTCACTAAAATAAACATACCCCCAGCATATTAGCCTGGGCCCCTGGATTACTAGTAGTGACATTAACACCATGCCCCCATCTCCCCAAACTCTTGGTACTATTCTATCAAGTGAAGGTTTGAAACTCTTTCGAGTTATCAACAGTCACAGATTGCAACTCTTTCGAGAACAATCACAGTTCTTGGTTTCCGGGAGTGGGACATGAACCCACAACCCTCTGATTCAAAGGCGAGGGTGCTATGAACTGAGCCACAGCTGACACCTCAGCAGGCTTGGAAACTCTTTCGAGTTATCAACAGTTACAGATTGCAACTCTTTTGAGTACAATCACAGTTCTTGGTTTCCGGGAGTGGGACATGAACCCACAACCCTCTGATTCAAAGGCGAGGGTGCTATGTGAAGGTTTGAAATTGCACCAACCTCTTGCTTCTCTTGAGGATGATGCAGTCACAGGTGCTCCATTTTGTTATCAACTAATTAAAGATCTCTGAAATCTATATACATGTCTTTCATTTTGTCTTATTGTCTAGTCTGACTGTTGTGTTAAAGTCAGTCGTAATTCAACAGTTCAGTAGTCACTGCATGTGAATTAGTTTATATTGCCTCACAGGCAAAAGATAAAGGTTACTATTGCTACACATCATAAAGAGAAATCAATAGCAGTATGACATTAATAAATCTCGGAACAATTTGATTAACCCTTTACTTTACACTCTTGCCCTTATTTCTCTCCTACAATCATGCTTCAAACTTTCCTGCTATCCCCCTGGCACCTTCTACACCTTCACAAAGCTTATCTTCTTCCACACCACTTTTCCCTTAACTAGAGGCCCCAACGTCGGGAATCGGCCATTCTTCCCAACCTGCATCGAGCGTCAAGTTTGTAGCACTAAAACGAGCCCATCTGCCCAACAGGTCCATATCATTGTTTATAGTTCACATGGCCCACCCCCTCACACCCCTTTCATCTAAATATCGAAATACCTCCATGTCTACCCCATCAAATCCTTTAATTCTCTTAAAGATCCCTATCAGATCAGCAGTCAGCCTTCTCAGGCTGCGAGTCCCAGTCTGCCCAATCCTTCCTAGTACCAATAACACCATATGTCTATTTATCCACAACAGAAGCAAGTTGTCACTATCACTTTTACCCACCATTTTTCCCATATTCATTCACTCTTTTATCCTTCAGTCACCTATCCAACCTTTAACGTTGACCTCTTGGTCAGAATGACTCAGTATTCCATTACATTGAGCTAAGTGTTCCATCAAAAATAAAATGAGCCCTTAGCCTTTTATTCTTTAGTTTCCTTTTCTCAGTTCGCAGAGTCACAGAATTGTTGCAATACAGAAGGAAGCCATTTGGCCCATCATGTCTGCACTGGCTCTCCACGGAAGCAGTTTACCTACTGCATTGCCCCGCATTCTCCCTGTAACCCTGCACATTCTTCCTTTTCAGATAATAATCCAATTCCCTCTTGAACGCCTCGATTGAACCTGCCTCCACCACACTCTCAGACACTGCATCCCAAACCCTAACCATTCGCTGTGTGAAAAAGTTTCTCCTCGTGTCCCCATTGCTTCTTTGCGCAATTACCTTAAACCTGTGCCTTCTCATTCTCGATCCTCCCACCAATGGGAACAGTTTCTCCCTACCTATTCTGTCCAGACCCCCTCATGATTTTGAACACTTCTATCAAATCTCCTCTCAACCTTCCTTTCTCCAAGGAAAACAGCCTCAATTTCTCCATATCTACGTAGCTGAAGTTTCTCATCCCTGGAACCATTCTTGTGAATCTTTTCCACACCCTCTCTAATGCCTTCACATCTTTCTTAAAGTGTGGTGCCCAGAACTGGATGCAATACTTCAGTTCAGGTTGAAGTGTTTTTTTTACACTGAAGTGTTTTATACAAGTTTAACATAACATCCTTGCTTTTTGCTAAGGCCTTTCTGCCATAGTGCACCAGGGGGCTAGGGAAAGTATAGACCCCTCGGGCTGTGCGACTCACAATGAATGTATGCATTGAATTCTTAATGTATCATAATTATATTGAATCACCTCAGAGTGCAACATGATGTATGTTGATAACTCCAATCCCATTGCACTGTCTGTCTGTAATGACCATATTGAAATTAATGTAATATTCATTGATTGTAGTGAAGCACCTCATGATATGTGTAAAAGTTGAATATGATTGCACTTTTTGTGATGGCCATTTAGAAATGTTTTGTAATGTCCTTTCAGATATTTAATGAATAAAGTGTATTTTTCCAAAAAAAAACTTCCTTGCTTTTGTACTCTGTGCCCCTATTATTACAGTAGCTTTATTAACCACTTACCTCAACTTGTCCTGCCACCTTCAGTGGTTTATGCGCACATACACCCAGGTGTATACTCCCGCTGCTCCTGCACCTCCTTTAGAATTGTACCCTTCATTTTATATTGTCTCCCTGTGTTCTGCCTACCAAAATGAATCACTTCACACTTCTCAGCATTGAATTTCGTCTGCTACATGTCCGCTCATTCCACCAACTTGTCTATGTCTTTTTGAAGTTCTGCACTATTCTCTTCGCAGCTCGCAATGCTTCCAAGTCTCATGTCATCCGCAAGTTTTCAAAATGGCCCTTCACACCAAGGCCCAGTTACGTTGCAAATTGCAGAGCCTACATCCAAGGCTGTTGATGTAACCTCAAACTAAAATCAGTATTCAACTCATGCAAATGTCTCCAGCGTAACATTATTTACGCCTCCGAAAATATTTTTTCAGGTCCAGCCGAAATAGCTTCTCATCCCGTCCTTTAGTATTAACTTTGATCTGCTTAATATTTTTCAAATCACTGAATGATTGTAAGCGCAAAAGCACTTTGTGGCCGGGATACCATTTATATCGGGTGACAGTTACAAATGTAAGATTCTATTGTTTCTGTCAGCTATTCCAGCCTCTCGGTTCTTGTGTATCTGAATTTTGCCACTTTCTTTTCTGACTATAATTTCAAAATAGGTCAATCCCATCATCGATTCAGAAAGTGCCCATTATCTGTTTATTTGTTTTACTGAGATGAAATAGGATTTTCAAATCATCTCTAGGTTTCTATTAAGTGTATAAGACATAGAGAGACACAGGAAACAACAGGACTTGTTCTGAATTTGAAGGCTCAGTCTGCCAAGATGATACTGCTGCTATTGTAGAAAATAAAACTCTTAATGACCAGGCAAGGCAGCTATTGTCCACTGGAATATGTCTGATTAATAGCCATCTCTCTGTTTTTGTGACTGACTTTGTACTAAATTCCTTTTTAACTCTGCTTTCAACTTCATGCTCATCTTAAACAATAAGAGCAAAGCAGGAAGAACTCTGCTGCATTTCCTGTCTTCCCTGATTTTCTTTGTCCCAGCGGCCATGTCTTCAGTCATCTATGCCTTAAGCTCGGGTACTCACTCCTTAAACTTCCACACCTTTTCACGTCTTCTTCCTTCCATTAAGACCATCCTTAAAATCTTTCTCTCCATCCAAACTTTGTGGTCACCCCTCCTCAAGTCTCCCCTTTTTGGTTCTGCGTTTGGCAATTGTAGTGATTGTAAGTAAAATCTTTCACACTGTTTTGGGGATCATGTGACTGCAGAGACGAATCAGCCCTAAGCGTGGGTAATCTTAGGGGCGGAGCTTCCTGGTGGTGGCCTTCCCAGATGGGAAAAACAATAAAAACTGGGAAATAAGAATACTGGTCTGAACTGGTCATGTATACCTTACAATGGAACACCAGTAAAAGCTGGAAAATAAGTGCGCTGATCCAAACTGTTTCTTCCCTCTGGGTTGGTTCAAGCACGTAGCTTCATTAGGAGCTTTGTAAATAAAGTTTACTGTCTCTAACAGGAAACCTGTCCAGTACACTGTTTATTACAGTAATGCTCCTTTGAAGTACCTTGGGTGTGTTGCTGTGTTAAAGGCTCTATATAAATGCAAGTTGTTGTTGTTAGCAATGATATTGCGTTTGATCACAGGATTTGAAACTAGAATGCTTCAACAGGTTTCAAATTTCACCTTTACCGAGGTAACCCTCATACTATATGACCCTCATTGAGGCTGAAGTTCAACTCTGGTAGGGGAGATAAACCACGGAGCGAGGATTGCCAACCTATTTTACAGTGACTCCCTCCCTTCGATTTTTCTCTTGATTGACTTCAATGAATAGGGAACTAAGATGACATGTATTATGACCACCAATCTGCTTGGTTAACAACCCTGAGGAAGTTGAATGTGTTGGAGGCTGTGAGTTTTAAAGAGCACTTTGGGTAAAATAAAATTGGAAAATATTCTTCACATCAACTTTCAACGCTCCAGGATTTTTCAGGGGATCATCCATTGTTACTTAATTGGGAATATCTTTTAGTTAACTTTCTTACCAGGAATGGGTGGGTTATCACGAGGAAAGGCAGGACAGGTTAGGCTTGCATCCACTGGAGTTTAGAAGAGTAAGAGGTGACTTGATTGAAGCCTTTAAGATCCTGAGGGGCCTTGACAGGGTGGATGTGGAGAGGATGTTTCCTCTTGTGGGAGAATCTAGAACTAAAGTCGCAATTTAAAAATAAGGGGTCACTCATTTAAGGGAGAGATAAGGAGAATTTTTTTTGTCTCAAGAGGGTTGTAAGTCTTTGGAACTCTCTTCCTCAAAAGGCAGTGGAAGCAGAATCTTTGAATATTTTTAAGGCAGAGGTAGATAGATTCTTGATTAACAAGGGGGTGAAAGGTTATCGGGGGTAGGCAGGAATGTGGGGTTAAGGTTACATGCAGAGCAGCCATGATCTTATTGAATGGCAGAGCAGGCTTGAGGGACCAAATTAGGACCTGCTCCTAATTCGTGTGTTCATATGTATGTTTATTTTGCACCCAACAGGTCAAAGCACTGCAAATAGAATTGACACCCAGGGCAGAATTTAATGCCCTCACTTGAGGTCGGTTTGGAGGAGGGGGCATTTAACCGGGCAGGCGGGGACCTCCCCACCTCTGCCTGGATTAAATCTGGGGTGGGAAGGCTCATGGGCGGCCTTCCTGCCCACCGCCAATTGAAGCCCTTGCGTGGGTAATTAATGCCCACTTAAGGGCCTCATCCACCACTGCTGGGATTCACCCAGCTGTGGGCACGGGACTCGCCATGTGGGAAGCCCAAAAAGCAAACCCTGTTGGGGGTTGCTTGTGGGCTCTCGAGGTTGGGGGGAGTGGACTTCATTCAAAGACACTCAGTGCCTGACCGAGGGACCTGGCATCAGGAATGGGGGAGCCTGCTGAGAGCCACCCCCTCCGCCCTTGCTGCCGACCCCCCCCCTCTCCCGCAACCCCCACCTTGCAACTCCCCTCCTGCCGTCGCTCGCCTGCGGCCTGGGTCCCTCAGTGATCCTGGGTCTCGAATGGGTGCATTACCAGCAGCAGCCTTAGGTCCGCAGGTGGCACCGCTGAGCAATGCACAGCTGCCGGCCTCTTTCCTTGGGACAGGGTTCTTGGTCCTGGAGAAGACCCGTTGCTGCCCAGCTAAGTGCCTGATTGTCATTAACTCCCCCAAAGAAGGCAACACAGGGCTCTCAGCATCCTCTCCGATTCCAGTGTCGCCATCAAGTGGTGTGAAGCTCGAGGCAACACAATTACCTCATGAATAAAACTCTATTTACTCTGCTTCAATGATGTGCTTCAATCGCATAAGGACATTCCATCCCCATGGCGATAGCATGACACTTTCTCACCTAACGGCCTAGAAATTTGATCGGGTCGCATCTGATTCTCAGGCATTATATGGGCGTCTAAACTTCTAATATGGTTGGCAGGAAGGGCATGCTCATTCTGTGCCAGAGGTATGCCACCATATTGGTAAAGGCATCCACAGCTCCTGCTTAACACATGTGTTAGGCCCTTTGCATATCTAGATAAGGGGCTACTGCCTGTTTGAGAAAGGATCACTTGCATTTATATAGCACTTATCATGACCACCAGATGTCTCAAAGTGCTTTACAGCCAATGAAGTGTTTCCACTCTTATAAAGAAGGAAATGTGACAACCAGTCAGCAAACTCCCACAAACAGCAATCTCATCATGACCAGGCGATCTGTTTTTTGTGATGTGGTTTGAGGGCCAAATGTTGGCTGGGGCACCATGGATAACTCCCCTGATCTTCTTCGAAACAGCGCCATGGGATCTTTTATATCCACCTGACCAGGCTGGGGCCTCTGTTTAACATTTCATTTGAAGAATTTTGCGCTCTAGCCTCTGGAGTGGGAGAAACCACATCCTTTTGACTCAGAGGTGAGAGTGCTACCAACATGAGCGACTCAAGTGCAGGAAAGGATAACTAATCTACATCAGCCAGAAGGACATGGTCCACGACAGTGGCTTATTCCGCAAACACTGAGGCACCCTCTTGTAACCAGACCGCAATATCTTAGCAGGACAAAAGCACTGGTGCATACACATAGAGTTCAAGTACCCAAAAGAAGTGATTTATTCCGGTTTTTGTTTACATGCATACCTACATACACAAATGGTGATATAAGGGAAGAATCAAATGAGTCTGATTAATTTCATAGTTGAGATGCAAGTAGAATACCAATAGTTACTCAACACAAGTTGTGCTTGAAACCATTTCAGACCCGGGTCAGAGTCAGAGTCAGGCAGACGTGTCTGATGAAGTGAAAATTTCAATTGAAGATCAAGGGCAAAATCAGTCTTTCATGGAGAAAATCTCTCCTTAGGCTTAGGCTAAAATAGGTCAAGGCCTTTCCCCAAGTTTTGAAAGTTTGGGTCAAGAAAAGTAGTATCCTCATGGGAATAGGAAAGTGATTAAGTTTGATTTGTAAATAAATGAAAAACAAGAATTGTATTTAAGTTGAATGGTATTTGAGCATTTTGTAATTTTTTCATTAAGGAGGGAGAGTGTAATAGCAGCCTTTTGTAACCATTTGTGTATGTAGGTATACACAGTCAAACCAGAATAAACTAGTTCATTTGGGTTCCAGAACTCCATCTGTATGCACCAATCCTGCCAAGATATCACAGGGTGGGTAACAGCCACTATTTGTGTAACTCTGTACTCCTGGGGGTCACCTCTCTAAACACACCTGCTCCACACTACCTGATCCTGTTACAGGTGTTATTACTCATTTGCTTTAAAGAGTATTAACTCCTGACATAAGGCTGGGGTTAATGTGAATGATGCTTCTCTTAGTTGCGTTACTAGGCACAGAAAGAGAACTGCTCAAATACAATACCCATTTTGTGAACTAAGGTTGCTGCGATCACTTCAATTTATTAGAATCACTCACCTTTAATAGTTAATTTAAAGGGGCAGTATATTCATGGAGTGAAGTCCAGGAGGTTGCAGGGTGAAGTCTTTCTGTCCAATTTGCCGCAACTCTAGCTTTCAAACGAAACCCTCTTCCATGCTCTCCATAAATACGAGGACATGGCTATTTGACTGGGTGAGAATGATCTTGCCAGGTGAAAAACTGATCTGCAGATAATACTACATGTTGGCACAATTAGAACAATAACAGCCTGCCTTTATATTGCATCTTTAACATAGCAAAATGTCCCCAGGCGCTTGACATGAGAATAATCAGATCAAGGAAATTAACGTTGACACAGATAAGGAGACATTACATTGGGTGTCCAATAGCTGATCAAAGGGTTAAGTTTTAAGGAACTATTATAAAGGAGGAGCGAGAGAGAGAGGTGGAACGACTCAGCAAGGAAAACCCCAGAGTTAAGGGCTCAGACAGCTGAAGTGTCATGCATGTCCAAGGTCATGAAGAGATTTAAACATGAGGATGAGAATTTTAAAATTGTGGCACTGGCAGACTGGAAGCCAATGTAGATCGGCAAGTGCAGGGCTAACCGATGAATGGGACTTGGGTTATGGGCCATAGAGCTTTGGATGAGCTGAAGGTTATGGAAGGCAGAAGATGGATGGATGCCTCATGCCTGGAGGTAACAAAAAGCATGGGTGAGGGTTTCAGCAGGAGAAGAGCTGAGGCAGGAGTGGGGAAGGGCCACTCCACTGAAATCAAAATATAAGCCGATTCTAAATTAGCAAAAGGCCATATGGCCATCACATCTTCCAACGGTGATTCATTTGACATTCTGTCAGCAGCCTATTTGTAACCTGGTAGCACAATGTGTTTCCCAATCATACTAACTGTGCAAACAACATCTTGGAGGTAACACTGATGCCAGTTTCTGACTCAGTCCGAGTGACAAATCGTTTGCACGCATCATATATAATGCCAGCGCAGTTATTTTTATATTTGTTCTTGGGATGTGAGCTTTTTTTGGCAAGGCCGGCATTTATTACCCATTGCAAATTACCCTCAAGCTAAGGGACTGGCTCGGTGATATCAGAGGGCGGTTAAGAGTCAACCACATTGCTGTGTGTCTGTTGTGACATGTAGGCCAGACCGGGTAAGGACGGCAGATTTCCTTCCTGAAAGGGATTGGTGAACCAGTTGGGTTATTACAGTATCCTGATCAATTTATGATCATTGTTAATGCATAGCGTTTATTCCAGGTTTTTTTTTTAATTAATTGAATGTAAATTCCCACAGTAGGGGGATGAACTTGCATCACTGTAGAATTAGTCCCAGTTGGCTGAATTACTAGTCCACTTTGCCACTATTTCCCTTTAGCTAGCCTGGAGGATGTAATGGGTCCTCGTTGAACCCCGAAGGTAATTCTGCACAAACGTCAGGGCATCTAAACGACAGTTAACGGTTCAACCAAGACCAGATAAGTTGCTCAGATGCGCCTCTTAAGATTGAACTGAAGCACCATTAGTGGATTTTCCAACTGATGGAATTGCTCCCGCCAGGGTTAATGGGATAGGGAAATTTTAAGATTATGATGTCACCATCTACCCCATAGGACTAGCAATGTGTTTTCTTCTGCCTGGCATTTCATAACTACCGTCAAATATCTGCTTCGTTAACTTGACCTGATTTGTAAGTTCGTCTTTGCATTTTCTGTCTTTAACATACCTGAAAGAAATTAGCCTCTAATTGACCTCTCACGACATAAGCATTTAGAGGAACATGACTTTGTGGCCTTAAAGAGACAACACAAGTTGTATAAAGTTGTATCGATACGGGCACTGCAGCTTATGTATTCCCTTTGAAAACCTGCAAGTGCAAGATGTGTTTTACCTGCCATTGACTGTTCTGTTATTTGCCTGTATCGGTGCAGGCTGTGATATGTTCTGAATAATGATCCCTTCTGCTTTCACGTTGGGGAGCTTGACTCTTTCTGAAACTCATCAAAGTAAATCTCCAAAACTGCAATTGCAGCCCGGGTGACACATTGTGTTACATAACGTTCTTTGCTTCTGGGTGCTAGACACAGATCCAGACCAAAAGCTCCTTTTATCTACTGGCTCTGAGGGGCTAACGTCAAATTAGTCTGAAAACCATCATTCTAGCTCCGTAGCACGAAAGGTTCTCATCGAGAATGTCTGATAGAGACAATGGCCCAGAAATTTCAGGGAGAGATGGCCATGCCTGAACTGGTAAATACGAGGGCAACCAATGGGTGGCAGTGATGACCCTGTCGGTAGCACACTTGCCTCTGAACTACGTGGTTCTGGGCTCAAGTCCCAGTCCGGGGTCTTAAGCACAGAAATCAAGGTTGATGTTTCAGTGCAGTGCAGAGGGAGCATTGCACTGTTGGAGGGAGCTGACTTTCGGACGTGATGTTAAACTGAGGTCCCGTGTGCCTGTTTAGGGTGGATGTGAAAGCATCCACAGCTCCATTTTGAAGAAAAGCATGAGAGTTCTCCTAGTGTACTGGCCGGTAATAATCCCTCAATCATTATCAGGAAAAAACAGATTATCTGGTCATTATCACATTGCTGTTTCATTCTTCAAATGTTGGTGGAATATGGAGGTTAGTCTGTGATGCCAACACAACAGAAATATTAGGCCTCAATGATGTCAAGCCAGCAAACTGCCCCCAGGCAGCTCATTGTAACAATCTTAGACAATTGGCTGCAAAATAGAGTTAATAATTGGGGGGAAGGGTAGGAGAACAGAATTGGGATGTCAGAAAGACTTCAATTGGGATACCAGGGCAGGAAGCACCTGATAAGGGGACTGGTGATGGTTGAGCATGTGACAATTTTATTGTTGTGTCAGAAAGGTAGTTAGTCACAAAGGGCTGTAGGCATCTCTCTCCATTAGAGAGAGACAATGCATTATACAGCTTGAGGGGTACCACTCCACATCAAGTGTGCAGCAATGTCCATCGCCAAGAGTGGCTCAGTAGCACCACTACTGACCAGGCTGGCCGAGTCCCAAAGGACAAAGCTGCTAGACTGGGTGTGCGGCAGGTGATGAGGGAGCCAGCAAGAGGGAAAAACATACTTGACCTCAGCCTCACCAACCTGCCTGCCACAGACGCATCTGTCCATGACAGCATCGATAGGAGTGACCACCACACAGTCCTTGTGGAGACAAAGTCCCGCCTTCACATTGAGGATACCCTCCATCGTGTTGTGTGGCACTAGTACTGTGCTAAATGGGATAGATTTCGAACAGATCTAGCAACTCAAGGCTGGGCATCCATGTGGCTCTGTGGGCCATCAGCAGCAGCAGAATTGTACTCGAACACAATCTTTACCCACATGGCCTGCCATATCCCCCACTCTACCATTACCATCAAACCAGGGGATCAACCCTGGTTCAATGAAGAGTGCAGGAGGTCTTGCTACCTTCTTGAACCATTGCAGTCCGTGTGGTGTAGGTACACCCACAGTGCTGTTAGGAAGGGAATTCCAGGATTTTGACCCAGCAACAGTAAAAGAACGGCGATATACTTCAAAGACAGGATGGTTAGTGACTTGGAGGGGAACTTGCAGGTCGTGGTGTTTCCAAATATACATAGAGAGAGATTCCCTAGAGGAGTGAGTCTCATTTTTGCTAGAGTTAGTTTAGGCCATGAAGTCCGATTCTAACTCCAGGTTCAGCCTGGGTGCAATGCCGATCCCAAACCTACAACACTTACAGTCTCAGAGAACAAGGGTAGCAGCTGCTCTGGAGCAACATCACCTCCAAGGTTCCGCTGCAAGGCACAACCCATACATTGCTGTTCCTTTATCATCACTGCACCAAAAACCTAGAGATCATTGTCTACTAGCACTGTGTGGGCACTTTCACCACCCTGACTGCAGCAGTTCAAGAAGGCCCATCACCACCTTCTCAAGGGCAGCTATGGATTGGCGATAAACTCCAGCCTCACTAGCAATGCCCACATCCTGAGAACGAATGAAAAGCCACTTGTGGAACGCGAATGCACTGCGAATGAATGTGGGAATTCGGAAGATTAACTGAATCCATTCACGTTTTGTTCTGACAATCAGAGGAACCAGTCAGGTGGTTTCCCAAATATCCATCACTCTCCACTCAAACTCTTTTCCTCTTCTGCAACAGAGCTAAATATTGGAAGACATGCATTTTCAGAAAAACTTGTTGACATTGTAGGATCGTATAACACGATAAATGCCATAATCATGACAGCGTTGTTAACATTAATAATTTAAGGTGTGTAATTTGCTATTAATAATTCACAATTACAGCATATGCTGATAAATTATTTATACTAACAATGTACATCAGGGCACCTTTATACCTTGTAGAATGCAACACAAAAATACAAATAATCAGAAAACGTAACTGGGAGCTATATGTAACACTGTGCTGTTCTCCTTGACTAAGTGTGCCTGTTTATATGACTTAATATAAACTAACAGTGTTGCCTTATACATTGAGTTCATCCAGTGAATGAACAATATAGACCAGGGAAAAAAAAACACAGAAAGACATTTCTACAGCATCTTTCATGACCTCAGGACGTACCAAGCTTTCACAAACAATGAAGTCCTTCTTGAAGTGTAGGACATGAGGCAGCCAATTAGCACTCAACACAGTCCTACAAATAGCAATGAGATAATGACCAGTAATCTGCTTTTTAGTGATGTTCGTTGGGCATCAAGTAGAACAACCCTGCTCATTCATCAAAAGGGTGCCATGAGATCTTTTACATCCACTGGAGAGGACAGACAGCGTCCTGTTTTAACAGTTTGTCAGAAATGTAGCATCTCCAACAGTGTAGCACTCTCTCCGTACTGCAATAGAGCGTCAGCCTGGATTGCTGCGCTCAAATCCTACAGTGGAAGTTGGTTGGAAGGTGTGAGTGTTATTAACTGAGACACGGCTGATGTGCATCAGCCACCAGACAGCATCTCCGATTGTCCAACACTTCTTTGTTACTGCACAGATGTCAACATTGATTTTGTGCTCTAGGGCGGAATTTTCTGCTTGCCAGGCAAATGCGAGCCCGACCCAAACAAGCGTAAAATGACGTGTAATATTCCGGTCAGCGGGCGCGAGTGGGAGTGGGCAGTGTGAGCAGGATTGTTCCTTCAGGGCCCACGTGGATACCTCGGGCCTTGGCCCGTCCCTGGTCCGTGCACTAGTCAGTTTCCCAGCGCCCCCATCCCATTTCCATGTGTTCCCCAGCTACTGCTGACCCTACCCTCCCCACCCCGATTGCCCGCCATTTTCGATTCCTGCCCACCGATGGTCTCACCGGCTTCCCGGGAGTGAGGGATGAGGCCAATCGCTGATGAGGTTGGTGGGGGTGGGGGGCGGGGTTTAAGGTCTGCCTGGCCTAACAGCCTGGGGGTCGCTGGGAGAGTCCCTACCCACTTTGCCCCTTGATTCCAGTCCAGAGTTAAGAATGGCCCTGCTTTACTGCTGCCAATTATAGATTGTGAAAACCTTCTACTTTGTCATAAACAGTAATATGATTTTTTTTCCTGAGGTTAAAACATAAAGGAAAGCTAAATTAAGCTGTGCCTCATTTCATTGGCCTCCAGAACAAAGATGCATAACCTTAAATTTGGAGCGAGGTGATGCCAGAAAACACTTCTTCACACAAAGAGTAGTGGAAATTCGGAATTCTCCCTTTCGCGCAGCATTTTACGCCAGCGGGATTTTATGGTGTCCCCCCCCCCCCCCCCCCCCCAAAGTGAGTGGGGTTTAGAACGGCTCGCCGCATTCTACAGTCCCGCCCCCACACGGAGGGGGTTGTAAAATTCCGGCCTCTGAAAGGTTGAGGCACGGGGAGTCGGCCGGAAGTTTCAAAACTGAGGCTGATGGATTTTTGTTGGGTGACGGTGTTAAGGGTTACAGGACCAACATGGTTTAATGGAATGGGGATTCGGCTCAGCCTTGATGTATGGAAAGGTGGAACAGCCTTGAGTGGTTAATGGTTCATGGGGATGTGGGCATCATTGGCAAGGCCAGCTTTTATTGCCCATCCCTAATTTCCCTTGTTCAGAGGGCAGTTAAAAGTCAACCCCATTGCTGTGGGTCTGGAGTCACATGTAGGCCAGACCAGGTAAGGACAGCAGATTTCCCTCCCTAAAGGGCATTGCTGAACCAGATGGGTTTTTACAACAGTTGACAATGGTTTCATGGGCCTGAATTTTTCAGGCGGCGGGCGGGTTCAGCGGGAGCGGGCGGGTGGGGGGGTGGTCGTGAAGCTGCTCGCGATCGGTTCCGCGCCACCATTTTAAGACACGAGCCATAGCGCTCAGCTCTACCTGCGCGGGCGGGGTGAGGAGGGAGAGTCGGGGCGCGTGAAAAAGCGTTTCAATCTCACGGAGGCACGGAGCTGCCTCAGGGAGAATGAAGCGCTACTGAAATTATTAAATAAATGGTTTAAAAATTTAATTAAACATGTCCCCTCATGTGACCGTGTCACATGTGATGGGACATGTTTTTACATTTTGGAAAAATTTTTCATTTAATTAATAAAAGCTTTAGGAAGCCTCATCCCGCTTGTGGATGAGGTTTCCTAAAAAACGTGAAGGCCGCTTGGCATTTTCGCCTGCCCCGCCCACCTTAAGGTTGGACGGGCAGGGTTAACAATAATCTTAATCACTTCCTTAATGGCTTTAATAGGCCGTTCACATGTCAGCGGGTGCGCAGCCAACTCCGGCGCACCCACCAAACGAAACATTGTGAGTCAGCGCAATAACGTCAGGATACACGCCCGAATTCACCGCACGTCCCCCGGACTGAAAAATCCTGCCCATGGTCATCATCAGACTTTTAATTCCAGATTTTTATTGAATTCAAATTTCACCATCTGCCGTGTTGGGATTCAAACCCAGGTCCCCAGAGCATTACAGTCATAAAGTCAGACAGGTCTACAGCACAGAAAAAGGCCTTTCAGCCCATCGAGTCTGTACCGGTCAAACCAGTACCTAACTATTCTAATCCCATTTTCCAGCACTAGGCCCATAGCCCTGTACGCCATGGCTTCGCAAGTGCACGTCCAAATACTTCTTAAATGTTATGAGGGTTTCTGCCTCTACCACCCTTTCAGGCAGTGAGTTCCAGATTCCCACCACCCTCTGAGTGAAAAAATTCTTCCTCACATCCCCTCTAAACCTCCTGCCCCTTACCTTAAATCCATGCCTCCTGGTTATTGATCCCTCCACCAAGGGGAAAAGCTCCTTCCTGTCTACCCTATCTATGCTCCTTATAATTTTATACACCTCAATCATGTCCCCCCTCAATCTCCTCTGCTCCAAGGAAAATAACCCCAGTCTATCCAATCTCTCCTCATAACTAAAACTCTCCAGCCCAGGCAACATTCTGGTAAATCTCCTCTGCACTCTCTCTAGTGCAATCACATCCTTCCTATAATGCAGATTCCAGAACTGCACGCAATACTCTAGCTGTGGCCTAACCAGCATTTTATATAGTTCCAGCAT
Source organism: Cetorhinus maximus (assembly GCF_964194155.1). Lineage (NCBI taxonomy): Eukaryota > Metazoa > Chordata > Chondrichthyes > Lamniformes > Cetorhinidae > Cetorhinus > Cetorhinus maximus. The sequence goes on along the minus strand of NC_135908.1, from coordinate 13,073,794 downwards.
AACCTCCCTGCTCTTATATTCTATGCCTCGGCTAATAAAGGCAAGTATCCCATATGCCTTCTTAACCATCTTATCTACCTGTCCTGCTACCTTAAGGGACCCGTGGACATGCACACCATGGTCCCTCTGATCCTCGGTACTTCCCTGGGTCCTACCATTCACCGTGTGTTCCCGTACCTCGTTTGTCCTGCCCAAGTGCATCACCTCACGCTTCTCCGCATTGCCTTGGGTCTCTGGTTTACTAGCCCAGTGACATTACCGCTATGCCACCACTTCCTCCTAAACTCCTGATTATCAATTGGGTTTAAATTCCACCAGCTGCAATGGTGAGACTTGAAACCTTGCCCCAGAACACTAGGCTGGGTCTCTGGTTTACTAGCCTAGTGACAGTATCACCACGACACCATCTCCCCACTACTTGGGGGAATCAATGAATTTACCCTATAAAACTCCAAACCACAACATAGGGGAGTAATAAAGGGTTTGTCACAGAGGATGACCCTTCCTTCCAGTATGGAGGATCAACAGGGTCAGCATTAATATTCTATCTAGTTATCAAGGTAAAATTTTAGTTATACTCATTCAGCATCATTGATTTAAGAATTCAAACAGCGTCCCTTCACACAGCTGTATAAACGTTGCTGTGACTAACGGTCATTCTAAGTTGAAGCTCCGCTTTCGATCAGCGGGCAGGATTTTCACCTCGTCGGGCGGGCGTGAATCGCGCGCTGAATCGCTCAGCGCTGCCTGGGCTGGGGGGTGGGCGGAGAGGAGGGAGGAGGGCGAGCGCGGAAGTCAGTGCATGCGCGCGGAGGGGTGCGCTCAGTGGAAGCTCCCTGAAGGACAAGAGCTGCCTCAGGGGGCTGAAGATTTGTAACCTTAAAAATAAACGATTGTAAAAACAAGGAAAACGTGTCCCCCCCCCCCGTGGGATTCTGTCACATGAGCAGGGACCTGTTAAAAATGGGTTTTAAAAGATTTTTTTTTTAAACGTTACTGGTCGAAACCTCATCCCGCCCGTGGATGAGGTTTCGCAAAAAATGCGAAGGCCGCTTGGCCTATTTGACGGGCAGGGAGAAATCCAATCCTATTCAATTCTATCAATTAATTAATTAATGGGCTTAATTGTCGACGGGCGCGATGCTGACTCCTGCGCGCGCCCGCCGACCAAAATATCGCGCGAGCATGCGATGACGTCGGGACGCTCGCCTGACATCATCGCGCGTTATTTTTCTCCCTCTCAGGCCCGACGAGGGGGAAAAAAATCCTGCCCAGCGAATCCGCGTGGCGAGAGGTTGAGACGGTTTTTATATTTTAAAAGGCTGATTGATTTTTGATCGCGGGTCACTGGGCAGAATAAGGGACCGACTGGAGTTTCAGGTCCGGGCGGAGGGAGAACCCGCCTCACCACGCAAAAATACGTCGCAAAAATATCTCACAGGCATGAAGAATAAAAACTGATACCAAAATAGGCTCCAGGCTCAGTGCTACATCCCCCACTTGTTTTGCGTGGATTCATGTAAACATTATTGCCTCATCCGGTAATGACCATCAACGGTATCTATAATTGGATTCTTAGACCAGAATATAGAAGACAGCGCAGAATAAGGCCATTCGGCCTATCATGTCTGTGCTGTATCTTTGGTAGAGATATCCAGTAAGTATTGTAGGGCTGGATGTTACAGGGGCGGTGCCTCTCTCCAGAAGGAAGTAGGTTACTAGTGGCCAACTTTGAATAAGGCCACCCCCGAGTGGGATGAAGTCCCACCCTCAAGAGCTGCCAGCCACCTGATTGGCCAGCAGCTCTGGCAGTCCCAGCAGTGCCTGAACTCAGTGGTGGGTGCTGCTGGGACTGCCAGGAGGCCCCAGGATCAAGAGGACCAGGGAGGAGATAATCAGCGCGCTCTTCTCAGTGTAAATTGTTGTTTTCCCCTAATATTGGTATTCCTGAGGAGTGTCCTGATGAGTGCAAGACCAAAAGCTTCGACTCGTCTCTTTGCTCAGCTAAATTCAGGGAGATAAGTCTTGGATTTTGGATGGGAATGGATCGGGGAGCCTAGGGAGGGGGTTGGGGCGGGTGAGGGGGAGGCAGGGGGGAGGATGGAACCTGTTTTGGAGGCCTGGTTGGGGGGGGGGGGAATAAAGTGGGGGGGGGGTGAGTAACATCGTGGGGGTGATGCACCCAATGAGCACAGGGCACCCCCTGAATGATGTGCCCCACGCCTTTCCCACCTTTTTAACAAAGCTACTTGAAAAATGGTCTTCATGACCCTCACCCCTTAACCCCCGCCCACCCCCGCACCACCTCTGCCCACTGCATTATGACAGTGAACGCAGATTGAAGACCTTAAGTGGGCAGTAATTGGCCACTTAACCTTTAATAGGCCTAAGGATATGTGGGGCAGTGGGTGTCTTATCCATTGCTGCCCCACCCTCTTCCCACCCCCCACCACGTATTATTGCAACCAGGTTGGGGGTGGGTGATAAGGTGGTGGGCTAGCTTTCTGACATATTTTACATGCCCCCTCCCAATGAGAACACTCACGGTGGTGGGGCGAGTGGGTGGGAGGTTGTGTGAAATCCAGCCCATAGAGTCACAGTCATAAAGCCATTGAGTCATGATGGCACAGAAGGAGACCATTTGGCCTATCGAGTCTATGGTGGCTCTCTCTAGAGCAATCCAATCAGTCCCATTTCCTTGCTCTATCCCTGTAGTGCTGTAAGTTATTTTTTCCCCTCAAGCGCCCATCCATCCAATTTCCTTTTGAAAGGATTCACGGTCTCCATTTCCACCACCCTCCTAGGCAGTGTGTTCCAGATCATTACCACTCGGTGTGTAATAATGTTCTTCCTCACGTTCCACCCTCACAATCCCGCTCCCCCTCGCCCTCCCATCCCCTTCATCTCTTGCCCAAAACCTTTAATCTATGTCTCCTTGTCCCTGGTCCTTGTACCATCAACCAATTGGGAACAAAGTTTCTTTGCCTGCCTTAGGTCAACCTGTCACAATCTTGCCCACCTCTTTCAAATCGCCCTTCAACCTCCTTCCCTCCGAGAAGAACGACCCCAGCTACTCCAAACCTAATCATGCCTCCAATATCCCTTATATTAAAAACAGAAAATGCTGGGAATACTCAGCAGGCCAGGCAGCGTCTGTGGAGAAAGAACTGATGGAAGGTCCATGCAACCTGAAACATTAACTCTGTTTTTCTCTCCATGGATGCTGCCTGACCTGCTGAGTATTTCAAGCTTTTTCTACTTTTATTTATGATTTCCTATATCCGCAGTATTCTGCTTTTCGATATGGAGCTAAAATCCATCCCCTGCTCTTTCTTCGTTGTCCCAGTAAACCTTCTCCCCTTCAAGTATTTGTCCAATCTCTAGTGAAAGTTGCTGTTGAATCTGCTTCCACCGCCCTTTCACTGAACACAGCCTAGACTATAATAACTTGCTGTCTTGAAAAAATTCTCCTCAGCTCACCTGTAACAATTACCTTAAACTAACGTCCTCTGGTTACCGATGCCCCAGCCCAGAGAAATAGCTTTCCCTCATTTACTCTATGGGTTATTTTCCTATGAATTTGCCCCTTCCCATCATATCTAATGTAGCGCTGAAGCCCCTTCTGTTCAGTCAACTTGTGCCATTCAGTTCAACTAACCCACTGTCAACAAATAGCCCGCCACGTTAATAGTGCCACCATTATACCACAGGCCAGCAGAAGCACCAATTGAGTCAGTCTTTTTGCTTGAGCTTTCTAATTTTATTTCCTCCTTAGCTAATTCACATTGAAGTATTCTTCTATAGCTACCGGAAGGCCCTTTGTACCTTACCGTTTTTCACATGTGACTGCTTCTGGAGCTGGCTTCAAGAAGGACGCTAACATTGGTCCTCCCATTGAATCTGGAGGATGCGGCGGAGGCATTGCTGATAGATTTCTGTAACGCTCTTGTGTGTTGCTGATGCACAGTTCCGGGTCTCACTGCAGTACAGGAGTGCGGTGATGACAACTGCTCTGTACACTATGACCTTTGTTACGTTCCAAGGGAGGACAAACAAAACGTTTCAGAGGCATCCTGAAGCTCTCCTTGAAGCACGGCTGCATTGATATAAAGGCTGGGAGGAGCTTTCTACCAATATTTCAGAATGGCCTCAACGTGTCCGTCAAGCTGCATCACGTTTGAGACCAAACGCCTTAATGATGGGGCGGAGCGGAGGCAGAGAAGGGAAGAAAAGGGAGCAAATCTTGCACTCTGGACCCCACTACCTGGTGGGACGTTCTGCCCCCTTGTGCCCCAAAGATCTGAGGGACGAGAATCGGCCTGCTCGGTCACCGGAAGACCCACGGAAGAAACCCGCGGCCCTGAGCAGACGTCACCCTCGAATCGAGGGACAGCCATCCTATGTGAGCTGTGGCAGTTTGCGTTGGAAGGTTATTGTGATGGAAGCCATTATAATCTCATTCTGACACCATACCTCGCTCCAATCTCGCTAACCGGACAACGGAATCTGGAGTGGGAACCCTGGCTTCCTGAGTCCGGGGACACTTAAAGCACTTGTAGCAAACCAACTCGAGGCTCACAATACTTAACTCAGCAAAACCCAGCAATTTAATGTGGGACCCAACTAGTATATCACGCCAGGCAGTGCATTCCTCCACTGGTAATTTTAAACTAAGTCAACAAACATTAAAAACATCAGAGACTGTTAAATGTTGCCAAACGGAAGATTGATGGGGTTATTGGGAAAATTAAAATGAAAGGTTAACAAGTTTTCAATTTTATGATTTGCCAAGATTAGTTGCATGCTCTGATCTCTTTCCTCCTGTAGAATGGTCCAAGGTTACTTCACATCATCCCATTATAGATCTGACAGCTCTATTGTCTGGTGCTAAGGAAGCTGCCAATGGACTCAGTAATGTGCACCCATCCACTGGTTTTGTTACAGCACTTTTTCAAAGCATGACAACAGACGTCTGTCAGGATGCAAACCAAGAAAAAAATGACTTTGCACCTTCGTTACCAAAATACAATTTAATTACAGATGCACTGAGAGTTATTCATTGGGTATGTGTGTACAAAGGCATACGATGACTGCAAACAAGTGTACGACCTCACACTTTCTCGGGATGTAGTGAAATACATACAAGTTATATATATATATATATATATATATATGTACATACATATATTTTTTCTTTCTTTATATATATACACACACATATGGAGGCTAATGGTCTGGCAACATGGGTTCAAAGCATGGCAGCTATTGGAATTAAATTCAATTAATAATTCTTGATTGAAAACCAGACGCAGTAATGGTGACCATGAAACTATCATCGGTTGTCATAAAAATCCATCTGGTTCACTAATGCCCTCGAGGGAAGGAAATCTGCCAAGCTCACCTGGTCTGGCCTACATGTGACTCCAGACCCACAGCAATGTGGTTGACACTTAACTGCCCTCTGAAATGGCCTAGCAAGGTACTCAGTTCAAGGGCAATTGGGGATGGGCAACAAATGCTGGCCTTGCCAGTGACACCCACATCCCATGAAAGAATAAAACAAAATTCCACTTTGAATTAAGGTTCTATTGAAATTATCTTTTGCACTGATAGAACTCAGTGTTATGGTTAAATGATGGGAATACTTAGGTTACATAGAAATGTGGAGGTGTGAAAAGATTACTAAGGTCCAACTGGTTGGCCTCATGTTCTCAGCAAAGGGGAAAATTGGTTCTTTAAGGCGTCAACCTTGACTCAGTGTTGACTCCAGTGCTGTTCCAAGGGAGTACTACACTGCCGGAGGTCTGCCCTCTCAGGTAGATGGAATAGATCCCACTGAACTACTCAAAGAAGAACAGGGAAGTTCTCCACAGTGTCTGGCCAAGGTTTAACTCTCAAGCAACTTCACTAAATTGAACTGATCATTATCTCAGTGCTGTTTGTGGGAGCTTGCTGTGTACAAATCGATTGCCTTGTTTCCTTCATTGCAAGTTTCCAAAATGATTTCAAAAATACTTCACTGATTGTAAAGCACTGAGGTCATGAAGGGTTCTATATAAATACCAGTTTTCCATTCACTTGAATATTTGCCAATTACAATGCATGAGCCTTATCTTCTGCACTTAATTCGAGAACTTGATTACTCTTTCACAATAGATCACCCAGTGATAAACTTGATTATTTAGAGTTGGGGTGCAAGCATTGCTTAATTGTTCGCAACACAATTTTTGTACAATAAAATGCCAAGGAGATGAAACTGATGTCTATGATATTTACAATAAACCTATTGGTGCATTTAGAGAATCATGCAGACACATATTTACGTGAAATTTGTCCATCGAAATTCATCATCCCAACTTGATGTGAGCCTCTCAACAAATGTGTTAAAACACGAACAGAATTGATTCAAACTTTATGACAAACGCCCCTGCGAGTAACTAAACCCTGGAAGAGAGGGGTCATCTGCATTTACAAAGATGGTGCCAGAAATGCACGGGTATCTACATCGGGAAAGTACTGATAAACTGGGCCTCTCCTTTTTTCAAGAAAAGAAAGCGGGGGGGTGACCTAATAATTACAAAATGTTTTGGAAAAATTGGATACAGAGAGAATGTTTCTTCTTGTGGAAAACAACATAAGGTAGAGGCCATCAATATAAGATCATCACCAAGAAATCCAATAGGGAATTCAGAAGAAAATTCTTCACCCAATGAGTGGCGAGAGTCTGGAATTGGTTGAAGGGAGTAGTATAGACACATTTAAGGGGGAAGCTGGATAAGTGTTTGAAGGAGAAGGGAATAGGTGATTATGATGGTAGATTTAGATGAGGAAAGATAGGAGGATGCTTGAGCAGAGCTTAAACACCAGCATAGATTGGTTGGGATGAATGGCCTGCTTCTGTGTCATATATACTATGTAATCCTCTATATTTACATCACAGATACCAGAATAACTCAATGTAGAAGAGAAGTAATGCATACTGTTGAAAGTGCAAGGTTAGAAAAAAAAACACAGCTTTCAAATTTCCTATGCAGATTTTATGAAATACAGCACCTTTAACCACACTGTGAAATGGGAGCTTCATCCATCTGGAATCATGGTGCCTATTTACTCCTGTGGCGATGTTAACTCATTAAAAGTAAATGTGCAAGTGCCCCTCTTAAAATCACAGAAAAAGAAATTTGTGCTCCAGTAATTTCAAGATCAAGGGGTAGATGTTAAAAGGTTTTAAAAGAAAGACTCGTATTTATATACCACTGTTCATGACCTCAGGTTTCCCAAAGTGCTTCAGAGTAAACAGTCTCTGGTAAATGTAGGAAGCACAGCAGCCAATCTGTGCAAACAACAATGTGTTAATGACCAGGTAATCTGTTTTTGTGATGTTCATTGAGGAATAAATACCGGCCAGGAGACTGGGGATAATCATCTCTCTTTTTTCAAAATAATACCATGGATTCTTTTACATCCACCTAAGAGGGCAGATGGGGCAATGGTTTAACATCTCATCTAAAAGGCAGCACCTCCGACAGTGCAGCACTCAGTGTTGAGGGTGTTGAATACTGTTCGGTACATCTTAATAAAGTCTTTGTAGTCTTAAGTAGGTTAACTGTATGTATTTGTAACTACAAGAACTATATATATATATATATATATAGAGAGTAAAGGTTCAAGCAAGGAGCTGTCTCCATGCTTGCTCGTGCACACGGCTCTGTCCAACACTAGACCTACCCTGAGGTGTGGGTCATGTGTTCTCTTACATCACCGTGTGGGCGGTACTGTACTCAGTCCCATGTTAACTCTATATGTGCCAGACCCTAATACAGTACTACATGAAGTACTGCACTGGAGTAACAGCCTAGAATGCTGCAGTGAGACTGTAGTAATTAGTTTTGATAAATGTTAGGACTGTAGCTGAGGATAAATCAGATCTGGTACTGTTCCTCATCCAGCAATTGTGAGTATCTAAGATAATTAAAAAGAAAGGAAGATATAGTCATCTGAGGTGCCGCAGTTTGGCAGAATCGATCCCTTTGAACCAACCGCAGATGACTGGTCTCAACATTTAGAACATTTTGCATTCTACTTTCAAACCAACAAAACCACAGGGGAGGAAAAGAGGAGAGCGATTCTCCTGAGTATTTGTGGAAGCAAAGCAGTTTAGTTCGAAGCTTGACGGCCCCCAGTGCCCCAGATTCAAAGACTTTAAGTGAATTAATAGACCATGTTAAGCAACATTTTCAACCCAAGCCCTCAGTCATAATGCAGGTGCTCAGGTTCAATTCATGGAATAGAACCCTGAGGGAGCCCATTGCTACCTATGTGGCGAAATTAAAACAACTAAGGGAATGTTGTGATTTCAGTGAAACCCCGAATGATATGCTCAGGGATTGTTTGGTCTGTGGCGTGCAAGAGGATGCTATTCAGTGAAGACTGCTGGCTGAAATGGATCTTGATTTTAAGAAAATGTTAAAAATAATGCTTGCCATGGAAAGCGCTGTGAGGGATGCACAAGTGATTCAAAATGGTGCCATTTTCCTAGTTGGGCAGGAACGGTCAGCCGAAAGTGGTGCGAAAAGCTAGGACTCTGACACAAAGCAGGAAACAACCCCCGCTAACAGAAAATTAGAGAAAGCAGCTTAGTTGCAAATTTGAAAACTAATTTTTATCGACACAGAAACAAACATACTCCTAACAATTGGCAATTTAAAAAGGTGGAGCGCTGTTTTTGTCACAAAAGTGGGCACATATTGCTGGTGGCAGCCCCATTATACCCATGGGAGTGGCCTGGTAGACCCTGGGTGAGATTGCACATAGATACTGTCGGTCCTTTTCTTGTCCAAGTGGTTAGACATTAAGTCGCCAATGTCAGGCGCTACTATAGAAAAACTACGCCAAAGCTTTGCCATCCATGAACTGCCAGAAGTAATCGTCTCAGATAATGATACTGCATTTATGAGCGCTGAATTTCAAAGATTTGTCAGTCGAAATGGTATCAACCATGCAAAGATTGCATCGTACCATCCGTCATCTAACAGGCTGGTGGAAAGAGCAGGACAAACTTTTAAAGCGGGAATGAAAAAGTTAACAGGTGAGTCATTGGAAACTAAACTTGCTCATTTCCTATTTCACTGCAGAACAAACCCCTCCACACTACGACACATGCAACACCTGCGGGATTACTGATGAGGCACTGTCTTTGAACAAGACTAAGCCTGATACGTCCCAATTTGGAGGGGAAGGTGGAGAAAAGTCAAGGGAACCAAAAAGCGACTCACGATTTGTATAGTTGTGAGTGACAATTTCCTGTTGGAGAAGCAGTATATGTAAGGAATTCCGGTGGAGGATCAAAGTGGTTACCTGGTAAAGTAAGCTCTGTGACCGGACTATTGTCCTACCACGTGGAAGTGAAGGGCTGGATCACCCGTAAGCACGTGGATCGTTTAAGAAGAAGGGAGATACCCCAACAAAATGATGTTCCACCTGTAACCATTGCTGAACCTGTGGTTCCTGTTGAAGTTGCTCAGTCAAGGATAGACATGCCCGATGTCTCTATCGGAGTGGAAGACACTGAACTGCCTGTGCCTAATGAGGTACCTGATGTTAATGCAGTTCCGGAGAATGTGGTTCCTGCAAAAGAATCAGAACTCACGGAGCTCCAACGCTCTAAACTGATCAGGAATCCACCTGAACGACTGAACTTGTAATTTCATGACAAGTGTAAATATTGTAATGTCATGAGATAAATATCCTTATAAATACAAAAAGTGCAGAAAAGTTAATGTAGTAATTATAGTTTTGATGAACATTAGGACTGTAGCTTTAAGAATAAAAGTTGTAAGATCACATGATCTGTGTAAACCAATGAATTAGCAGCGCAGGAAACCTCGAGGAGGGAGTTATTCTGTCGTTATAGAGTTTGATGCACATGTGTAACTGCTGCTGCTATCTTGTAAATAAAGTTCAATGTATCCACCAAAAAAAATTGCCTGGAAAATCAAGTCTATAACAGAGACTTGAATCCATTTCCTTCTGAGTCAGGGGTAAGAGGGTTAACTATGGTAGCTGAACCATGGCTGACAACTAACAACAAAGAAAGTTTCAAAATACAAATGTGCTTCAGCTTCATTGTTTGGCATAGTTCAGCGTAATGTCAGAATCAATTTTAAATGTAAATTTCTCATGGCAATATCAACAAGAGGAAAGCTATGAATGGTGCCACTGTAAGAGATATCATCAGCCTACCTTGCAACTATCTTTGTTTCTCCCAGCCATTTGCAGTCCTTAGCTAACTAAAACGGTCCATGAGGCCTTGGCTGGAATCATAGAGCAATGGATTGGTGCCTGTGAAGATGACACCACCAGCCAATTAAAAGGGTAATAAGCATCATTTGAGCACTAAAATTAGATTGCAGCTTTCAACTCGTGTTCATGCCTTATCATTTCTAATGTGTTCTGGACATGTTTTGATATCTGATTACATTTGCAAATTTGCAATCTTCTTTACTGAGATTGTATCTGCATGAATGGAGATTAACGCGGCTTCGACAATCTCTCCCTATTGCAGGGTGACCAACTAGCCTGTATTTTAAGGGGTTGTCCCTTACTAGGAGTCTCCTCTTGTCTTTGCCTCTTTTCTTTTTGTGAGCAACATGCCCTCACTGATTTTTGCTGTGCACACTTTGCCTGCTGTATTTCCTACATTTCAATAGTACTTTGTCATACTGGTACCTTTGCTGTGAAGTGCCTTGAGACATCCTGAGGGTGCTATATGAATGCAAGCTATTTCTTTGTTTCTTAGAAGGCGAATCTTGTACTATTAAGGGGTGGGATTTAATGCCCTCCTGTGTGGCGAGTATGGTGATGGGGGGAGCATTTACAATAATTGGTCAGGAGGGCGGTGACTTCGCTGCATTCCCACCTCTACTCCTATTAAGTCTGTGGCAAGAAGTCTGGCCTAAAGGTCTCATCTTGCCGTTGCTAGTATTCACCAGGCAATGAGCGGCGAAGTTGCCAAGGGGAAAGACCAAAAAGCAAATCCTGTTGGGGTTGCTTGCAGGCTTCTGGGACCCTCATTCAAAGGCATTCATTGTCTGATTGGGAGACCTAGTATTGGGAAGTAGGAGGCCTGCTAAAAACCACCCCCTTCCCTTCCTACTGACCACCTCTCCAACGCAACTGTGGCCTGGTCCCTCAGCGACCCTGGGCCTCGGGTACATGCATTACCAGCTGTAGCCACTGCTTCCACAGTGGCGCTGCCTGGCAGTGCAGAGCTGCTGATTGGCCAGCAGCTCTTGGCGAGCGGGACTTCTGACCCTGGGGGTCCTTGATCCTGGCGAAGGCCAGCCACTGCCCAGTTCAGTGCCTGATTGGAACTTAATAGGGTGGGCCTTCCCAAAAAAGAGGCAACACAGGGGCCCCTCCAGCTCAACAACTGGCATGAGAGACCCCTTGGCCTACACTAAATCCCTCCTGTGAAAAGTTCAGAGTGAAATTATGGGAGAATTTTAACCTCTCCAGGACAGCAGACAGATCTCAGAATTAAGGAACCTAACCCTAGGCAGACGAGTAACCTTGTTTCTAATCATTAATAATAATATTTATATGAGGCTGCGTGCCTCAGATTTTAGCAGCCTTTTGGATTTAACAGCTGTCGGCCTGGTTTCCTAGAGCTGGAGAACTGCCAGTTCAAACAGCTAAGTGCTTTTCCTGAACTGCTTGTGGGCCAGGGGGAGCATGAATTCTTCCCCTCGTCCTCAGCCTTCCCCTCCCCACCACCCCCCCGCCCACTGCTATGACCTCCAGACCCATCCTCAGGATCTGATGCCAGCCTGGTGCGATATCTACCCCTGAAATCACTTGCCCGCTTCCCCTTCCCAATGCTCTGCAATTTCTGCCCCCCTCATCTCTGGTGCCTAGCTGCAGGCCCATCCACGCCGCACCCACCCCCCACTCCCACCCCCCCGCCCCTCCCCCATCTCTCAATCATGCCAGCTGCTTGGCGGGAAACAAAGAAAGTTATTTGCTGCCTTCTAAAAGTCACCCCCATTCCCTCACCTAAAAATCAGTCAACAAGATGGACCTCGAGTCATCAGACATTTCTGTCCTAATTCAGAACTGATAATGGAAAGATAAAGAGGTAAGGGTAGGTAGATAATTAGCCCACAAAGCATCACTCTCTCCATTAAAGGGAGACAATTGGTCATATAGTTTGAGGGGCACCCCTCCATGGGCTACCAGAGCTGGGACAGGTATTGAACCCCTGCTGCTGGTACCAATCTGTACCACACTCTAGCCATCTAGACAGCTGAGCTAACCAACCAGTGTAAAGGGAGATACAATCCTTGAGTCCTTGCAGCTGCTTAAAATGTCGATCAGGACAAACTCTCCCAAAGAATGGGTTCTCCCCAGTGTTTTACCACAGTTAACCACCATGTCCACTTGTGGCTAAAGATTGTAACTGGCCTCTCCATTCAGATTTTGTGATATCTGATTGATGTTGCTCATTGGTCCTTATTGGTAATTTCCACTTTGAACAAACCGAGTTGAACTGCGATGAAGAACTCACAATGGACACTAGTTGAATCAGTTGGGTATAAGGCAGACTGTGCCAACATCCAGTTGTGAGTACATCGATCTAATGGGATCAAACTGGATCCAATTCAAAAATAACAGAGAGAAAAAGGCTGCAAATCACTGAGTGCATTGGTCGACATCCAAAACAAGGAGTGACTTTAATACTTCTGTTGTGACTCTTCCACCCACTGCTCCAAAATTGTTTCCAATAAAACCACATCAAATAATTCCCTACAGGGTTGGAGATTGGATGTGGAGCAGCAAACATTACCCCCAGGAGCCAATTCCTCAATACGGATATCCATATGTTTGCTGGATGCATTGGTTGGGAAATCTTGGGCCCACAGCATCCAATCTTGTGTCCATTGATTGAAATTGCTGGATAATCAGGTTTGGGAGCTGTTAATTTCTTTAGCAATCCCTGCGGCACAGTTACTGGGAACACTTGATCGATGACTTAGTACTTGTGTGATAAAAATAATGAGGGGCTAAGATTATACCAGTGAAGATCTCTTTTTTTCCCCAATTGAATGTAAATATCAAACAAAATGTCTAAACATTCATTTTCAGTGAGTGTTGATATTATATTTCTGCCAGTGAAGCACTTTGGGAGTGCAATCAATGCAGGAGTGCTGGCAATGTCGGAAACATTGCAATTAATTTGAATGTAGCAAGCTCCTACAAACAGCAAAGTGATAATGACCAGGTAACCTGTTTTGGGATGTTGGTTGAGTGATAAATATTGGCCAGGCCATGGAGCATAACACCCCTGACCTTCTTCAAGGAGAGCCCCGGGATCTTTTACACCCACCTAATTGGGCAGATAAGGCCTCAGATTAAGGTCTCGTCTGAAAGTCAGCCCCTCTGACAATGCAGCACTCAGCGTGTCAGCCAGAACAAAGTGCTGGATTGGGACTCAAAGGCTACGGGGAGAAGGCGGGAGAATGGGGTTGAGAAACTTATCAGCCATGATTGAATGGCGGAGCAGACTCGACGGGCCGAATGGCCTAATTTCTGCTCCTATGTCTCATGGTCTTATGGACTTGAACCCACAGCCTTCTGGCACAGAGGCGAGAGTGTTACCTTTGGACATTTTACTGTGATGTACAGAAACCTTTGAAACATGACATTCACTGGGTGAATTCTTGTTGTAAAACTTGAAACTAGACCGATAGTTTGGTACACCATACTCCCATCTTTGTATTTTCATTGTTTTCATTGATCATCCTCATTTCAATGTTGCAGACGTTGCATAGGATGCAAGTGTCCTCATTGCAGTAACATTGCTGTCCATTTAGCACTTAGAGTGGAATGGTTTTTGGCAGTAACCCCACTTTTGGTGTAATTACAAATAACTCCAAGTTTTCACACAATGATGAAGACATCAATTAAACCTATTATTAATGGGCAACTCTGAACAACATAAGCCAACCTTTTTTTTTTGCACTTAATTAAATACCTCCTTTCAGACAAATGGTTGGTAACAAGTCTGCCAGATGTACTTGTTGGGCATGAAACTGCTGTGATTTATACAGCTAATGGGAGACGCTATCATGCACAGTGAGGTAGTCAGGGAGTTCAGGATTATTTTTAAGAACCATATTTGTTTTATTAACTCGCTAACAGAACTGGCAATTCAGCCCCCCTCTTCCAACATTCAACCTGCAAACCCTCTCCGAGCCGCATGACCATCCTGACTTGGAAATATATCGGCCGTTCCTTCACTGTCGCTGGGTCAAAATGCTGGAACTCCCTCCCTAACAGCACTGTGGGTGTACCTACACCACATGGACTGCAGCGGTTCAAGAAGGCGGCTCACCACCACCTTCTCCAGGGCAATCAGCAATGGGCAATAAATGCTGGCCCAGCCATCGACGCCCACATCCTGTGAAAGAATAATAAAAATAAAACTTAGATCAAGATTGTTCTGCACTTCAACTCCAATTATCTACCTCTGTTCCATATCTCAACATTGGAAATGGAAAGAAATGGTACCAAATGTGACACAAATGGATATTGTAGTGCATCCAATAATTTATTGATTCAACTAAAGAAAGAACTTGCATTTATATAGCACCTTTCATGCCCTCAGGGTGGCCCAAAGTGCTATATAGCCAATGAAGTGCTTTTGGAGTCTAGTCACTGTTAGAATGTGGCAAACACAGCAGTCAATTTGCACAAGCGATACTGGTTGAAGTTTAAATAGTGGCTTCAACACTGGAGAGAACGCCCAAGATCTTCTTTGAAATAGTGCAGTGACAGCCTTTATATCCACCTGAGAGAGCATACCGGGCCCGGGTTTAACATCTCACACAAAAGATAGCAACTCCAGCAGTGCAGCACTCCCTCAAGTACTGCATTGGAGTGACAGCCTACACTTTGTGCTCTAGTCTTGGGAGTGAGATAGCAACATACAAACTTCTGACACAGAGACAAGAGTGGTACCACTGAGCCCTGGATGGCACTAGGCTAGACTTATATAATACAGAACTGTCACAACAAATTTGATAGAATACTCCTGAACCTGAAGGTGAGAATACACAGCCATCTCACGATGCTCTTCTGATTTTTCTTGTTGAAGATCATAGATCAAATTGGCCGGATTGTGGCCTTAATGCCACTTTCTTTCCTTTCACCCATAACTCTTGACTCCCTTGTCAGTCAAAAGTCCATCTGACTCAGCCTTGAATATATTCTATATACTGATTTTGTCGACAGGAGAAAAGGCTTTGATGCGGAAGTAACAAGGAGAAAATTTGTGGGAGCAGGGGGGTGGGGAGGTGGGTGGCCAGTTTTAATCCTTTGTGCTAGCAATAACCAGGTTGGTAGTGACTTACCCACTGCAAAGCAGGCAGACACCTACCAGCTTGAAGTTTAATTGGGCTGAACGGGCAGCAAAGCCACTGCCAGAAGCTTCATTTCATGCGTGTGCCAGATTCTGATTATATCATCAGGGATTTTTAACTTGTGGCCTCAGGGAGGGCAGGGCACTGTGGAGATGGCGGGAATGGGAGCTGTGGGACCGAAGAGGCCTAAACAGGTAAGAATTTTCCTTTTCCTTGTGGGGCTGGAGCATGAGGTGGACTATTAGTCACAAATATATTGTAGGCCCCACCAACAATCAGATCGTGCCGAGCAGGTAAGACGACAGCGTTCTTTCTGCTCTGGTATGTTAATGCTGAAGTTGTGCTGCCATATTACACACACTTTAAGTTGATAATTAAGCACAGCTCTCCCCAACTGGGGAAGGATTAGGGAAACACTGCAAGAGTATAGAAAACCACTTCCTGGAAGTTCCCCTCTAAGCCACACACCATCCTGACTTGGAATTATATCGCCGTTCCTTCACTGTCGCAGGGTCAAAATGCTGGAACTCCCTCCCTCACAGCACCTACACCACATGGACTGCAGCGGTTCAAGAAGGCAGCTCACCGCCACCTTCTCAAGGGCAACTAGGGATGGGCAATAAATGCTGGGCTCAGCCAGCGAAGCCCACATCCCCTGAATGAATTTTTAAAAGTTCACTCTAGGTGTCTAAGCGGAACTGGGAGAATCTACTGCCTTGGAAATAAATCTATTTTAAGGTCCAGGCCAGCTTCAGACTCATTATTCCTCAACATTAAATATTGGAATTAACATGATCGGCTTGTGTAAATAATAGATTAGTGAGAGTGTTAACCTGTTTGGTTTTCCTGCTCATTAGCTTTTAATACTCTCGCCCCTGCCTTCATACTTCATTTCAGACAAGGCAAGGCCACCATTTTCCTAGGGACCCTCTATAAATTAGAATATGGACTCAGTGGCCAGGATTTTCCAGCCACTCACACTGGCCTAATCTTCCGGTCCTGCCGATGTGAATGGAGATTTCAATGGCTCACCGGCCCCCACCGTGGGGAAACCCGCGAAGGGGGGTGGGGGGGTTGGAAAATTCCACCCAGTGTCTGTTTAAAAACAAGAGCGTGATTTATGGGCACATTAGGAAGGAGATGCTTTTTTTTTTGGACTGCTGTTAGCTCCACTTCTGTTTAAAATCTTCTAATGGAGTGCGGATATTATAAAAACAAAAAGCTAAAAGCTACTGCGGATGCTGGAAATCCAAAACAAAAACAGAATTACCTGGAAAAACTCAGCAGGTCTGGCAGCATCGGCGGAGAAGAAATCAGTTAACGTTTCGAGCCTTCGTGGCCCTTCGGCAGAACTGGTACTGCCGAAGGGCCACGAAGGCTCGAAACGTTAACTGATTTCTTCTCCGCCGATGCTGCCAGACCTGCTGAGTTTTTCCAGGTAATTCTGCGGATATTATACACGAGCTTAATGCACAGGAGCGGGTGGTTTGGTCCATCCTGCACGCGTGACCTCTTTAAATTCCTGTCCCGTGCGTCTCACTCTCCCATTCTTCGCCCACCACCCAGTACGTTTTGCCTTTTCAAGCATCTATCATTGAAAAGCAAGCTGTGCCTCAGCTGAGAGCGGAGAACCCAACGCGTGTGGAAGGTACACCGGGAACTTCCTGGTCCACACGGCTCAACGACTCTCTGACTTCACCAGCTGAATCCTCATTTCCCCGACATTTTGCCTTTTGTTAGTGCAGACGGAGAATCAGGCAGAATGGTTAAAGCTCAAATGGCCGTCCCCGGCTGTTTTGTTTGTGGCTGGGATTTTCTCTCAGTTGCACAGAGTGTGGCGGTGGGCGTGATAAAAGCCGATTTTCCCGCCAGACGGGTTTTGTGCTGTAACCTCTGCTTCCCGCCTCATTAATTATGCAGCCACTGGAAACACGCGGTATCGTCGGCGGGCGGCCTCTGAATCGCTCACCACGCCATTACCTTCACCGCTTCCTTGCTGCGGGTGCCATCTCTAATCTGCCAGCCGCGTACACAGTTCTCAACCGCTTGCAGCCCAGGACTGCTCCAGTGAAGACATGGCCCCAAAAGCCAGGAAGAGGTTCAGTGGCCTGTCGCTTGGAATGCCTTTCGGAGGCCCACCCTAATGTCCTCTTCCCTCACTCAGGCCGCAGGAGGTCCAGCAACCTCACCACTCCGGCTTGGGAGGCGCTGGCAGTGATGGTCAGTGCCACTGCTGCACACAAGAGTTTGGCCACCCAGTGCAGAAACAGGATGAATCATCTCATCCACGATGCCAGGGTAAGGTGACCATCTCATCACACTCAACTCACACACTCAGGAAAGTGATCGAAGAGGTCGTTGACAGTGCTATCAAGAGGCACTTGCTTAGCAACAGCCTGCTCACTGGTGCTCAGTTTGGGTTCCGCCAGGGTCACTCAGCTCCTGACCTCATTACAGCCTTGGTTCAAACATGGACAAAAGAGCTGAACTCCAGAGGTGAGGTGAGAGTGACTGCCCTTGACATCAAGGCAGCATTTGACTGAGTGTGGCATCAAGGAGCCCTAGCAAAACTGGAGTCAGTATGAATCAGGGTGAAAACTCTCTGTTGGTTGGAGTTATACCTAGCACAAAAGAAAACGGTTGTGGTTATTGATGGTGAGTCATCTCAGTTATTGGGCATCACTGCAGGAGTTCCTCAGGGTAGTGTCCTAGGCCCAACCATCTTCAGATGCTTTATAAATGAGCTTCCCTCCATCATGAGGTCAGAAGTGGGGATGTTCACTGATGATTGCACAATATTCAGCACCATTCGCAACTCCTCAGGTACTGAAGCAGTCCATGTTCAAATGCAGCAAAACCTGGACAATATCCAGGCTTGGGCTAACAAGGGGCAAGTAACGCAAGTGCCAGGCAATGACCATCTCCAACAAGAGAGAATCTAACCATCGCCCCTTGACATTCAATGGCATTACCATCGCTGATTCCCCACTATCAACATCCTGGGGTTACCATTGACCACAAACTGAACTGGACCATATAAATATAAACCATATAAATGGAGCCATATAAATAATGGGGCTGCAAGAGCAGGTCAGAGGCTGGGAAACCTGTGGTAACTCACTTCCTGACTCCCAAAAGTTTGTCCACCATCTACCAGGCACAAGTTAGGAGTGTGATGGAATGCTCTCCATTTGCCTAGTTGAGTCCAGCTCCAACAACACTTAAGAAGCTTAACACCATCCAGGACAAAGCAGCCTGTTTGATTGGCACCCCATCTACAAACATTCACTGCCTCCACCACCAAGCAGCAGTGTGTATCATCTACAAGATGCACTGCAGGAACTCACCAAGCCACCTTAGACAGCATCTTCCAAACCCACGACCAATACCATCTGGAAGGACAAGGGCAGCAGACACATGGGAACACCAGCACCTGGAAGTTCCCCTCCAAGCCACTCACCATCCTGGCTTGGAAATATATTGCTGTTCCTTCACTGTCGCTGGGTAAAAATTCTGGAACTCCCTTCCCTAACAGCACTGTGGGTGTACCTACACCATATGGATTGCAGCGGTTCAAGAAGGCAGCTCACCACCACCTTCTCAAGGGCAATTAGGGATGGGCAATAAATGCTGGCCTAGCCAGCGATGCCCACATCCCATGAATGAATTAAAAATACTCACAAGACATCACACATTCACTGGCATCTCACTCATTGTCAGCTCAAGGGACATCACCACTCTTTCTCTCTCACACACATCCTCACATCTCTATCTGGCCTCATCTCCTCTGGAGGCTGCCTCCTCAGCCCTCACCATCCTGAGGCCACTTGCACAGATCAACATGTGCCCCCCACACACACCCTGGGATACCCTCCTTCCCCAAGCAAGCCCTAGCCCGGCAGCCATTGAAAAGCCACCCCTGCCTTACCGCTGGTCTGGTAGGTAGAGACCTGCCCAAGAGCCCCCTAAAAGTGATGTGGTGCTGTCTGTGGAGCCTGGCGCTGATGACAACGAGCGCTGCCCGAAGCAAGATAGGCAAACAAACCTCAAAGTTCCAGGCAAAGTGCAGCTCGCCAGGCGCACATCGCTAATGTACAGTTGTGAAACACGTCGGTGTGTAATCACACTGACATGAGCTCATGATCCAGCGTTGGGGGGATGATTCTGGCGAGCTGGGCTTATAATGAGGTGAAATTAGGTTCCTGGTGTGCAGCGACGGAAAATGCAGCCCCGCCATTGACGGGTGGAGCAGACGATCGCAAACTGGTTTCACGACGAGGTGAATCCGATTTTTGCGATCGCCCGATATTTTCCGCTCCCACCTGCTACGGACGCCCGCCACAACTGGGAGCGGAAAATCCGGCTTGTGTCACAGGTTTAATTCAAAGACTTAAGCCAGATAAATTCTCCCAGCCTTAACAGCTACAATTCGAAGTTGGATGACGTTGCGGGCCATTTCCGAGTGCACATTGCCAATGGATACTCATGTCTGCTGGACTTACAGATGAAGGCAGACTTCCCACAGTCCTCCATCTCCTACAACGTGCCTGCAATCCCTTGATGTACACTGCCCAAGGAGGAGGTCCCTACTAGAAGCTTCAACTCTGTCTAAATTCCTAAGTGTACATTTCTTTAAGTAAACTGGTAGGGACAATAGCTGTCCGCTGTGGCTCGGCATCCTTGCGTCTAGGTCAGGGGGTTGTGGGTTCAACTCCCACTCGGAAGACTTGAATGCAAAACCTAGGCTGTGGTTCTAGCCCAGAACTGAGGGAGTGCTGCACTGTTGGAGGTGCTCTCTTTCCGACGCGACATTGAAACAGGTCTTTGTCTGCTCTCTCGGGTGGGCATAAGTGAAAGAGAGCAGAGGGCATTCTCCCTCGTGTCTTTGTCAATCTTTACCCTCAACCAGCATTATTAAAAAGATGACCTGGCCATGGTCACATTGCTGTTTGTGGGAGCTCGCTGTGTGTAAATTGGCTGCTGTGTTTCTCACATTACAGCAGTGAGTGTGCATTAAAAATATTTAATTGGCTGTAAAAGCCCTTTGGGGAAAAAAATAGTCACTATATAAATGCAAGCCTGCCTTTCCTTCTTTCTCACACAGAAGCAAGCTGGCCACATATCGTCAGGCTGAGACTTAAACAACCGTGACAGGGTGCCTACAAAGTTCTCAGTCTCACCACTTTGAGCACTGACATGTTTTCCATTAGACGAGCTGCTGTACAAGTTGCTACCGGACGCAACCTTTACAAATTTGCCCTTTCCTCGGTATCAGCACAAGGCATTGTGCCAAGACGAAGCCCAAAATATGGTTACCCGTGTTACCAGTGGAAAGAAACATACTCCTTGTGCTCACTGATTTGTTCGCAAGCCTCCGGTGTTTCGCCAGGCTGGATTTCCTGTAGGGACGCTCAGGCTGTCGTCTCGTCATCCGCGCCAACCTTCAGGTGTTGCAGCTTCGAAGGCGGCTAAGGAACAGACACTTCCGCCTCCGACGATTCAATGACCATGCCAGTCGAATCTCGGTGCCAGGGATGATACTGAACAAAGCCGCTGGTGCCATCGCCACACTTTTAGCTTCCTGGCTCTCCGCTTCTGCAAGGTGATGTAACCCCTTTATAAATATTTATGGGGCCTGGGAGGTAATGGGATGGCTGCGATGGAAATGGAAAACTCTTCAGCTTTATGCTGCGTCACATGATCAAGAGCTCTTAGTGCAGTCGTTGTACATCTCCAGGGAAAATGAAGAAATCCCACTACATTAAGCTGAGTTTGTGCCTGGGAGAACTTCTTCATTAATGGGCTTTCAGATGCCAATGTAGATACCACACACCACACGCACAAAAAAAACGAGGGGGCAGATTTATCTCAGAAATCAGAAGTGCGACTTTCACTACAGAAACAGCTCCAAGTTTACGAAGCACAAAATCCAAATCAGCAGGGCATATCATTTCGGCTAAGTTTGCAGTTATCAGCGGGCGACATAATATGATGAGTTGACAGCTTCAATCTATTCGTATCACTCTCATCTGTGATTCAGACGGCTGAGTTTTCAAACCTCACATCAGGACTTTTAGCACATAATCTAGAAGGAGTTCACTGCAGTCGGGAATGTGCCCTTCATCAGGTTAGACATTAAATTAGAAGCCCTGTCGGCTGCTTTGGATGTTAAAGGTCCCAAGGCACAAATTGAAAAAGAGCAGGGGGTTCTTTTGGTGCCTTTTCAAGAATTTCTCCCTCAAATGATACCACATCAGCATAATTTTAAGATTTGTTTTTTTTCTATTGCCTCGAGGGTTTTATTGTGCTTTGGTGTCAACATACCAGTATTCAGAGATGTGTCTACAGATGCTGAAATCCAGCTGCGAGACTGCGATTGAACTATACATTCACAAGGGCCCCTGCTCCCTGCGTAGGATATAATATCACAAACATGGATGCCCAAACAACCAGCCATCCAATTTCATCCTTGAGCCTTGGCCCAGTGGTACGACTCTCACATTTGGGTTAGAATGTGGTGGGTTCAAGTCCCACAACCCAGGGCCTTGACATGTTGCCAAGGCTGACACACCAGTCGCAGTGCTGAGGGTGTGTTGCATTGTCAGCGATGCCATTGTTCAGGTGAGATGTTAAATCAAGGTGCTGTCTGCTCTTTTTAAATGGATGTAAAAGATCCCGTGGTACAATTATGAGGAAGGGCAAGGGAGTTCTCCCTGGCGGTGCTGTATATTTTAGATATTTGCTTTTCCTCACAGTAATGTCGAGTTGGCACTAGTTTCTAAGTGTGCAGGAACGATACAGAGTTTTATACAGTGCTTTAAAATGTCTGCACCATCCCTCCAGCTCAGCTTCTAGTAGCTTCTGTGGTATCTGTTTACTTTGCTCAGAGTCAGCACCCAGGCTCAATCAATCAAGCATAGTGAGCATCGATTGTAAACAAATTTGCATAATCAAACACAGAACAATTGAACACTACAGGTGTCCTGGCCACTATTTATCTGTCAACCAACATCACCAAAAGAGATTTACTGGTCAGGATCACAGTGATGTTTGTGGAAGCTTGCTGTGCATAAATTGGCAATATTTGTGTCTCATATTTCCTACACAGTGACCACACTTCAAAACTATTGCACTGGTTGGAAAGTGCTTTGGGATGCCCTTGTTATAATTCGCTGCTCATTCACTGAACAAAAGAGGAACCTGGAGCGAGTCTTTTCTTTTAATCACAGAACCTTGAGAACACAGCCACAGATTCCCTTTTCCTTCCCCCCAGAGATGTGGAAACCAGTTCTTATATAGACTTTAGAATAATGCCCTAAACTTTCCTAAATTAGTAACAACTGCTCTCACAATGAGAGCATGCATATCATTGTGACAGGATTACAACATTAACAGACCTGAGGTTGTGAAAGGTGCTATAGAAATGCAAGTTCTTTCTTTATTCCACAGCAGTTTTGCAAAGTAAACAACTGGCTTTGTCATAGAGTCAGAGAGGTCTACAAGCACAAAAAAAGACCCTTTGGCCCATCGAGTCTGCGCCGGTCAAACAAGTACCTAACTATTCTAATCTCATTTTCCAGCACTAGGCCCATAGCCTTGTATGCCATGGCATCGCAAGTGCACATCCAAATACTTCTTAAATGTTATGAGGGTTTCTGCCTCTACCACCCTTTTCAGGCAGTGAGTTCCAGATTCCTACCACCCTCTGGGTGAAAAAATTCTTCCTCACATCCCCTCTAAACCTCCTGCCCCTTACCTTAAATCTGTGCCTCCTGGTTATTGATCCCTCCACCAAGGGGAAAAGTTCCTTCCTGTCTACCCTATCTATGCTCCTCATAATTTTATACACCTCAATCATGTCCCCCCTCAATCTCCTCTGCTCCAAGGAAAATAACCCCAGTCTATCCAATCTCTCCTCATAACTAAAACTCTCCAGCTCAGGCAACATCCTGGTAAATCTCCTCTGCCCTCTCTCTAGTGCAATCACATCCTTCCTATAATGCGGATTCCAGAACTGCACACAATACTCTAGCTGTGGCCTAACCAGCGTTTTATACAATTCCAGCATAACCTCCCTGCTCTTATATTCTATGCTTCGGCTAATAAAGGCAAGTATCCCATATGCCTTCTTAACCACCTTATCTACCTGTCCTGCTACCTTTGTTATCAGTCTCCCATGTGGGGCCTTATCAAAAGCCTTGCTGAAGTCCAAGTAGACTACGTCAAATGCATTGCCCTCATCTACACACCTGGTCACCTCTTCGAAAAATTCAATCAAATTGGTCAGACATGACCTCCCCTTAACAAAACCATGCTGACTGTCCTTGATTAATCCCTGCCTCTCCAAGTGTAGATTAATTCTGTCCCTCAGAATTGCTTCTAATAGTTTCCCCACCACTGAGGTTAGACTGACTGGCCTGTAGTTCCCTGGTTTATCCCTTCCTCCCTTCTTGAATAACGGTAACACATTGGCTGTCCTCCAGTCCCCTGGCACCTCTCCTGTGGCCAGAGAAGTATTGAAAATTATTGCCAGCGCCCCTGCTATCTCCTCCCTTGCCTCACTCAACAACCTGGGATACATTTCATCCAGGCCTGGAGATTCATCTACTTTTAAACCTGCCAGACCACTTAGAGCCTCCTCCCTTTCTATGCTAATTTCTTTAATTATATCACAATCCTTCTGCCTGATTTCCATACCCACATCATCCCTCTCACTTGTGAACACCGACACAAAGTATTAACTTAGAACCCTACCTACGTCTTCCGGCTCCACACACAAATTATCACTATGGTCCTTAATGGGCCCTACTCTTTCCCTAGTTATCCTCTTACTCTTAATGTACTTGTAAAATAACTTTGGATTTTCCTTTATTTTACCTGCCAATGTTTCTTCATGCCCCCTTTTTGCTCTCCTAATTTCCTTTTTAAGTTCCCTCCCACTCATTCTATATTCCTCTAGGGCTTCCGCAGTTTTGAGCCCTCGGTGATCTTCCATAAGCCTCCCTTTTTCTCTTTATCCAATCAGATTTGTCTGCCCAATGTTTCATTCAGGTACTCTACCAGCTAATCAATCTCGGGTGGCTGGCTTGTAGTGTGGTGGAGAATACCCCTCATTGAAAAGAGCAACTCAGCAGGAAGGATTTCCCCCAGAGACTTTCGTCTGCTTAGAGTTAGGGGGGGGGCAATTTTAACCTGTCGCATTTTTTTTTATTAATTCGTTTATGGGATGTGGGCATCACTGGCTAGGCCAGCATTTACTGCCCTTGAGAAAGTCCTGAACCTGACTGGGTCGGGCGCAAGGCAGGTTTTGCATCCAACCTGATTGTAATCTCCACAAGCAGCAATTTCTAAGGCGTTCATTCCAGGGACCAAGTTCAGACTCCATTCATTTAGCACTTGAAACAGTCATTCTAGTTGGATTGATATTTCATTGCAGAGTTTTGTGTTAAACAGCCTGAATGACCCTATTCCTATGCTTATCTTAAATTCTCATTTTAAACAATTTTGTTTTACAACCTCCAAGATTTCCACATTACCGCTGGACCAAGTTTACCATCCACCCTGCCTTCACTATGCAAATTCTTTGCACTAATTCAGTGTTAGTCACCAGAGCTTAACATTGCAGCAGGCACTTGATAGTCATTTATCTTAAAAATTATGCTCAAGTCACAAAAGCATCAAATTAATTTATGCGTATTTATTGAGCAGCCTCGGTTTCTCAAGTAACAGTGATTTATTAGCCGCAGTGGTTCATTTCTTGCTTGCTGTGCACTTAAAGTTAGGCCTGACTGACACCATCAGTGTATGGGAAACAGGATTCATAAAATCATACAGCACAGAAGGCCATTCAGCCCGCTGTGCCTGTGCTGGCTCTTTGAAAGAGTTATCCATTTAGTCCCACTCCTCTGTCCCGCCCCACTAGTCCTTCAGATTTTTCCTCTTTAAGTGTATATCCAATTCCCTTTAGATTACTATCGAACCTGTGTTCAAAGCCATTTCAACAGCACATTCTGGATCATAACTCATAAAGTCAAAGAAAAAATTCTCCTCAACTCCCTCCCCCTGGCTCTTTTGGCAATTATTTTAAATCTGTACCCTGGTGCTGTTAGTTTCTCCCCACTTGCCCTATTGAAACCCATCATAATTTTAAACGGCGCTATTAAATCTCCCCTGAAATTTCTGTGCTTTAAGGAGAACAATCCCAGTTTCTCCAGCCTCGCTACCTAACACAAGTCCCTCATCCTTGGTACCATCTCTGTTAAATCTCCTCTGAGGCCTCTCCAAGGCCTTCTTAAAATGTGGGATTTGCAGCTAGATTCTTTTTGCTAGATGGAATTAATAAAGCAAGCGTCAAATTGCATGTGTGGAGAAAATGACAACATTGGGATCATCTTGCCAACAACTTCAGTAAAACAGTAATGAGGGGGAGCTTAGAAGCCCTGTTTATTCTAACTGTGGGGATAATTCTGATGTTTATGATAATGCAAAACTAGTGATGCCAATTTTTCTGCCCATTATATGTCTCCCATGATTTCCATTTCCACTGAAGTCAGAATTATCCCCTCTATCTAGGTTCATAATCTAAGTGCTGAGGGTACTCTACATTGCCGGAGGTGCTGTCTTTCAACCGGGTCAAATTGAGGCAATGTCTGCTCCCACGTAGGCATAAAAGATCCCATGGCATAGAGGAAGAGCATGGGAGTTACCCTTGGTGCCCCGGGCAATACTTGTCCCTCAAGCAGTATCACCGACAAACAGATCATCTGGTCACTACGACATAACTGTTCATTGGCGCTTACGGCATGAAAATTGGCAGGCGCACTCCTTGCAACAGCTTCAAAAAGCACTTAACGACCTGTGGGGCGCCCCGAAGGCTGTGGAAGGTGCTATAGAAATGTAAGTCCTTTCTTTCCAAAGACAAAGCGAGGGAGGGTGAGGCAAGTGAGGCAAGTTATATCGATCTGAGCCAGAGATGGTGCATGACCTCCGAGAACCTAAGCACAAACGCTGCCAACAAATTAAACAAGACAGTCGGGACGGTTAGCTCACAGAGCCTGCCATTGTGAGAAGCTCGTTAGCAATTCGATAAATATAATTACATGCACTGAGTGAAGTACTACACCAGCTCCAATTTCATTAATTTCAGTGGAAAAGCTATCTGGCTGGTTCTATAAGGGCAAGGCAATCCTGTCCACTAGATTTTTCATAGGCATGTGAAGACCAAAATAGACCTCAATAAGTCTCAAAGCTTTTTCCCTCTTGGGGCTTATTTTAATTTAATCTTGTGATGGAATAAGAATTATAAGATCTGGTAATAATACAGGACTAATACAGGGATATTAGGTTAAAAATTCGCTCCTTGGTAAAATTAGAGCAGAATATGTATTTTTAACTGGAGTCAGGATGAGCATGCAAACACAATATGGTTGACTCACATCACAGCAATGTGAATTTGCTGATAAGAAAACACACACACACACACCCCCCTTAAAAATGGCATTTTATGGTTCTCTCCATTAACCTAGAACAAACATACAATGCAAGCTTTGATAATTAAAACCCCAATCAGATCAAACAATATTGGGCTCCAAGTATATTAGTGACTCACCTCCTGACTCCCCAAAGCCTGTCCACCATCTACAAGGCACAAGTCAGGAGCGTGATGGAATACTCCCCACTTGCCTGGATGAGTGCAGCTCCCACAACACTCAGGAAGCTCACGCCAGTCAAGACAAAGCAGCCCACTTGATTAGCACTCCATTCACCAACTTAAAACATTCACTCCCTCCACCACTGATGCACAGTAGCAGCAGTGTGTACCATCTACAAGAAGCACTGCAGAAACTCACCAAGGCTCCTTCGACAGCACCTTCCAAACCAGCGACCTCTACCATCCAGAAGGACAAGGGCGGCAGATACATGGGAACACCACCACTTGCAAGTTCCCCTTCAAGTCACACGCCATCCGTTCCTTCACTGTCGCTGGGTCAAAATCCTTGAACTTCCTCACTGTGGGTGTACCTACACCACATGCAGTGCAGCGATTCAGAAGGTGGCTCACCACCGCCTTCTCAAGGGTAATTAGGGATGGGCAATAAATGCTGGCCCAGCCAGTGACACCCACATCCTGTGAATGAATAATATTTATACATATTATATATAATGTATAAAGTCTTGCTAATCTTGCTGGAAGCTGACCAACATAACTGTTATCTAAGGTCCAGCTTTCCATCAACAAGTCAAAACAACATTTTGTACAATTGTAGAATTTCACGGATACCTTCATTATAATTGGTAATCCCGTCACTAAAATTTGGAGACCAATAAAGGGTGTCCTGTCATGGTTCAAATAAGCACCTTCCATGCAATAATCCCATATATTTACTATAAGTCTCTTAGCATATTTCAAATAATTTTAGATGTGTTTTGAACCTAACAAGTCTCGCTCACACTCAGGGATTAAGGTAGCCTTGCATTAATATTTGATAGATATCCTTTTCTTTTTTAAAATGTCGGCCAGGATTTCCTCCTGGCACGGGCGATGTGGCGGCCCAGACAAAAGTCCATTGGCAGGATTTTCCCCCCGTCGGGGGTGAGGTTGAATTGCGGGCGCGCACAGACGCCCCTCCGATCGGCGCCCCCAATCGGGGGCACGGTGCCATTTTACGTGGGCGGGCCAATTAAGGCCCGCCCAGTGCGATGTCTGCATGGAAGCACTATGCGCTCCCTGTGCGGGTGGGGGGGAAATCCCTAAACCCGAGAGTGCGCTCTTTTGCGCATGCGCAGGAAAGAGCAGACTCATCTCCCTGAGGCTAAGTGCAGCCTCAGGGAGATCGGCTATTCTGTGACAAATATTAAAAATAGAAAAACAAAAATTCCTGATATGTCCCCTCTCATGTGACACAGTCAGATGAGTTGGGACATGTCCACAATTTTTAAAAACACTTTAATAAAATTTTTAAAAACCTACATGAAACCTCATCCCGCCCCCTGGGTGAGGTTTCGTGCTTTTTCTAGTTCCTGCCGGGGCTCCTGGCCTGCCCGCCAATCTAAAGGTTGGACAGGCAGATCCATTAATGAGCTAAATGATTCTGTCAATGGCCTCAATTGGCCATTGACAGGTCGGTGGGCGCACAGCTGATTTTACTGCGCCCCCGCCTACCGGAAAATTTAAACGGGGTGCGGTGACGTTGGGAGTTCCCCCCGACGTCAGCGCGCGTCACTTTACGCATCGGCGAGCGGGCCCCCCCCCCCCCACCCCCACTCGCCGACGGGAAAATCCCGCCCATTGACCTTCGGTGGGACCGGACGATCCCAGCGGTGGGCGGGGCTGGAAAATCCCGCCCATTGGTCTCTGTAATACCTCAAGTTTAAACTTTGGATTCTCAATCAGAAATAAGAACTAGCTATCTTTTCTTTTCAGGAGTTATTGACATTTTCTGATTTATACTTTTTATATAAACACCGAATTGCATGCTTGCTTGCTTCATAAACTTCCGTGTGTTTCAAAATTTAGATTGCCCCACTTAGTCTTCTGCATCGATGACTCAAGAACCCAATCCCTTTTAAAGGGGGAATAATTACCCAGGGGCAAAATTTTACCCTGGTGTCCTGCTAAAGCCAATGGCGATTTGAAGGGTTTGCCACATTTTAAGGCCCCAGGAGTTTCACCTGGATCCTTATCTCCGGGAAAACTGCAACCTGCTTAAAAAAAATAATTAAAAATAAAGACCATCAGGGAGAAGGTAATCACCTCGACTGGCTCTTTTCCTTCAGATGGAGATCGATCAGTCTCAACAGGCCCAGCTACATGTCCTTGGGTTCTGAATCTCTCTACCTGATTGAGACAAGTTAGTCTGGAGGCACGCCTGATCCAGAATAGCCCCCAAAAAGGGCGCTGGGATTGTAATGCGCCACAATTTCCCTCGGGCAAACCTGACAGGGTCAAACTGATTGCCTGGTTACACCCCTACTCCATAGAAGTGACAGAAGGTAAAAACAGATGGTGCATAAAATGGGCAATTGGTCAGTCATGCGCTGAATTACGGAGGTAGGTATTAGGCTAAAATGACTCCCTAAGTATAAACTAAACACGCGCACTTTATTATGGGGTCAATTTAAAATGCCCCTTTGGACTTCAGCCATAGGTAAGGAAGTCTTCAAACTACATTGAGAAAATTGCATCCCTGTGTTTAACGCATCTCTCTGAAATTGCTTCTTCTGCAATATCAGGAGACAGACAAGAACGAATATGGCTGGGTGTTGACACAAAATGGGCAAGGGTGGACCCAATCATCTCTGTCAGGCAGAACCTATGGAGTAAAAAGCAAAATACTGCAGATGCTGGAAATCTGAAACAAACACAAAAAACTGTGGAAAAACTCAGCAGGTCTGACAGCGTCTGTGGAGAGTCCGTATGGCTCTTCTTCAGAGTTAAAGAGAAGTAAAAATGTGATGAAATGTATACTGTTTAAGCGGGGGTGGGGCAGGTGAAGCTGGATAAAGGCCAGTGATAGGTGGAGGCAAAGGAGAGATTGCCAAAGGTCAAAGGGGTGTTAATGGTCGTGGTACTGGCTAAAGGAGGTGCTGATGGTGGCGTTAAGGTCAGAAAGAAGAATGTGGTAATAGCTGGACAAGGGTAAGCCCTCTGGAAAGAACAACATGAACAAGTGACTGATGGCCCGAGGTGGGGGAGGGGACGGTGGTGGGAAAAATGATCGAAAATAGCACATAAGGTGGGGATAAAACAATGGGGCGAATTTTCTCCCCATCGTAGGTGGGGGTGGTTGTGCAGGGGTGGGCACGCAGCTGATTGGTGCCCCCGATTTGGCTGGGCGCCACCATTTTTTTGGTGGGCGGGCTAATTAAGGCCCGCCCAGCGTGATGCGTGCCCGGAAGCGCTGTGGGCTCCTTGCGCGGGCAGGGGGGAGGTTGCCTGTGTCAGGAGTGCGCTCTTTCACGCGCATTAGTTTTAAGTTTAAACAGTCTAATAAAGCGGTGAAAATTTTTTTTTAGGGAACTGTCACACGAGCTGGGACACGTGTATTAATTTTAATGAATAATTTTCTGAAAATTTTAAATCATGCATGAAACCTCTTTTTGTTTTTGGGTTTCAGACCCTGCGGAGTGCACTGGACAGCTGCCTCCAGGATAATGGCGCAGGGTACATTCTCAGAGAAGGAGCTCCTAGTGTCGAGCCTCACTTGACAGGGCGTGTGGGTCTTGGGAGCCACGGATGGAGTTTAGCGTGCCCTGGCCCCCAGGGCTCCTGATTTTATTGCGGTCACAGGGTGCCAAGAATCGGGCGCACTGACCTCAACGCAAACTCCACACACCCTTTGGAGGCCCTGAGATTTGTCCCATTGAGAGGCCAGAAATATAAGTCACCCCCTCATAAGAGAAAGTACTTTGTACAAACACAGTTTGGATAGGATGTTCAGCTGAGGCCCCATCTGCCCCCTCAGGTGGATGGGAAAGATTGCACTCCATTATTTCCAATGACGAGGTGTTCTCTCCATTTGTCCCTGTCAATATTTATCCATCGACCGACATTATCACATTGCAGCTTGTGGGAGCTTGCTGTGCACAATTTGGCTGCCACTCTTCATTCACTCATTCATTCTCTTTTGCATACTATTCTTTCTCTCTCTCTCTCTCGAAAGTCCCCTGGTAATTAAGTTAAGACAATATTCAGCGCAAACTAAGAAAAGCGTGTGTCTCGTTACTGGAATACAAGGGGGTGGAAGTCATTCTTCAGCCAGATTAAGCCCTGGTTAGAATACGCCTGGATTACTGTGAACAATACTGGGCACCACACCTTATGCAAGATATATTAGTCTTAGAGGGAATGCAGTGTAGATTTAATAGAACAATATCGAGAGTCCAAGGGTGGGATAGTCCCAGATTTGCACTAAGTTCACTAGCGGGCAGGTAAAACGATGGCAGCTTTTCACGCTGTATTGTCCCAAACCCGCTGTTTAATTATGCATTCCTGGGAAATACGCCACTTCCATGGCAAGCGGGCTCTCATTCGCTAGGCCATCACCTCCCCGCCTCATCACACTGGGCATCACCTCGCCGCTTTATCACACCGGGCATCACCTCACCCCTAATCCCACCGGGCATCACCTCACCGCTTTATCACACCGGACATCACCTCCCCGCTTCATCACACCGGGCATCACCTCACCGCTTCATCACACCGGGCATCACCTCGCCACATCATCACACCGGGCATCACCTCCCCGTTCATCACACCAGGCATCACCTCACCCCTAATCACACCGGGCATCACCTCACCGCTTTATCACACCGGGCATCACCTCCCCGCTTCATCACACCGGGCATCACCTCACCGCTTCCTCACACCGTGCATCACTTCCCCGCTTCATCACACCGGGCATCACCTCACCCTTAATCACACCGGGCATCACCTCACCGCTTTATCACACCGGCATCACCTCCCCGCTTCATCACACCGGGCATCACCTCACCCCTAATCACACCGGGCATCACCTCACCACATCATCACACCGGGCATCACCTCCCCGCCTCATCACACCGGGCATCACCTCACCCCTAATCACACCGGGTATCACCTCACCACATCATCACACCGGGCATCACCTCCCCGCCTCATCACACCGGGCATCACCTCACCCCTAATCACACCGGGCATCACCTCACCGCTTTATCACACCGGGCATCACCTCACCGCTTCCTCACACCGGGCAACACCTCACCGCTTCATCACACCGGGCATCACCTCACCGCTTCATCACACCGGGCATCACCTCGCCACATCATCACACCGGGCATCACCTCCCCGCTTCATCACACCAGGCATCACCTCACCCCTAATCACACCGGGCATCACCTCACCGCTTTATCACACCGGGCATCACCTCCCCGCTTCATCACACCGGGCATCACCTCACCGCTTCCTCACACCGTGCATCACTTCCCCGCTTCATCACACCGGGCATCACCTCACCCCTAATCACACCGGGCATCACCTCACCGCTTTATCACACCGGGCATCACCTCCCCGCTTCATCACACCGGGCATCACCTCACCCCTAATCACACCGGGCATCACCTCCCCGCTTCATCACACCGGGCATCACCTCCCCGCCTCATCACACCGGGCATCACCTCATCCCTAATCACACCGGGCATCACCTCACCACATCATCACACCGGGCATCACCTCCCCGCCTCATCACACCGGGCATCACCTCACCCCTAATCACACCGGGCATCACCTCACCGCTTTATCACACCGGGCATCACCTCACCGCTTCCTCACACCGGGCAACACCTCACCGCTTCATCACATCGGGCATCACCTCCCCGCTTCATCACACCAGGTGTCACCTCACCCCTAATCACACTGGGCATCACCTCACCACATCATCACACCGGGCATCACCTCCCCGCCTCATCACACCGGGCATCACCTCACCCCTAATCACACCGGGCATCACCTCACCGCTTTATCACACCGGGCATCACCTCACCGCTTCCTCACACCGGGCAACACCTCACCGCTTCATCACATCGGGCATCACCTCCCCGCTTCATCACATCGGGCATCACCTCACCGCATCATCACACCGGGCATCACCTCACCGCATCATCACACCGGGCATCACCTCACCGCATCATCACACCGGGCATCACCTCACCGCATCATCACACCGGGCATCACCTCACCGCATCATCACACCGGACATCACCTCACCCCTAATCACATCGGGCATCACCTCACCACTTTATCACACCGGGGCATCACCTCACCGCTTCATCACACCGGGCATCACCTCACCCCTAATCACACCGGGCATCACCTCACCGCATCATCACACCGGGCATCACCTCACCGCTTCCTCACACCGGGCATCACCTCACCGCTTCCACACACCGGGCATCACCTCACCGTTTCATCACACCGGGCATCACCTCACCGCTTCATCACACCGGGCAACACCTCACCGCCTCATCACACCGGCCATCACCTCACCGCCTCATCACACCGGCCATCACCTCACCGCCTCATCACACCGGGCATCACCTCACCGCTTCATCACACCGGCCATCACCTCACCGCCTCATCACACCGGGCATCACCTCACCGCTTCATCACACCGGCCATCACCTCACCGCTTCATCACACCGGGCATCACCTCACCGCTTCATCACACCGGGCATCACCTCACCGCCTCATCACACCGGGCATCACCTCACCGCTTCATCACACCGGGCATCACCTCACCGCTTCATCACACCGGCCATCACCTCACCGCCTCATCACACCGGGCACCATATTTACAGCCCAGCCGTGCCCACACCCCACCGTGCTTCCAGCCCACAACTGCTGCAAGAAGACATGATCCTGAAAGGCAAGAAGACTGCAGCTCCGAGGTTCAATGATGGGTCCCGCGAGCGTCTTTTGGACGCAGTGGAGGCCTGCTGTGATATCCTCCAACCTCGCTCTGGCTACAGGAGGGGCATCAACATCACCAATCCGGCTTGGGAGCCAGTGGCAGCGGTGGTCAGCGCCAATGCTCTGCAAAAGTGTACAGCCACCCAGCGCCACTACAGGGTGAATAGTCTCATCCGTTCCGTCAGGGTAAGTCACTCTTCTCATCACTCTCAACTCTCACACTCACAAACCCATCACACATCCCCAGGGCCCTCACTCACTGCCAGTGCAAGGGACATCACTATTCAGTCTCTCACACTCACCATCATTGTCCTCACCCCATCCATGGGACCACTCACCACACACACAGGCCAGGCAGACTTATCATCTGGCCCGGCAGACATCCTGCTCACACTCTCCCCATCTCTATTTATGCAGGATAAGCTGGTACACAACAAGAGGCACAGGTTGCAGCGCTCACCCACACCCTCCACCAGCGCAGAGACGCACAGTTTGGTGGGACCTAGCTTTAGAGCAGCCTCGGGATCACAATTTGGTGAGTACATCACACTGTCTGATCCACAGCAGGTAGAGGCAGGGAGTTCCCAGGTCCCCGGCACTCAGAGGGCTGCTGGAGGCCAGAACATTGCTGAGTCCGAGTCAGATGAGGAGCCTCTGGACTCGGTCATGTCACAGTTGCTGGAGCTGCAAAGACAAACTCAGGAACATCAGGAAGGGATGTCCGCTGCACTCCTCAGATTGCAAGGCACGATGGAGGAGTCCATCCGTCTTCAGGCTGAGGTGATAGCGCCCATATGCCAACACAGGTCAACACTGGCAGGATGGCGGCCGCCATGGAGACCTTGGTCCAGGACGTCACTCCTGCATTGCTGATGCCATGGTTGGCCTCCAACAGTGTGTACGCGAGAGATTGAGGCAGCTCGATCTCACTCCAGCTATACCTTCACCTCATGGAGTCAGGCAGGGGCCCCCGGGCACCCATAGGGAGGAGGGTCAGCAGGTGCAAACTCCAGGGCCATCTATCCAGGTGACTCCGGGAGTGTCCAGCCCATCCAAATCCCCCCTTCCTGTGACCCCAGCAGCTCCAGCTTCACAGGTCGAGGAGGGGGCCACTGCCACACAGCAGGACCCTGAAAGCAGGCCAGGGCCCTCCAGGTCTCAGCCCTTCAGAGGACACCCGCCAAGGTCATCACAGACAGGGTGTAGCAGTCAGCAGCTGCCTCCACCTCTGCTGTGGATATCCAGGGAGCACCAAGACTTAGCGGCAGGATTAGGAAGGTTAGGTAAAAGTAGTTGCACAGCCTGGGCACGGGTGTTAATCACTTGTACATAATGTTCACTATTGTCAATAAACTCCCAAGAATGTCTCCCTGTCTATGGCTCCTTGTTCTGATGAGCAGTGTTCTTGTCACTCAGATGTGAAACCTTTCTGCATAAGATAAAGGCAGGTGTCTCCATCCAGGGCCTCTTCCCTGTGCATTGTGCAGCCTTCAGACCAAAGTGATGGTCCAGCCTCACACTCCCTGGGCACATTACTGATGCCTGCACCTCGATGGTGCTGGTCATTGCTGCCAGCATGTCGTGGGCAGTTAACAGAGTTCCCTCATTCTCTCTCTGTGTGCTCTCAGCACCTTAAAGGTGGCACTGGCCCCCCAACTCTTCAGCATCCATGACCAGTGACACTGTGCTCCTGAAGGGATCAGATGCAGACAAAGGATCAGATGCTTCTAAAGTTTCATGGCTGCGTCTCTATGATAAGACCCTGATCACAGAGCACAAGCGAGCTGCCCTTGGCCAGACAGGAGTCAGACAATCTCAGGGGCCATGTGAAGATCTATGGAGTGTCCTCACTGCATGTCATCATCATCCTCCTGCAATTGAGCGACTATTAGGGCCTCCACCGTGTCACCATGACAGGAGCATTATCACAGAGGATATTTGCATTGCCATAAGCCAGACTGGAATCAAACGTTCACAGATGCAATGTGAGGATCTGTGGTGTCTCCTCACTGCATGTCGTCATCATCCTCCACAAATCAAGCAGCTATGAGGGCTTCCTGGGCGCACCTGCCAAGTCTGGCCAGTGCGAGGGCCTCATCGCCATCATCATCACCTTTGAGGGCCTCCTCACCCTCATCCCCGTCGACATCCTCCTCATTGGAGGGGACTTCCAGCTCCTGCATGTCCTCCTCAGCCAGCTCCTCTCCCCATTGCAGCGCCAGGTTGTAAAGTGACGATGATGTGTGACATCCTCTGTGGACTGTATTGCAGGGTTCCACCAGACCAGTCCAGGTACCAGAACCTCATTTTCAACCTCCCGATGGTTTGCTCCACCAAGTTGCGAGTTTCAGGATGAACCTCATTATACCGTCGCTCTGCTGCGGTCTGAGGCTGCCGCACTGGTGTCATCAGCCATGGCCTCTGTGGGTAGCCCTTGTACCCGAGGAACCATCCCTGCAGCCTCTGTGGACTATGGAAGATGTCAGGGATCTGTGACTGACCGAGAATGTGGGATCGTGCACACTCCCTGGAAACCGTGCACAGACTTACAGGTTACGTTTGTGGTGGTCGCACACCAGCTGCACACTCAGCGAGTGGAATCCCTTGCGGTTGATATAGTTGACTGTGTGTTGTGACAGAGATCTGAGCACCACCTGAGTGCAGCCAAGAGGCACACAGCTAGTTCACCAGGCTCCATGCTCCTGATGTACTCATCCTGTAGGATGATAGGGAGAGATATGTGGTTAGCATGTGTGTACTAAGAATCTCTCTTGGTTAAGTCTGAGGGCCCCTTAACGGATCCCGGAGAGTGCTGGCCACCACTTGTACGGCCAGAGTTTAATGCGCTGCATGGCTGCCCAAAACCCCACCTTCCTCTGCCCCACTCCACCCGACTGATTGGCAGCAGCTTTGCCCACTGGGCTGCAGGCTGTGCTCTCAGCTCAGGCACAGGCATTCTCCTAACCCGCACTGCAAGGCTGCACTGTTAGCTTGAACCATGGGGGAGATGGATCCAAACAGGGATGATGATATTGCAAGAGGGCTGTGAGTGCCTCCACGATCAGCTTTAGCAAGGGAGATTATACAATGTGCCCAGTCACCCAACTGTTCTGCAGTCCACTAAAACGCTCATTAGTTTGCAGTCTGTGCCCAAGGGGTGAAAATCTCTGGAGCACTTGGTGGCATTTTGATGCCTCTGCCTTGCTTGAGTGGGCAGATAAGCTAGAGGCCTGACTCCAATCATGTCAATGTGGCTGCACCTGAACTGTCTCAGCTGCAGGGGAATGGTCACTTTATACAAGGTTTCCCTAATGCGTGGCTGCTTCCCTCCCCCCACCCCCACCCCCACCCCCACCCCCACCCCCCCGTGCTTGTGCTCTACCTTCAACTGCAGGGCAGCCCTTGCTGCCGACCACCCCCACAATGTGCCTCAACCTTGAAGTCCAACAGGCGTCCCTCACGAGTGTTCCACAACGTTACTGTGCACCTCACCTCCGAGTTCCCCTCAAAGTGCAGCCCGCCAAAGGCACACCTTTTATATGCTGTTGTGAAACACGTCAGCATGAAGAGCGGATGATCTAGTAGGGGGATTGGTTCAGTCCATCGGGCTGGCCTTATAATGATATGCTGATGTATTACAATGAGTTTCCCAACATCCAATGACGGGAAACATAGCCCGCTATCCACGGGCTGAGCGGACGATCGCAAACTGATTTCATAATGTTGTGAAACCAATTTTTGGCCTTCTCGCCATACTGTCTGCTCATGCGAGCAAACCTACCTGCGCTAGTGAATAGTGGACGATTTCATCCCACGAGTTATATTACAAGATGAGATTGCACGAGTGGTGAGTTGAATGAAGTTTTCAAAATAGTAAGGGGAACATATAAGGTAGACATGGAGAAACTATTTCTGTTCGGTAGCCTAGAACTGAAGGTCTGTTATGGCACAGTGGATGGTAAATGCTAATCTGCTCAAATCCCAAAGGAAAGCTTGAAACAACTGCCACAATTGTTTTGCAATTTGTATTTTCATTTCAAGGTGTGTGCCTTGAATTCTGTAGTAATAAGTCCATCGAGTCTTAGAGGTTTTTCTTTATAAAACTAAATTAAACATTTATTAATAAGAGAAATAATTTTAAGCACATACATAGATCTATAAATTACTACTATGATAACTCCTAGTTCCTGTAATTAATCTGACTTCCAGTTACACTCCTGTTAAGGCAACAGTAAAAGCAAAATAGATTTTAACACACCCAGGCAAAGCACACGATACCCAGGATATTCACAGCAAATTCTCTTAGCTTCAGTTCCTATAGGCAGCAGCTTGGTACATAGAGGATAGAGGCTTTTCACACTTGTTAGATCTTAGAAATCCTCCTTCTTACACATAGCCTTCTCTCCTTTATACATATTTTCCCCTTTGAATGCAAATTTTGTTGGTTCACTATTGGCAGAATTTTATGGCTCCATTTCGGTAGGGACGGGGCCATAAAATGCGGCAGGCCGTTATAAATCCCATTGACGACAGCGGGAATGTAAAATCCCGCTGTCGTAAAATTCTGCCCTATGTCTTTGGATTTTACCTTTCTAACAATGTAAATCTTCCAAAGTACCAACGTTATCAGTAAGCTTTGGGAAAAATAAACACACTGTTTGGCTTCTTCTGGCTAGGTGTAACATTTCACCCTCTTTTTTGAAATTCAAACTACTCTGGTTTATCTAAAAAATACAAATTTTCCTTTACACCTCATTCTAAAACTTCAGCCATTTACTTATTTAACATTTCAAACTTAGCTTCTCTTCGGATACATCAAAGCCTTCAGGCCAGCTGTCTTTAATTCAATTAAGTCAGACACACACACACACACACACACACACACACACAATCTAGATCCCACTATTCCTACTTTATAATAAATCCCAATAACTTTAAGAAAATAATTATATTTTCATGACAGGTCTAAAAATTAGAGCCAGGCCTTTCAGGAGTAAAATTAAGGTGGTGGTAGATGTTTGGCATCTCTTCCGCAAACAGCAATTGATGCTAGATCATTTGTAAGGTTTAAATCTGAGATTAGTAGGTTTTTGTGCCCCAAAAGTATAAAGGTGGAGTTCGATCACAGAAGCGCCATGATCTCATTGAATGGAATAACAAGTTCGAAGGGATTAATGGTCTTCTCCCATTCCTAATTACTATGAAGCTGCAAGACATTTGACATTGGCAAATTTCCCCAAAGTAATCCTTATTCCCAGGATCTAATTGAAAAACTGTCAAATGGGATGTTTTCATTCATTCTTCCTTGTATTAGGACATTCACTTCTTCATCATTTTCCTCATCCGGCTAATGATCCACATCCACCTGTAATACCGGAACTCAAAAGTCATTAGCCTTCGTCTGATTTCAGCATTCAAGGTCCAGTGTCTGAACTGTACAACATTTTGGGGAGGGGGGAAGCAAGGGACCTTTATTTGGTCGGTGATAGTTTATAAGGAAAAGCAGTGGTTTCGGGTTCACCCACTGCCGCAAAATTGCTGCAATCTGAACACATTTTGTCTGGGATCGCGGCCCTCATCATGGGGCGTTGGGAGGCATCGTGGCTAAAATAATTTATCAGGTAGGTGGAGGGAAATCCCTACAAGAAGGTGAGCTTCACATGACATCGAATCACGCCTGTTACAGAGCAGAGGCTCTCTGGGTGATGAGGGCGTTCCTTTTGCACTTACTCGGTTGCACAGACAAATCATGGATCAAATATAACTTTTAGGCTGAGAGTTATTTCTCTTAAGACAATCAGTCACGCTTACAAAACTAAATATCAGATCTTATGGGCAGGATTTTTAGGTCAGAGCACGGGCGCAATCGGTGGGTCCAGGAGCGGCCGGGGAATGGACCTGCTGCCCCGTGATTGGCTGGCCCCCCTCCCCCACCCACTGCGATTTCACGCTGGATGGCCAATTAATGCTCAGCATTGCCAGGGTGTGGGGGTGCGGGAGGAGGGAAGGCGCTGACGTCAGCGCGGGTGCTGAGGGAGCGCTGAATGAAAGCTCCCTGAAGGCAGAGAGCCGCCTCGGGCAGCTGAAGAATTTTAAAGCGATAAAGAAAGATTTTAGGATCCGGAAAAAGAATGCCCACCCATCAGAATCAGTCGCCTGAACACGCACACGATGAAAATTCAGTCCATGCATTTTTATTTTTTTTTAAATTTAGTAACGGAAACCTCATCCCGCTCTTGGACGAGATTTCATCAAAAATGCAAAGTCCGCCCGGCAGGTTTGCCCGCCGGTCAAACATAAGGTTGGACAGACCATGAAAAATCGGGGGCAATTTGAACTTCAATGGGCTTAGTTGCCCTCTCCCGACTTTCGCGTGTGCCTTCCGCCCGAAATATTGCTCGCCCGATGTCATGACGCGCTATCTTACGCTTGAGCAGGTCGGGGGCGTGCCCACACGCCGAGCTAGAAATTCTGCCCCGGGACACTGTAGCCATTCAATTAGATTCCCGAAATAAAATATCAACCTCAGCTCTCCAGGGTTTGCACTTTTGCTGCTGTTCTCCATCAATCTTGTTTCACACTGCTGCTTTACCAGAAGAAATGCAGACTGAATCCTTAAATATCTGAGCCTCAGTTCCTCCTCATTCACTGTAATTAAAGGGGCATTGTCTGTCTGTCCGTCTATCTATCTGTATGTAACACCAGGGTAATACACTGAGGACCTGGGTTCAAATCCCACCACGGCAGATAGTGGAATTTGAATTCAATAAATATCTGGAATTAAAAGTCTAATGATGACCATGAAACAATCGTTGATTGTCATTAAAAACCCATCTGGTTCACTAATGTCCTTTAGGGAAGGAAGGCTGCTGTCCTCACCTGGTTTGGCCTACACGTGACTCCAGACCCACAGCAATGTGGTTGACTCTTAAAAAATGCCCTCTGAACAAGGGCAATTAGGGATGGGCAATAAATGCTGGCCTAGCCAGCGACGCCCACATCCCATGAATGAATAAAAAAAAATATTAGTTCATATGGGTCAACATAATTGTTAAGGTAACAGAACTCCATACAAACACGTTAAATGTTTATGTCCTGCAACAACAACAAGCTGCATTGATAAAGCAGCTTAAAAGCCCCAAGGTGCTTCACAGGAACACGATCAAATAAAATTTGACACTGAGGCACCTAAGGAGATATCAGGACCCATCAAAGTTTGGACAAAGGACTGCCTTAAAGGGGGAGAGAGCTGGAGAGGCAGTGAGGTTTAGGGAGGCGATTATAGCCCAAGCGGTTAAAGGCACAGCCACCCATGATGGAGCAAAGAAAATTTTGGATGCTTAAGTGGCCAGAATCGGAGCAGCGCAGCGAAGGATTGTAGAAAAATATGTTCCCTTTAAATTTTTTTCACTGTGCGGTTCCTTCAATTTTGTTTTGTGCAGCTGGGCACGAGTGTTTTTTTTAATTTACTCTTTCACAGGATGTGGACTTCGCTGGCTGGATCAGCATTTGTTGTCCATCCCCAATTGCCCTTGAGAAGGTGGTGGCGAGCTGCCTTCTTGAACCGCTGCAATCCATGTGGTGTAGGTACACCCACAGTGCTGTTAGGGAGGGAGTTCCAGGATTTTGACCCAGCGACAGTGAAGGAACGGATATATATTCCCAAGTCAGGATGGTGAGTGGCTTGGAGGGGAACTTGCAGGTGGTGGTGTTCAGATCTATCTGCTGCTCTTGTAGTTCTAGGTGGTAGAGGTCGCGGGTTTGGAAGGTGCTGTCGAAGGAGCCTTGGTGAGCTGCTGCAGTGCATCCTGTAGATGGTACACACTGCTGCTACTATGCATCGGTGGTGAAGGGAGTGAATGTTTAAGTGGTGGATGGGGTGTCAATCAAGCAGGCTGCTTTGTTTTGGATGGTACAAAGCTTTTTGAGTGTTGCTGGAGCTACACTCATCCAGAGACTGAATCACAGAACCGTTACAGTGCAGAAGGTCATTCAGCCCATTGAGCTTGCACTGGCTCTCTGAAAGACCATTCCTCCTAGTCCCATCCCCTGCCCTATCCCCATAACCTTGCACATTCATTCTTTTCAGATAGCAAACCAATTCCCTTTTGAACACCTCGATCAAACTTGCCTCCACCATCCTTTGAGGAGGTTTGTTCCAGACTCCAACCATCCTCTGGGTGAAAAGATTTTTCCTCACGTCACTTTTACTCCTTTTGCCGATTATTTTGAATCCATGCCCTTTAGTTCTTGATGCTCCCTTGAGTGGGAACAGTTTCTCACTATTTATCCTGGCCATATCCCTCAGGATCTTGAATACCTTTATCAAGTCTCCTCTCAGTCTTCTTTTCTCCAAGGAAAACAGTCCTAACCTCTCCAAACTATCATCATAGCTACAGTTCTTCATTCCTGGAATTTCTCTTGTGAATCTCCTCTGTACTCTATCCAATACCTTCACATCCTTCCTCAAGTATGGCACAGAACTGGACACAGTACTCTAGATGAGGCCTATTAGTGTCCTATACATGTTCAATATGACCTCCTTACTCTTGTACTCAATGCCCTTATTAAGTCCAAGATACTATATACTTTATAAACCGCTGTCAACCTGCCCTGTCATCTTCAATGACTTATGTACATATACGCCGAGGTCCCCTTGTTCCTGTACCTCCTTTAGAGGCTCTCCCTTTACTTTATACTGTCTCTCCATATATTTCCTGCCAAACTGAATCACCTCACATTTCGCTGCATTGCATTTCATCTGCCACTTGCCTGCCCAATCCACCAACATGTCTATGTCATTTTGAAGTTGAAGACTATTCTCATCACAGTTGACAATGTTTCCAATCTTTGTACTAGAGTGTATCCCATCGCACTTTTGACTTGTACCTTGTAGATAGTGGACAGGCGGAGTCAGGACGTGAAGAATTCTCAACCTTTGACCTGTTCTTGTAGTCATGTTATTTATATAGCTGGTCCAAATAAGTTTCTGGTCAAATGTTGATAGTGGGTGAATCAGTAATGGTAATGCCATTAAATGTCAAAGGGAGATTGTTATATTCTCTCCTGCTGGAGAAGGTTATTGCCTGGCACTTGTGTGCCTTGAATGTCGCTTGCCACTTATCAGCACAAACCAGAATGTTGTCCAGGTCGGGCTGCATATGGGCACAGATTGCTCAGTATCTGAGGAGCTTTGAATGCTAATGAAGATCAGCGAATATCCCCACTTCTGAGCTTATGATGGAGGATGCTCATTGGTGAAACAGCTGAAGATGGTTGGGCCTAGGACACTACCTTGAGGAACTCCAGCGGCGATGACCTGGAACTGAGATAACTGGCGCTCAACTACCACAACTATCTTCCTATTTGGACTTGGTATGACTCCAACCAGTGGAGAATTTCCTCACCCCTCTCCCTCCCCACCCTCCAATTCCCATTGACTCCAGTTTTGCTGGGGGTCCTTGATGCCACACTCGGTCAAATGCGGCCTTGATGTCAGAGGCAGTCACTCTCTCCTCACCTCGGGAGTTCAGTTCTTTTTTCCATGTTAGAACCAAGGTTGTAATGAGGTCAGGGGCTGAGTGGCTCTGGCGGAACCCAAACTGAGCACCAGTGAGCAGGTTATTGCTGAGCAAGTGCCTCTTGGTAGCACTGTCAACGACCCCTTCCATCACTTTGCTGATAATCGGGAGGAGGGTGATGGGGCGGTAATTGGCTGGGTTGGATTTGTTCTGCTTTTAGTGGACAGGACATACATGGGCAATTTTCCACATTGCCGGGCTGATGCCAGTGTTGTTGCTGTACTGCAACAGTTTGGCTAGGGGCGCGGCAAGTTCTGGAGCACTAGTCTTCAGTGTTGTTAATGAAATGTTGTCAGGGCCCATAGTCTTTGCCATATCCAGTGCCTTCAGCCATTTCTTGATATTACGAGGAGTGAAACAATTAGCTGAAGACTGTGATGATGTGAACCTCAGGATCAGGCCAAGGTGCCTAATTGGCTTGGCACTTCTGGCTGAAGATTGTTGTGAATGCTTCAGCGTTATCTTTGGCACTGATGAGCTGGGTTCCCCCATCATTGAAGATGGGGATATTTGTGGAGCCTCCTCCTCCAGTGAGTTGTTTAAATATCCACCACCATTCACAACTGGATGTGGCAGGACTGCAGAACTTAGATCTGATCTGTTGGTTGTGGAATCGCTTACCTCTGTCTATTGCCTACTGTTTGGAACGCAAGTAGTATTTGTAGCTTCACCAGGTTGACACCTCATTTTTCAGTATGCCTAGTGCTGCTCCTGGCATGCCCTCCTGCACTCTTCATTGAACCAGGATTGATGCCCTGGCTTGATGGTAATGGTAGAGTGGGGGATATGCCAGTCCATGAGGTTACAGATTGTGGTTGAATATAATTCTGCTGCCCCTGATGTCCCACAACATCTCTTGGATGTCTAGTTTTGGCTCTAGATCTGTTCTGAATCTATCCCATTTAGCATGATGATAGTGCCACACAACACTATGGAAGGTATGCCAAGGACTGTGCAATGGTGACTCCTACCTATAATGTCTTGGACAGATGCGTCTGCAACAGGTAGACCGGTGAGGACCAGGTCTAGTGGGATTTTTCCCCCTTGTTGGTTCCCTCACCACCTGCTGCAGGTCCAGTCTGGCAGGTCGTCCTTCAGGACTAGGAAGGCTTGGTCAGTCGTGGTGCTACTGAGTCATGCTGGTGATGGACATTGAAGTCTCCCACCCATTCTGTGTACCTTGCCACCCTCAGTTCTTCTACCGAGTGGTGTTCAAGCTGGAAGCGTACTGATTCATCAGCTGAGGGAGGGTGGTAGGTGTTAAGCAAGGCGGTAATCCCTCCCCATGTTTTACCTGGAGCAATGAGGCTTCAAGGTCCGGAGTCAATGTTGAGGACTCCCAGGGCAACTCCCTCCAAAATGTCTACCACTGGTGGGACAGCACATACCCCGGCATGGGGTGGGTGGCGTCTGGGACATTGGCTGTTATATATAATCCTGTGAGTATGACTATGTC
This sequence comes from Cetorhinus maximus, assembly GCF_964194155.1. Taxonomy (NCBI): domain Eukaryota; kingdom Metazoa; phylum Chordata; class Chondrichthyes; order Lamniformes; family Cetorhinidae; genus Cetorhinus; species Cetorhinus maximus. Next base: position 13,028,893 of record NC_135908.1, on the reverse strand, counting down.
AGGCCGTTGCTTGACAAGTCTGTGGGACAATGTCCCAATTTTGACACAAGTCCCCCAGATGTTAGTGAGGAGGACTTTGCAGGGATGAGTGTACCATTGTTATTTCTGGTGCCTAAGTCATTGCAGGGAGGTCCATCTGGTGTTATTCCTTTTTGACTTTTCTGTAGCAGTTTGGTACAACTGAATGACTTGCTAGATCATTTCAGGGGGCAGCTAAGAGTCAACCACAGCAATGTGGTTGGCTCTGGGGAATGGCTGAGCAAGCCACTCAATTCTCAAGGGCAATTAGGGATGGGCAATAAATGCTGGCCCAGCCAGCGACACCCACATCCCATGAACGAATAAAAAGAAAAGGCTCGAGGAGTGTGGCAGAGATGGAAAGGGGAGAGACCAGGGAGGGATTTAATAACAAGGATGAGAATTTTAAAATCATTATGTTGCTGGACCAGGAGCCAATGCCTGTCAGCGAGCACAGGGGTGGATGAGGATATATGCAGAGTTACTTAAGAACATGAGAATGCAAAAAAAATTGGAAGAGGAGCAGGCCATTTAGCCCCTCGAGCCATCTCCACCATTCTGTTTTGGATGATTTCATTTTACAGAGTGGAGAATGGGAGAGTGACCAGGAAAGCAGTTAAGTCCAGAGGAAATGTCAGAATGGATGAGGGTTTCAGCCACAGGCGAATTGAAGCAGGGGCTAATATGGGCAATGTTACCGGGGTGAACGTAGGTGTTCTTAGCTATGGAGAGATAGGTTTTAGCTTCCTCAATATTTAATTGGAGAACGTTTCTAATCATCCAATGCTGGAGGTAAGTCAAGCGGCCTAACAAATCAAGGGCATTGGAGGAGACAAGAGAATTGGTAATGATAGCGAGCTGGGTGTTGTCAGTGTGCGCACCAAGGTAACATCTTAAGGCTACTGTCTAATTAACATTTGTTGTAACTTCAGACGTTCCCCTATAATAAGTTGCCATTGGTCCACTTCGCTTGTGGGTTTGGCTTTTCTGTTCACTGACCTGTGCTTTTCGAATCACTGACCTGTAAGGAAATCCCAGCCGCAGAGCCTGTTATGTGAGAGATAATGTGAAGCATTGAAAATGGCCATGAGGGATCTCGGACTAGGCTGAAGAACCGTTCGTTGGAACCTCACTGTGACTCTTTGCTTGTGAGAGGAATCTTAATAGGTAATAAAAATACTCATTATCCAAGTAAATTTTAATCCTTTTCATTCCCCATGTTCCCTGTAGGTTCGTCCATCCCTCCAGATTTTGGCCGCCGTAAAGATTTAGGAGAAACGGATTCAAATCCTCCCCCACATTTACATGCTGCACTTGCAATTGCTAAAAAAGCAGGAGACAAGATAAGATTCTGTACTCTGTTGGGTTTTACGTAAGAATATTATTCTCAGTGCCAGTAGGTTTCTTCACTACATGCTAACTGGTACATATTATTTTTAGCTGTTCTACATCTTCACCAACTCAAATGTGGGCTGATGTTTGCAGGTGCGTGACCAACCACCCTCTAGAGCCTTGACCATATTCAGGACTTGAGTATTGCTGGAAACAAAAAACTCTTTTTGTCGAAACTTCTCGTCTTGCACCATTCAGAACAATTCGCAAGAAAATACCAGTTGGCCTGATGAGTGCAAGACGAAAAGCTTCCTCAAAACAATGGCCAGGATTTTCCCTACGGCGGGCGGGATGAGCGGGAGCGGGCGCGGAGCTGATCGCCGCCCGCGATTGGCTGCGCGCCACCATTTTACGCGGGCTGGCCAATTAAGGCCCGCCCTGCGTAATGCGCAGCCGGTAGCGCTCAGCGTTTCCACTGCGGGTGGGGGGGAGGAGGGAGAGTCGGAGCCAACGCTCTTTCGCGCAGCAATATCCCTGAGGCACGGAGCTGCCTCAGGGAGATCGAGTGGATAATAAAAGAATTGTATAAATAATGTGACAATTTATTTAAACATGTCCCCTCATGTGACGTTGGGATATGTTTGTAAATTTGTGAACATTTATTTATTTATTTAATAAAAGCTTCAGGAAATCTCATCCCGCTCGTGGATGAGGTTTCCTGAGAAAAAGCGAAGGCCGCTTGGGTTTTCGGCCTCCCTGCCAACCTTAAGATCGGACGGGCAGCGTTCTCAAGTGGCTCCATTGGTTTCTTAATGACCTTAATAGGCCGTTGACACGAAAGGAAATATTGCGATGGTGCGCGAAGACGGCGGAACACACGCCCGACATCATCGCGCGTCATCTTACGCGTCGGCGTGTTGGGCCCGCCCCCGCACACCCGCCGGAAAATTCTGCCCAATGTCTCCTTCTTCAGTATCCCAAGGTCATTTGGCCAAAGAAAGCCCAGCCTATGCCTCTACAAATGAAAATACTGCTCCTGAAAATTCAATTTATGTACTCATTCTTCAGTCAATAGGAACAATTACTTTAGCTTAGAGATCTGCTGTTCTTGTCTCTGCAATAAAAAGATGATCTACAACTATTCATAAAAGGGAAAGTCAACAAAATGGAATGGTGTATGGGGAAAAGGATGTATTTGCAGGACTAGGGGGAAACAGTAGAGGAGCGAGATTAATTAGTTACTCTTTTGGCGCTGTATGATCCCATGATTGGCTTTCTAAGGGCAGCCGGGAAGTTTTCATGGTAAAGTTTTCCAGGCAAAATTTATTTCATTTTCAAAAAGCTGCCTTGATCAATGTCTTGCTGAGGTCAGGGTTAACCGCATCAATGACACTGACATCAAGGCCACATTTGACCGAGTGTGGCATCAAGGTGCCCTATCAAAACTGGAGTCATTGGGAATCAGGGGGAAAACTCTCCACTGGTTGGAGTCATACCTAGCACAAAGGAAGATGGTTGTGGTTTTTGGATGTCAGTCATCTCAGCTCCAGGACTTCACTGCAGGAGTTCCTCAGGGTAGTGTCCTCAGGCCAACCATCCTCAGCTGCTTCATCAATGACCTTCTTTCCATCATAAGGTCAGAAGCGGGGATGTTCACCGATGATTGCACAATGTTCAGCACCATTCCCGACTCCTCAGACACTGAAGCAGTCCATGTCCAAATGCAGCTAGACCTGGACGATATCCAGGCTTGGGCTGACAAGTGGCAAGTCACATTGGCACCACATGAGTATCAGGCAATGACCATCTCTAACAGAGAGAATCCAACCATCGCCCCTCGGTGTTCAATGGCATTGCCATCACTGAATCCCCCACTATCAACATCCTGGGGGTTACCATTGACCAGAAATCGAACTGGACTAGCCATATAAATGCTATGGCTACAAGAGCAGGTCAGAGGCTAGGAATCCTGCAATGAGTAACTCACCTCGTGACTCCCCAAAGCCTGTCCACCATCTACAAGGCACAAGTCAGGAGTGTGATGGAATACTCCCCACTTGCCTGGATGAGTGCAGCTCCCACAACACTCAAGAAGCTTGAAATCGTCCAAGACAAAGCAGCCTGCTTGATTAGCACCACATCCACAAATATTCACTCCCTCCACCACCGACGCACAGTAGCAGCAGTGTGTACCATCTACAAAATGCACTGCAGGAACTCACCAAGCCTCCTTAGACACCTACCAAACCCAGAACCACTACCATCTAGAAGGACAAAGAGCAGCAGATAGATGGGAACACCACCACCTGGAAGTTTCCCTCCAAGTCACTCACCATCCTGGCTTGGAAAATATCACTGTTCCTTCACAAAAGGGTCAAAATCCGGGAACTCCCTAACAGCACTGCGGATGTACCTACACCACATGGGCTACAGTGGTTCAAGAAGACAGCTCACCACCACCTTCTCAAGGGCAACTAAGGATGGGCAATAAATGCTGGCCCAGCCAGCAAAGCCCACATCCTGTGAATGAATGAACAGAAACATCAAAGATGGAACAAAATGTCCACCAGAAACATAATAGTAGAGCACTTCTGCTTGCTAGTTGCATCCCCAAACCTGCCTAATTCCTTGGCCTGGGGGGACTTATAAATATTTCAGATGAAGCAAAGAACTTTAAAAAAATTGTTGTGGCTTTTGAATTGCCAGTTTCCTTGGCATTCTGCTATGGATTACAGTGGGCACTACAGCCTGTGGGAATTGAACCTTTTACTGCCAATTCTGCCAGAAGCCCTGAGGAACAAAGAATGCACAGGCTCTCCTTGACACGCTCAGAAGAAGAAAAAAAAAAATCCCAGTAAAACATGGAAATAAAGGGTACCAGTAAAACTTGTCCGAACTGGTCTTGTATACCTTAAACTGGAACGCCGGGGCTACTGGTGCCAGTATTACTGATTTTTACTGGGATGTGAAAATTTTGAACTGGTGTTGAGAAGAGCACAAAGGATGGCAAATGTGGCATAGGAACCTGGTCCCTCCATTTGCTTGTCATCTTAATGCACCACAATGGAAAAGCATAGTGCACAGGGGTGTGTGTATAAGTTACACATGGACAAATGAAATATTATGCAATCCTCCCCCAAGAGATCTGTAAATGTTAACAGGTAGGCAAGGGGCACGTTCATGGTACAATTGGTTCCTGCACCAAGTATTTCATCACTTATGTCAGAGGAAATTTGGGTCCTTATAGGTTTATGATGGACATGACTTAACCTCAACAGAAAACCAGAGAGTGGTGAAATACGCGGACACTCTCAACAGTTCAATGTTTCTGATCATTTATTGGAACTACAAATAATACTGAGATATCCTCCTTAAAATACTAATGAAAGCAGAGAGGGAGAGGGGAGAGCATGAGGTAAGGTCAAGAGCTGAAATATATTTAATGTTATTCTTAAAAGCTGAGAAAAGGGAAAAGGTGATGGATGAACTAAAAATGATCATAACTGCAAAAAGCCATTAGAAACACAGGAGGTGGGTAAAATAGATCCAAAGTGGAAAGGCAGGTATACAAAATACTTTCCTTTATTGTCGAGGCATAGAATATAAGAGCAGGAAGGTTAACTGTATAACACACAAGCTGGGCCACAGCTAGAGTACTGCATACAGTTCTGGTCACCACATTACAGAGAGGATGTGATGGCACTCGAGAGGGTACAGAGGAGGTTTACAACGACGTTGCCAGTACTGGAGAATTTTAGCTATGGAGGAAGATTGGATAGGCTGGAGTTTGATTTCTTTGGAACAGGAGAGGCTGAAGGGACAATAAATTGAGGACTCAATAGGAAGGACTTGCTGCCTTTAGCTGACTGGCCGATAATCAGGGGACATAGATTTAAAGTAAGTGGTAGAAGGATTTAGAAGGGGAGTTGAGATTTTTTTTTTTTCACCCAGAAGGTGGGGTAGTTCTGGGCCTCACTGGCTGAAATGGTGGTAGAGGCAGAAAACCCTTATTGCATTTAAAAAAATCAAAATTGGATATGCACTTGAAGTGCTGCACCCTTTATGGCTATGGAAGCTGGGATTGGGCTGGATAGCTGTTTTGGGCCAGCAAATTCATGATGGGCTGAAAGGGCGGTGGTGTAAATTTTCCAAATCCTTATGTAGGCTGTGGAATTCAATGAGAGCCACTGCCAGAAAGTGGTGCCTCAGAACTGAAGTTGCTAAAGTCGATGTTCAAACCAGAGTGTACAAGAGGAAGCCACTTCGAACCGTTCTACTCCTCGTTTGTCCTGTCGTTGCTTCTGTCTCTTTTCCCCTACCTTCCCAGCGAAGCTGCTGAAGTGCAGGTCCAAGGGGAACTCTGTTTGTGGGCAGGTGGAGGTGACTGCCAGAATGGTCACACAACCTGATGTTTGACATTCCCGGTGTTGAGAAGACCCCCCTGTACGTTAGATTGGTGCAAGTACAAGTAGGTGGGTGTGGAGAGGGAGCATGAGGCTATGGATAATGCGGTGACAGCAACTGTGGCAGCAAGCGTTACAAGTATAACGGTTTCATGAGAAACCTCTCTTTACCTCGATTGTTGAAGCATTTTTGTGGGATTGTTTGTGCTGCCTTATCAAGTATTCTAGAGTTATATTCATCTTCTACCGTCATTGTCAAGTTGGCTGCCAGATTTCTGAACAGTTTTGATATAACGCACCAACAGATTTTATTGAAACCTACAGTTCTAGAGTTCAGTGATTCTCAAACTTTTATCATTGATAGGCCCCTTGTCAAATGGGTTTCAAATGGACCTCCTGCTATAGTACTTGGTCGAACAGAACTTGAGCATTTCTGAAAAAAGAGACATGCTGCTCAAGTTTTTCGTCTTGCACTCATCAGGACAGACACAAAAGTGCCAGATTTCAAAGGGAGCAACAATTTGTACTGCATGAGAAAAGGGTGCTGATTAGTTGGCAAGTTCCTTTTGCTTGCAGAGGAACATGTCCAGGCACTGCACTTTTTCTGAATTAAACAGAGGGGTGAGGATCAATAGTTCCCTGGTGCATTCTCCGTGATAAGGCCTTAACCAGTCAAAGTTAACTTGACAACTAATCAGCATCCTTTTCTCATGCAATATAAATTGTTCCTCCCTTTAAAATTTGACATTCTTGCATCTGTTCTCAGGAGTGCAAGACAAATAGCTTTGCCTGCGTGTCTCTATTTTCAGCAGTATGTAATCTCAAAATATGAGTGTGCTACATTTAAAGTGTGTTTTAATAATACTTTTTAGAAAACAAGTATTTACTTATGGATATCAGTGAGGCGGGTGTGCCTGCTCCTCACTGCAGAGTCTGTCTACACCTTGGGAGATGCACAGACAGCAGGAACAGAGAGACAGCAGAACACAGAAAGCTCTAGGGGAGAAGGAGTCAGCAGGAGCAATGGGGAAGCACACTGCTCAAGCGGCAGCAGAGCACATGTTGAGTGAGCAGAGGATGGAGAAAGCAGGGGCACAGGGAAATCAGGAACATGGAGGGGAGGTCGACTGAGAGGAGCAGGTCGAAAGCAGGAGCAATGAGGTAAGCAGAACATACCTCTGACTATCTGCTCACTGGCTTATCACAGCACCCTTGGCAGTCACCCTTGTCGCCCACCTAACAGCTGGTCCTGCATTACGAACCGCCTGGCAGCTCCCTCCAGACCTCCAGGGGTCTACAGACTCCAGTTTGAGAATCAATGGTTTAAATTACATGTGATTAAAACAAATATCTGGATGATAATGAGTGGTTGAGGAGGAGGAAGAGTGGAATCCAAACAGTCTTGTGGGTTTAACTTTCTCTCTGAGCTACAGTGCTTCAGTCACTATGTCCACATCAATTCATTTCCATATTACTTTAACTAATTTTTGCACTTGCTTTCACGTAAGGAAATTTTCTGCTAGTAAAAAAGTAATTACTTTGGTTGGTTCATCAAGCTATAGAAATCTGATCGAATTGACAGCCGTGTCCACAAGACCTCCCAACAAGACATACATACCGACCTTTGATCAACTCATTAGCTCACTTGGAGACCACAGATCTGAATCCAATGCTAAGGTGGAAATCTATAGTGTGCACCACACCTATTTTGCTTTGTTAAAACTCCCTTGGAAGCTTGTTGAAAAGGATGAAGAATGCCAAAACAATCTACCAAGTTAATCGCAAAAGGTAGTTTTGATGCATTGCTATTGCAATTCGGACTTTAAGCTCCTGATTTGCTCTTGCTTCTATATAGTTTTACATCTGAATAACTACCAATTTTAACCTGAATTAATATCTGCCAGCATGTTTTCCATTGGAGGGAGTAATACCACCAGGTACATGGTGATATTCTGCAATTTCACTGCCTAGGCTAAAAGTAAAAAGGTTCATTATTTCCCAGAGACCTACTGTCCCAGATAGTTTGCACACAAGATCAGGTGTTGATACACAGGAAACATGTGCAAGCCTCTGGAGGCTGTAAAGTGTCATAGGAGACCTTGAATCATAACAGTTGCTTTCTTAGTAGTCCCGATTTTCTAAGTTGTGTGTTCCCACATTTTCACTATCAGTGCAAAACAGGCAGTGTCTCACTCTTCATTAAAAAAACAACCTCAAAGAGGGAAACTCACCACTGGCTTCTCTTGTACAACTTCTAGCAGCTGGTCTTAGAGTTCCATTGTCATAACTCCAGCAGCAGACCATGCACTGACTTTTCTGCTTGGGAATTATGATACCTGAAGAAGAAAAGCAAGGAAATACCTTTTCAAAAATAAGAAATGTTTCTATAAAGAAAGAAACTGTACAATTGTAAGAGTTCAAAATAATTGCAAAATTAGTAAGTTTATTTAACTGTTGATTAAAAAGCACAATAAAACATTGGAAGGTGAGACTTCATTAGAAATTCCTATCAGTCAGTCATTAATCAATACTGGCTGAATGCTATTTGTTATAAATGTGAGGTTTATCAGATTATTATGCTTTGAAGCCGTATCTTTAACTTCAGGTAAAATGATAGGGATCATGTGACCTGTTCTGATGTTTGCCTAACAACAGGCCTGGGTGACATGGCTGTTAAAGGTTAAAGGGAGGCCTGAGTTGTTTGCTGGAAAGGTGTAAGGTATTTGCATTTGGAAACAATGGCAGCAGCATCTGTGTTTGCAATGGTTAGATTGCTTGTCTCCAAAGTCCCAGGAAGGTGTTGACAATGTCAGGTTGTAAACAATGATGCTCTAAGCTGCCCATTTACTTCCAAGGTAAAAGGGAGTTGGAGTGTCAAGGATAGCATTTCTACCTGGATACAAGGCCCATGCAATTCACTTACCATGGAGATGGACTTTGAAAGGGGAAGAATATCTAAGATATCCCTGAAACTCACAGACACAGGCAGACTACCAGGATCCAGGAGAGAGAGAGCAGCAAGAGGCAAAAACTAATGCAGGAGCTCATGCTTGGATTGACAAGACAACATTTGTGAAAGGAGGATGGAAGATTTGCACTAAAGGAGAATCTTCAGAAGAACCCCTCACCAGGGTTAAAAGTTACGAGGCTGGGAAAGGGAAAGAATGAAGTCAATGCTCGGGAACTAAGAATCACTTTGGACTGGCTCTGGGAAAATCAAATATCTACCTAAGTGACAGTGTTAAATATACAGATGAAGTGAATTTTATGGTTATGTTAAAAGTGAAAGGGGAAATGTTCTGTTCTGTAACGTAAAATATAAATTACCTAAAACAATAGTGTTTCGTCAATTGTGCTTTTAGTCTGATTGTTACAGTAAAAGCCTTAAAACGTGAAATCTTGCTGTGACATCCTTTCAGCAATCAACTGGAAGTTTGAATTTTTTTAAGCTGTTGGTCTCTACAGGGACCATAACAGATTGCATTCTCCAGAAAGAATTTAATCAGCTGAAGCATATAAAAGCTTTGCCCCCTCCATTGTGTTTGCTTTCTCCCTGCGTTACAACGCTGACTGTGGGCTGAATTTTTCCATGCCCTTTGGCGATGTACTGGGGGGGCTGGAGGGCTGGCAAAATGGTGCAGAAGGCATTGGGAGGGGAGGTGGACGTCTTCCCACCACCATGGCACATTGCTAGCAGCGGAAATGTTGGCAGCACGACCACCAGCTGGGTGGCGAGTTCAGCTACTTAAAGTGGCCAATTTAGGACTGCTTACTGCCTGCAGAGACATTTTGCCTGTATCAGGAGGGTATGCCCCTCTGTGGGGAGACTGCCAGGTTTCGGGTTCAAGAGAGCCCTCCTTTAGGGGCATCCCATGACCCACGCTGGAGCCCCCTGGCAGCAATGGTGCCGCGGGTGCTCCACGACCAAGACCCCTGATTCCCGAGCATGGGGGTCTGCCTGATTGGCCCTGGCATCCCCTCAACCTAAGTCACCTGTCTTTGGGGGGTGGCACGCCAATAGGGCACCCTCTCCATGGTGTTGCAGCCTCAAGAATGGCCGCTACTAATGGCGCCACTGCTGAGGCTGTTGAGCTATCAGCCCAAGCTGCCTGCCGTCTGATTGATTCGGCAGTTCTTGGACATGAGTCTTTAATTGGACTGTAGCCCCCCCCGGCGGGTGCTTCTTAATTGGCCCCTGGTGGCAATATGCCGCCCCGCGTCCCACACTGGCTGATCCAGGTGAGATGTGCCAATCGAGGTAAGCATTAAGAACCTGCTCTTTTTAGAACTGCTGGTAGGCCAGGAGGAGCAGGAGCCCCTCAAGGAGTCACCGGGCCTCCCTCCAGGAACCCCTGATCCACAATCTCATGATCGTTCTTTGACCGGTTGCTGATACCCGTCCCTACGCACGCCTGGCTGCCCCCAAACACTTACTCCCACCCGCTGGCCTTGCAGTTAATCCAGGCAAGTGTTGGGTGGGAGTCTGCAGATTTCAATGCAGCCCTGCCATCGATATCAGCAGGATCTCCGCCACACCAGCCTTGCCAGGCTCTTCACCCATTACGGGGCCAAGGGCCACACAGCCCCCTCCACCACCCCTTCCCCACTACTCTCCGCACCAGCCCTCCCAACCCCACCCTCCTGTCAATAGAAAGAAATAGACTTTGCATTTACATAGCACTTTTTCATGATCACCTGATGCGTCAAAGTACTTCACAGCCAATGAAATGCTTTTGAAATGTAGTCACTGTTTTAAGGCGGGTACACAGCAGCCAATTTGCACACAGCAAGCTCCCACAAACAGCAATGTGATAATCACTATTTTGTTTGTTTTTGTATATTGACTTAGGGATAAAAATTGGCCAGGGCACTGGGGATAACCCCTCTGCTCTTCTTTGAAATAGTGCCATTGGGTCAGGAGAGAGAAGGGACCTTGGCTTAATGTCTAATCCCAAAGATAGCACCTCCGACAATGCAGCACTCCCCCAGTACTCCATTGTAGTGTCAATCTTGATTTTTGTGCTAAATCCTTAGAGTGGGGCTTGAACTTGGAATGCTCTGATTCAGGGACAAGAGCACTACCAACGGCTGACACTGAGGCATCAATAGAGGTCATAGACTGGTGAGATTTTAACTTAATCAAAACCCATTCACTTAGACCAGAGTTAAAATCGGGCCCTATGAGTACAACAGGTTGTACTGAAATACAAAGCCTCATGTGATCATCTCGCTGTTATTTCGTGGAGGCATTAAGCTGGGTTAAAATGAATAGATTAGCACCTCTGTTGAAATAGTAGAGGGAAATTTCGGGCAAAGATGTCAGGCGTCCATGTGCTAACCTGATACCTGTAGTTTCAGGGCCCTCAATCCTAACTTTGAGAAGAATGCATTTTATTGACAGCGATTAATGACATGAATGGCTGCTGAGGTATTAACACTTTGAGCAAGGGAGAAGTAAGCTGCAACAACTCCAAGTATCTTGGGAATAGTACTGCAGTAACAAACACACAGGGGTTCACCCTGGCAGTAGTAGTATTTGGGTTCGAGCATATGGACCATCCCTCACATACCCAGCTTCATTAACTTCTATATAACTCAATATCGGACAAGTTGAATAACAGGTGCTTGATGCAATAATGTTCGTTTAGCGCGATGAATTTCTAACCCATGGCGCTACGCTGTCTAAATGAGTAACAGGCCAGAACTGATAGCTGCAAGGGGAAAGTCTCCGTAAAAGCACTTTCATAGCTCTAACAGTTTTTAACAGCCAGTCTGCCATGGATTCAACTTGATGAATAATATATTTGATCGCCAAATCACTTCTTGTTATCATTCAACCACAGAAAATTCTATCCAAGTGCCAATTTAATTTCCAGACTAATAACCGTTCATTTAGTAACCCCTCAACCTAAATGACTAAAGGTAAATATTTCACATTATGACAAGTCAACGAGCCCTTCTGCAGAACAGAATGGTTTAAAATTCTTATAATGTAGCCTTGCGGAGTGGGTAATAAAACTAGAATTTAACAAGAATTCCCTTAACCTTTATGAAAGAATTACAGGCTTACAATTGTCTTATAATGTATATCATAGTCCTAAAATGTGACATTATTTACAATTAATAAAATTAGCAGCTTGCAAGAGACAATTGTAATATCTCATGGTACAATAATCAATCTATCCACCGCAAGGGAAATCATATAAAGCAGATCATTTGTGATGTTAACCATAGCTCAGACTCTTGCAAATGATTTATAATTTTGTAGGTTCACATCCTGCTCTAGGCTAACACTCCCCAGTGCAGAAAGTGAGAGAGTGCTGCACTGTCGGAGGTGCTGTCCTTTGGATGAGATGTTAAGCTAAGAGGTCGTCTGCCCTCTCAGGTGAACATAAAATGATCCTGTGACATTATTCAAAGAAGAGGAGGGGAGTTCTCCCTGGTGTCACGGTCAATGTTTATCTCTCAAACATCATCACAAGAAAGGTCGCTCTCTCATTATCTGTGGGAACTTGCTGTGCAGCAATTGAATGCCTCACAATCATACATTGGAATACTGACTACAGTTCAAACATACAATATTAGCTGTAAAGTGCGATGGAATGTCCTGAGGTCATAGAATATCTGAATTTTTCTCAGTGTTACTCTGGTGAGGTGTTAAGCTGTTCGACACCATTAGATGAGTTCCTCAGCTAAAGTAAAAGGAACATTTCAGACAAATATGTCAAGTGTGTACCTGTGGTGTAAGAGCCTTAAATCTTAATGATCTTTCTTTGGCGCTTAACTTCTGAGGAATTAAGGCGCCATGATGCATAACTTCCTTTTTGTGTCACATTTATCACGTACCCCCTGCCTCACCTGATAATATCCACTGACATTGTCAAGAACTGAGTTTCAGCCATGCTCCATGCATTATATGGTTAATATACCACACCCATTCAGCCAGATAGTTCAAAATCACGCAGATGTTACCAGGTGTGAGATTGCTTTCAATGGCATCTGCAACAAGTGCTCGAGCACAGCCACGTCAAATTCCTCCACGTGTTTTATTAGTATCATTGAAGAATATGATACAAATTAAAAGCTAGTGCCTTTGATGTAAATGTCACTGAGAGCAATTTGACCCCTATACAGGCACGATTCTGAACATTCAAACAATAAGATTTAATAACAAACTCACCAGCTGTCAGAATTTTTAAAGTACTCGGTGTTAATATTAGGCTGCTGTATTGTTTTAAGAAGACTTAATATGGAAACACATATTATAATTAGAAATTACTCACCTGCATAAATATTTTTATTCAGCTGAATGGATCTCTAAGTATGATAAATATAATGAAAAACATAAGGTAATTAATTAACATTTAATAACAGGCAATGTGAGTTTGTCACACCTGTTGCATTCATTTTAAAAATAAAGCATAACCGGGAAAACAGATGTATTAATGTGCCTTGAACAAATTGTGTCCACTGTATTTTCCAATCTAAATGATTAGCTCGTGCTCATATGGACAGTTGATTGTGCTGTGATTAAAAAAAGTTAATCTGTATCATAGATGGAAGTATAGCTCCTCTAATAACCAGTGCTGCTGGAGTGGCTTCCACACTCCAGCGGCTTGGGTGCTGAAATAAGTGACAGAATAAATTATACTCACCCAAATCTTGCTACGATGAGGCATCTTGCAGAGTATACCACTAGTTAAACGTCTTCCCTCACCTTCCAGCTGGAAATTTTGTTTGCCCCATAACTTGCAGGGAGATTGAGCTGGTAAAGGTGCAGGAGAGCAACAATGGCATCTGATACCTCAGTGAATGGCAGGGTCCAACATTCTACCTCCGTGCAACCAGTGGGGTTGAAGGATTGAGAAAGGAAGAGAAGTACTGGAGGAGGAGGCTGAACCAGAGTCAACTCATGTACAGTGAGGGAAATAAAGAGAGGGGAAGAAAAATCAGATTAAGAGAAGGAACAAAAGGCAGAAGGGAAATGTAATAAAACTATTCAAAATTTTATGTTTAAAATCTTGAAGAAGAATTTACCGCCTGAAAGAATGAGGTTCAAATTAGATATCAGAGATTGATTAGCATGGCAGTAACAATTATCACTTTGTTAAAAGCGTACTTAAGCTGTTCAGTATGAGACTCAACTTTCTGCAGCAAGTTTAATGGCCAATTAATGTGTAATTCCAGTAACTTCCTAAAAATAATGGGCAAGTTGAGAGCAAGATGTCACTTCTGAGACAGACAGTGGAGTGGCATAAATCGAACAGAAAGTGCTGGAGATTTACAACTTACAATGCATCTTTCAATCCCCTGAACGTGCAGGACACTTTGCACATTAAATATAATGTGCATCATTCACGCACCATTATTTTTCCGGGAAGCTTTGGGTCAGCGTTCACTGATCAGCCCTCTGGATTAATGGACCTGCACTGTAACTGTAATCCCCTCCGCCTTCCACACTCACTCCCCATGCAATCTACCTGCCCACGTGAGGTCCACTATCCCATGCTGCATGATAAACAGCGACCAAAGGCTTCCAAAGTGCTTATTAAACCTGAATCAAGAAAGAAAACCCAGCGCTCCATCCCCAATACCTACCGTCTCCACGGCATACCAAAATTTGTACAAAGAAACTTGAAAGTATTATTTTTAAAATTACTTATCTCTGAAAGATCCAGGCGGGGAATTTGCTCTCCAGTGTGCCACGGGAACCCAATGTAAAATCATTTATACCCAGGCACCGATTTGCAAATCAGTATGGAAGTTAATCATTTTCATTATTAAATAGCATTGATGCACTGGGGGAAGTTATCATGAATCACCATTACCGAAGGAGTTCAGTATTAGGACCACTGATGCTTTTGATATACAGTAATGACTTGGACTTGAGGGGAAAGGGTGCAATCATGAAATTTGCGGACCATAACAAAATTCGTGAGTGCAGTAACAGTGAGGAAGATAGCAATAGACTCTAAGAGGACACAGGTGGAATGGGCAGACACATGGAAGGTCAAACCTGACCCAGAAAAGTGTGAGCTGATACATTTGTTAGGAGGAATGAGGGGACCAACACATGCTAAACGACAACATTTTAAAGGAGGTTCAGGAACAGAGAGACCTGGGGGGAAGTTTGTGCACAAGCCTTTGAAGATGGTAGGTAAACAAAGCAATTAATAAAGCCTGGAAAATCCTGGACTTTATAAATAGAGGGACATAGAGCATAGAAGGCAGTCATGCTAAACTTAGATAAAACACGAATTTGACCCCAGCAGGAGTATTGTGTACAATTCTGGGCACCACATTTTTTAGGAAAGAGGTGAAGGCTTTGGAGAGGGTATGAAAAAGATTTACTGGAATGGTTCCAGGAATGAGGAACTACAATTAGGTGGATAGATTGCAGAGGCTGTCCTTAGTGCAGATAAGGCTTAAGAGGAGATTTGATAGAGGTGTTCAAAATCATGAAGGGTTTAGACAGTGTAAATAAAAGAGGAACTGTTTTCAATGGCGGATGGGTCGACAACCAGAGGGCACAGATTTAAGCTGATTTGCAAAAGAACCAGAGGTCACATGAGGAGGTTCTTTTTTAAGCACCAAATGGTTAGGATTTGGAATACACGCCCTATTAGGATGGTGGATAGTGATTCAATAATAACCTTCAGGAGGTAATTTTATAACTGTGTGATAGAGAAAATAAATGCAGGAATATGGGGAAAGATCGAGGGAGTGGGACTAACCGGATTGCTCTTTGTAAGAGCAGGTGCAGACTTGATGGGCAAAATGGCCACATTCTAGACTGTACAATTCTATGATTCTTTAAGCTCAGCTAAAGCTTCCTATCTTTTTCATATCAGGAAGCGAATCTTGCACCGGCACCATTCCCGTCTTACTGATATCACATCTGTCTAAAGCAACAGCCTAGTGTTTTAATTAGCTCAAGTTTCCTTATTTCAAAATGGAACCTGCTATATCGTCACAGAACTATAAACTGTTAGCAGACATATCGAGGGTGGTTCCGGAGGTAATCACCCGCTATGGTTAACCAAACCGAGAGTGCAAGGCGTTTAAAACAGTACAAGATATCACATCACCCCTTCATCTGTTCAATGGGAAATGTATCATTTAATGTCTATGTACTTGCTGGTGTCTCTCAGTCTTCTTCTGTCTCCGCTTTATGCTTCATGACAGCTGGACAAAGGGAGCCTGGAGCAGAAATTTTATATAGAAACCCCATTTCAGTGACGTCGCAATGACATGAATTGGGCCAGCTGCCACAATGCCTCTCGCCAAGTCATATTACTGGCGAGCAAAACAGATTTTCGTAAATTCTCCACAGAATATTTCCAGCCCCCAGTCAGCAGTTTTAAAATCATAAAACATGGAGCAAGCTAGCACTGAGAGATATCAATAAGTGTACAGAAGCCATGTAAATGCAGACCTGAATGACAACGCAAAATGGATACATTTCATCTTTAAGAATGACTTGGCATTTTTTTTGGCAGATCCTGACATTATAGCGCATCTTACTCCTGAACTACTTGCAGATTTCAATACCTTCAATTTTCATTCAAAACACGGACAGCACCCTTTGTCCTAATTATTGGACACAACTTAATCTGAACGCACCATCAGAAAATTTCATATCAGATGGTAACACTGTCCTGCACCCATTGGCAACAAAAAAATCTTACTTAGGAAGAAAATCCACTGACTTTATACACAATGGCGCAAACCTCTTAAGTGAATTTGAAATTCTGATCCAATTGAAGACACCAGGAGATTTTAATAAGGAGCAAATCCCATCATTGCTGTTCTAATTCATTTAGAGTCAGCCAATATTTTCTATAATCAAATTCTTAGTGGCTCATAACTGGCATCAGCAATCCCATTGTTTGTTTCTGTTGCTGAAAAGAGGGACATGTTGCTGAAGCTTTCTGTCTTGTGCTCACCAGGACAAATGCAAGAATGTCAAATTTCTAACAAATGCAAGAATGCCAGATTTCAAACAATCACAGCAATTTACACTACAGGAGAAAAGGATGCTGACCGGTTGGCAAGTCGACTCTGGTTGGCCGAAGTGTTGGCATGGAGAAAGCAACAGGTTCCCAAACTCTCAGGTAATTCAAAAAAGGTACAAGGCTTGAACATATTCCTTTTGTTTGCAGAGAATAAGTCCCTGTGTACAAATGTCTATCACTTCTAGCAAGTGTATATGAGTCAATTTGCAAGCTCCACTGATTCTCTTAAATTGGTTGTCAGTGCCGCTATTAGCACACTCAGGATTGTTCAGCAAGTGTTGTCCAATCACAGAATCACACCTAACAGTAGATGTTTTGTTTTCATTGCCTTTTCTTGGGTGGACAAAATGCAAATGGGGCTCATTTACATTTGTAGAGTGCTGTGAACTTCCTCCAGAACGAAACACATAGTAGATCTTTTCTCTTAAGAGAAAGAACCAGAGAGTGGGACACATAACAAGGCCACGATTGTGCAAAACCCAATGCATATGAACACCCGGTTGCGATATTTCACATGCGCAAAATGCTATTCCATTCACCATGGGCACAACGCTCTTCACCCAATCCTTAAACAAATTCTGGAAAACACAATCTAATGCTGACAGACATATACACTCCTTCACAGCTATGAATGTTGGTTGGCTCACACAAGTAATCATGATCCTCTAAATATCAAAATCAACAAAACACCTTTGAAAAATATGAATCATTGGCATTGTACCTTTAAAATATATATTGTTGAAACATGCCTGTCATACAGACAAATATTTCTGCCATACTTCTAATACAAAAAGGTTTCTTCCTGGTTTCAAAGAAAAATGATATATATATATAGTACTGATCAGATATTATGGTCTGAAATAGACAGGCTAGGTGAGACTCAGCTCCCCCCTCAGCAGTAGAACACTTTTAAAAAATTAATTCTTGGGATGTGGGTTTTGCTGGCTGGGTCAGCATTTATTGACCACCCCTAGTCACCCTTGCTACAGGTTACAAAGTACATGATTCTGTCCATATACAACAGTACATTACCCGACTGACTCAAAAATACCATGGGAAGGTTCTTTAGTGTGAACGCATGTTACTGGCACCAAGCTTACTAAAGTTGATACACATTTCCGATGCTGGGAGACTATTATTTTCAGGCAGCTTATCCTTCTTGCCTTTAAGTTAATCATCATTCGCTGTGTGACAATTATTGCACTGCTGGCTGAGTTACATGTTATATAAAACCTTATCGCATGTTTTTTTTTTACTTTAAATTAACCTTGAAACTCAAGATATATTAGATAAAGTAGACACTAATTTATTGCATCAAATGAGTCAATGTTTTGCATTAAACAAACCATACAGTATGACTTACAAATCAAACATGTAAACTTTCCTTCAAACAGGCTGCTTCACAGTGTCTTTCAAAAAAAAAATAGCTTGTAGGAACAAAATACTCTGACTTGATTTAAACCACTGCTCTGTCCTTTATCTGATATGTAAAACGGTAACATTACAGACTGTCGCTTTTGTACCAGTTAGGGCAATCTCCAAGTACACTTCAATCTAGAGTTAGATAGCACTCAATGGGTTAAATCTCCCACTGAATATTATGGAAGCATTTTATGCACAATTTTTTTTTTAAATCCTAAGGTTTAGATTTTTCAGTTCATTCAAATATTCATTTAAAGAATGGTGCACCAGTTTTTTTAATTCTCTCCATTCATTTGTGGTTCTATCTAGTGCCACTTGAGTGATGTCACATCATCTGAAATGGGTTAATGGTCCAGTAAAAGTGCCAAAATACTCTGGGCTGAAAGGATTTAGAACAGACATCAGCAGCTGGAAATTCTTTTTTCAAATTCAACAAAAAAAAAATGAACCAATTAAATTGGGACATATTTAATTGTTTTGGAAATTTAAAAAAAAAGAGTAATGAAAATCATTATCAACTGTAGGACATTTCCAGGAGAAGCAGAGCACAGAGACAGAAAGGCTTGTTTGGAAGCACGCTCTATTTACAGGCACAGTACTCAGGCAAGATTAAATACTGCGACTTAAGACAAAAATAAAAGCCTCCTACAATCTTGAAGGTACCAGGTAAAATAAAGCTAAAAAAAAAGTAGATTCGTAAAGTGCTTTTTTTATGCAGTCAATGGGGTGCAAAATTTTGGAATCTACCTTTTCTTGTAAAACATTTTTTTTTTAAATATATTTTATTGAAAATCCCTGAGCCTCATGATGCTAATAGGTAGTCAAGCAAGTTTCCCATTTGGGGTGGGAGGAGGTTGGGGCGGGGGGGGAAGGGGGAGGCTACTTTGCCACCTCTTTGTTTGAGTTCTGTTGTGTCTTGGAGGACCCATATGACAGAAGTGTCTGAGTGCTTTTGTGGGACACGGTCTGTGTGCTGTTATTCCTCATGATTTTTTTCCTGCTGGAGGGGTTGCCTTTGGCTGTCACTGCGGGCTGCTGGCAGTGGGGACGTGGCTTGGGGATGGGTGGTGGTGAGGGTGACGTCTTAGGTGCCACACCGCCGGCCCTCTCCTGACTGGCACCGATGGCCGTGGCTGCACTCGACAGGACCGCGTCCGCTGGCTGCTCCCGGTCATCATCATCATCATCGTCATCGCAGCACAGTGCATGATACAGGACCTTGTCACTGAAGCGCACTCTCTCCCTGGTGCCCGTGGTCCTCGGGGGTGTCTTGTGGCTGGGGGCACTGCTAATCGTCTCCTCG